>NC_047672.1:17172211-17506586 GCF_011762505.2 Arvicanthis niloticus
GTGCTGAGGACATTTCCACTGTCAAGATTACCAGAGTTCATCCACCCACCCTCCCCTACCAGGTCCTCCCAATGCTGTCCTGTATTGTGTCCTTGCCTACAAGCATGGCATCTCAGATAGCTTGTGTAAAATTGATCTCTTGTCTGCCACTCCCACCACTTCCCATAACTTATTCTTTCCTGCTTTCTATCACTTAAGCCTAAGGTTCTTGAGAGAGCTCGATTTCAGGTAGAGTAGAACTTAGTTGACGGTTCTTCTAACTCCAAGGGGGAACAATGGTGCAGTTTGGGGGAGTTTTAGAAAATACACTTTGAGTGTCATCTTTCTGCTGAAACCTTTATGATTCTGATTATGTCTTTTGAATGCAGAAGAATCAGCCTCCTGCCTCTGCTGATTTTCTAGGGGCAGGAGGGAATCACAAATGTGTGAAAATATTTAAAAGTTATAAATGAAGAAAATAAACTTTGGATAAAATGCATTTTAGTCTGCTACCTTGGCAGGTGGATCTTGATAATGGCTTAAAACACCAGGTTCAAATTCAGAATTTTCAGAGTCTTTAGTGAAGTCTTAAAACATTTACTACTATTATTTTTAAATGTTGTTCTTTGTTTGGTAGGCTTGGTTTGGTTTTGGTTTTGTGAGATAGGGTCTCACTTTGTAGAGCAGGCTGGCCATGGACCCACAGCAATTGTCCTGCATCAGCTCCTGAGTGATGATTTTCTCTAATCCCAGCCTCCTCCTGATGGAAGTAAACAATCAAGATAGGTTTCATCCTCTTACTATCTCATGGGGGTCACACTACCACCAGATTCAGACCATTCCACTGTGTAGTTGTGGTCTCCCAAGGCTCCTATCCAGATGCATACATGTTTCTCACTGGTGAACACCAAAGCTCACCAGTACAAAGTTTCAGTAACCCAATAGCCAGTGTCCTGAACTATGTAACTAACTTGGGTAGCTTTAATCATCCATAGAAGGGTCAGGAAAAGGGGCTGCTCCTGCACACAGCTTTGAGTTTTCCTTTAGAATTTTCCCTTCAGATAGCCATGTGGACTAAAACAATGACGTCACATCCTCTCTGGCTTCAATAACACTGAGTTCTCAGCATGTCTGTGGTTCTCTGAGGATTTAATTACAGTTCACTACAGAGAGCTTCCTCCTGCTTGTCCTCTGCCTCACCTCCTCTTTTCATCACTTGAAGGAAAACTTTGTCTTCAGACCCAGACACCTTTTTGGATGACCTGGTCCTACACATGTAGTGCTTCATCAAGAAAGACTTTCTGCTTCCTGAAGATGGCACTATCATTTTACTTCTGTTCATCTGTAAGGACACTTCCTTACATTCAGAAACGAGCCTTCTGTTTAGACTGCACGCCCTTAGACTCATTAAGATGGGGAAGTTCAATGTAAGTGAACATCAGTGGAAATGCGTGTCATGGAGGTATAAAATTCATCACCAGCGAATGGCTTTTATATTAAGTTGAGAACTATGATTAGAAGTATGTGTGTATATGTGTCTGTCAGTATGTGTGTCTGTGTGTATTTGTCATGTGTGTATGTGTGTGTCTGTGTGTATTTGTGTCTGTGTGTATATGTGTGTCTGTGTGTGACATATATATATATATATGCATATATGTGTGTATGTGTTTTTATGTGTGTCTGTATGTTTGTATGTCTGTATGTGTGTACGTGTGTGTGCATTTCTGTGTGTGTGTTTCTTTGTGTGTACATGTGTTTGTGTGTTTCTGTGTGGTGTGTGTGTGAGAGAGACAGAGAGAGAGAGAGAGAGAAAGAGAGAGAGAGACAGAGAATGCAACAGAGGTCAAAGAATACCACTGTTCTTGTAACTAACTTGGCTAGTTTCAGGGGCTGATTCTCTCTTTCCACCATGGGTTTTTGATCCAATATAGGTCACCAGGCATGCACAGCAAGTGATTTCACTAACTGAACCACTTCTGTAGCCTCAGTTAACAGCTTTTTAAAGTGTTAGTTTTAAATCCCCTTCCAAAAGAACACAGAGGTGTTTTTTTTCTGTTTTTTGTTTGTTTGTTTGTTTGTTTGTTTTTAGAAAATTTAAAATGGCAACTAATCTAATGATCAACCCATGCTGGCTGGTATGTCTCCAGTTTTCTTGTTGACTATCTTAAATTCACTGAATTAAACCTTAAATCAAACAGATAGCATAACCAGTGAGTATTGGTTGAATATTGATTACTCTCAGATTTAGTGACTGAGGTCTAATTTAACCTGAGTGCACTCATAATCTCTGTCCAAGGGAAGGGGACACCCTTTCCCTGGGGGCCATGTTCCTCCTCACCGAGGCTCCCCAGAGACTGCACATTTGTTTTCAGACTGCAGCTGCTGCTTCTAGATAGCTGTCAGCCCTGTCCCAGGGGAATGGTTCAGCAGTGGACCTTGTCCTCAACTCTCATAGAGCAGACAGTGTGAGTCCGAGAGTATCCAGCGTGCCCCTTTACTAAAGAAGGCCTATGAAAGAAAACTATTTCCCAGTAATTCTCTCTCTCTCTCTCTTTCTTCCTCTCCCTCTCCCTTCCCCCCCTCTCTCTGTGTATGTGTGTGTGTGTGTGTTTTGAGACAGACTCTTACTGTGTATCTTTAGCTAGCCTGGAACTTACTATATAGACCAGGCTGGCCTCCAACCCAACAGTGATCTTCCTGCTTCTCTATCCTGAGTTCTGAGATTAAGGGCATGCACAGCCCACCACGTCTGGCCCCTTCTCAGTTGATTGCTGCTGCCAGCAAGGGGATTGATTGAGTTTCAGAAGAATGGTCCCATGTGCCACAGGAAAGGCATCATTATGGCCAATGCAGTCATGAGTCAAAGAGCTGGTGCTGGCAAACTGCATATGGCCCAGGGCATGCATGGCAATGGTGGGTGCTGCCTGCACAAAGCTCCTGCGGCACAGTCTCTTCCGGTCCCACAGTCTCTTCTGGTCTCACCTCCAAGGTTCTTTCTTGCCAGATAGAACTTAATGGACAGGACTTTCTGGACTGTCCCTAGCATCTGGATTTTTTTTTTTTTTTAATTGTTGATCCGGTTGAGAATTTTCTACAAGCTTCATTTTAACAAATACCCAGCAACCAAGGACATACTCAAGAGGTGGTCTTTGGACTGATTGAAGTGATTAATTTTACATTTAGGAAAGGTATTTCTGGGATTTGTTCTTGGGTTTTCTCAGAACATTGATTTATGTTCAATCCTGAAATGACATGATCAGAATGGAAGGAGAATGTGTTATTGACCTCTGGGCTTTTTTGTTTGTTTTGTTTTAAATGGCAAAATACCTGAAAGAAGTAACTTAGAGGAAAAAGGATGTGTTTTGACTTGTGGTTCAGGTAATTACAGTCTCTCTTGGTAGGAGAGGCATGGTGGTAGGAACCATCCCATCCGGAGCAGAGAGCAGTGGTGGCTCTCATGCCACTGTGGAGCAGAACACAGTGGGTCAGAACCAGAGATGGGTACAGCCCTTGTCAGAAGCCAAGACCCTCGCCTCTTACCTTCACCCGCTACTTCTCCCCACCTGCACAATGTCCTCTGCAGCTTCATCCCCCTGGCAACCACAAGGTCCTGCTTGATAGTTACAGATAGACTTATAGACTCAAAGCAGTGTACCATATCTTTTGAGAAAAGCAGTTAGACCGCCATTGTTTCAGGGCACAGGCCAAGAAGATTCTGTACTTTCCCATCACCTGGATCCCTCTTACCCCTCCCTTTGCAAACTATATTATAAATAAGCGCTTTGTGCCCAAATATATGACTCTTGACAAGCATTTGCTTCCTTGAGTCCTTTCCCCTGTCTCGCCCGTTCTTCTTTCAGGTTGTGGTCCTTCTCGTGTCCACGAATTACTAGGCCCACGGGTAGGGTCAAGCCCTCAAAGTCCTGCCCCTAGTGGACCACATCTACCAGCTAGGCACCATATTCCAAAGGTTTCATAGCATTTCCAGACAGCACCACCAGCTGGAGCCAATTGTTCCAATGCATGAGCTTGTGAGGGAAACATCTCACATTCAAGTGATAAAAGGAGGGATTGGAGAATGAGATTTGCTACACCCAGGTCCAGGGACAGCTGAGACAAGAGAGGAGCCAGGGTCAGCACCTAGTTCAGAACCCAGACTCAGCACCTAGGGTAGAACTGGCCCTTGGGTACCATCTGTGTACTTGAATGACCCTGAGTGCTGGCGCCCAAATGCTTACCACATTCTGGTCATTCAGGGGGTGACACAAGAGTAGAAAAAAATAGTCACAAATCTCAGTCACATCTCTTGGGTGTTTGATCCTTTCCAGGGGGTGGAGGACAATTCCCAAGGGTTCACTACTAACCCCATCAACACATTCCCCGATCTGTGTTACTTTGGAGAGATGTCCACCCAAGGATGGAGATTTGGCTCAGTTTCCTTTCTGTCCAGTTGCCTTAACCTGTTCCAGATGCTCTTTCCTCTCCCATCTGTGGGCTAAACACTTTTCTAGAATATCTTTCCAGGGCAATTGTAATTGGCTCCTGCCTTTTGATGATGTAACCCATGGAAGAGAACATAAAGTTCTTGTGGACTTCTAGAAGGTTTCCTTGAGAAATATATGAATTTCAGAACAGCAAATCAATTATAGGTCCTGAGTTCCACACATCTGGACTGGTGGGAGGGGACAGTGGGAGGCAGGCAGTGGCCCTGGAAGATGAAGGGCTCTTGTCACTGTCCTTGAGGTCTGGACTGAGAAGTAAGTGTCATAGATTAATATATTATCTTAAACGCTTTATCGTTTTCTCGTTTTCTGTTACTAGCACTAGCTCTAAACCTCATAGTTAAATTTCTGCCATACTCATAACTGTCACACAAAATGCATTCTGTGTACCCCAGTGTTTTGGGGATCTCCCTATGCCACATGTAACAAGCTGAATGTAATTTCTCAAAGCAGATCTGAATCTCGTGTCTACAGTATTGAGCATCTTGCTGACTGAGCATTTTCTAAAAGCTTCATTCTGTGAAACACCCAGGGAGACATGCAATGGCACACTAGTGCCTGCCATGCTAAGTGAGACAAACAGGCAGTTATTCAAATCATATTAAATATTAACACCAATATTTTCTGAAGCCATATCTGTCATAGATCATGTGGCTACATCTGTCACCCTGAATCCCTTCAGACCATGTGAGAATCAGAAACATCATGTGTTTACAAAGCCAGCTGATGTCGGATGATGGTTCCTTTGGATGTGTTGGGACCCATGAAAGGAAAGAAGGGACCTCTGCTCTCCAGATGGCTCCATGTTTATATGGGTTGTGGAAAGTCCCAGGGCGAGGGGGAAGGCTGAGTACTTATAAGTGTCTGGATTGCATGAATGCCAGGGGACATGGGGACAGACAGCTCTATTAAAAAGAAAAAGAATGAATGTTTTTAACTTTGCATAGTGAAGTTATGAATTTAAAGAATGCTGCTCTGCTGAGCTCTGATGCTGCAGATACTGCTGACTTCCATAGCCTGGGGTCAGTATCTCCATTTTGGTCAAGCTTCAAGAATGGCATATATAGCTTGATCATGCTAGCCCTTTTTATCCTGGAAAAAAAAATGAAATCATATTTTCAGGTACTGTGCTGCTGAGCCCTCAACTAAGACCCAAGTCAGTGAGACCTCTTGGCATTTACAGAGAAAAATCATAAGGCAAAATAATATTTTTATATTGTTGTGCATATTGATATAACATTTAATTAGGTCTTGGAATGAAGCCTTTGCACATGAATTTTCTCTGTTCTGTGTTCAGAAAAACCTTTAATTTTTTCTTCTATCTGGAAAAGCCAAGTTCAACCACCAGGTTTAACCATCTCTCACGGAGTTAAACATGGCTCTCCTTATTGGGCTGTCCTGGGCCTTCCTTATCGGAAGCCATGTCATGCCCGTCTTGCCTAGCTGGTCTGTTTACCCTTATCAGCATCATGCTTCTTTGAGGGCTTTATGGCAACTCACATAGAAGTGCGAGGTATTTGTGTGTGTGCTTGCCCATGGCTGTGTGCATCCTATATAGTGTGTATTTCATTGTTGTTCTGCCAGAAAGGCGAGCAGCACAGCCGTACACAGAGGATTCCATTCCCCTCGGAATTGAAAGTTTATCTACTTCCTCTCACGGGACAGACAGCTCTGTCTGGGGAATGGTCTAATGTCCCCACAGGAGACAGGATTGGTGTCTATGAGAATGTGGTCTCTCAGCTTCTTGATCAGGCCTCTGCTGACATGCCTTCCCTCAGCTCCCATCATTATGGACAATACCTTCTTTGGACCTTTAAGCCAAAATAAACTCTTCTTTTCCTTAAGTTGCTTCTGTTTCTGATACTTTAATACAGACACAGACAAGTAGCTAATACCCTTTCTATCTGCTCCCCTCACCTCATCCAGCTCCCTCTCTGAGACTCTCTACAGCCCACGTATAACTCATATGGTAAGAGAGCATTTCTCTGCTATTTCCTTAGCAGTACCCTTACCAGGGGTTAGCCTGCTCTACCATCTTCATATATTTCAAAGCATTGAACAAAAACAGAAAGAAGTCACCATGTGCTCAGAGCCATTCGTTCTCTTAGGACTTTTTCTTGTCAACAAATGTACATTTGGGGGGACACGGAGCTTATTAAGTGCCTACTGCAGGAGAGACTAATGCAAAGCTGGGGGAAACAGAACAAAGAAGGGGAACAAACCAGTGAAAGATAGATTTCAAATAAACCTGCGGAGGGTAGTTTAAACCAGTAGCTTCCACTCAGGTGGTTGTGCCCACGAAAGACACTTAGCAATGACTTAGTTTTTTTGATCATGATGTCTGGGGCAGGGCATGCTATCGGTCAGCGATAGTCAGAGGCCAGGACTGCAGATGAACAGCTACAATATCCATAGCTACCATTTGTCAATGAATACGTACCAGGTTAAGATAGTAAAAGTTGAGAAATTCTGACCTATGGTGATAACAGAAAAAGAAGAATCCATGGCTCAAACGTGTAGCTGCAAAACTTAAAAGACTGTGGTAGGAACATTTCCTCAAGTTCAGGGCCAGCCTAGACCATATTATGAGTTATACTGGGGCTAGTATCAGATAACCCATGGACACGTTTTCTGAGATAAGCAGAAGCTCCTGGAGTTTTGGGTGTTATTCATCTCTTTGAAGGTCAACTCATGGCTTTAGTATTGGTTTGGTCGTTACACCTAGTGCAGTCTATTCAGTCCAAGCTAGTAGCCTTCTTAAATTCCATTGAACACCAGAAAAGCATTTAACGGGGTCTGGCATGGGCCAAAACATGTACTTAGTGCTTATCTGAAAACTCTTTTCTTGATATTTCTTACTTTAAATTAATTCTAACCATGCAGGGATACTTTTATTCCATTGTTCAGACAGATTAGTGTTCTGCAATCTTTTTCAGGGATTCCTAGGCAGTATTTTTGATAGGTGGGGTCTTGAGCAAGCATAACTCTGGAGATGTCACTGAACTGGGAGCCTTTGTCCCAGGATTGGGTCAGAGCTACTGTGGTAGAAGGACCAGCGAGGGAGAAGGTACAGGGATGAAACTGTTCTTAAGCTTTTATTTATGTATTTTTATTTTATATGTATAAGTGTTTTGGCTTCATGTATGTATGGTCTCACATAAGTGTCTGATACTCAGAGGCTAGAAGAGGTTATCCAGAGTTCCTCTGGATCTGGAATTACAGACAGTTGTGAGAAGCCAGAAACCAGGTCCTCCACAGAAGCAGCAAGTGCCTTTAACTAAGGAGCCATCTTTCCAGCCCCCCAAATGTTCTTAAAGCATCTGGGGCTCCAGAAAGGAGAGGGATATGGTTTCCATGAAGGCAGAGTCAGCTGGAAGGAAGCCTGTCCTGTAGCTAGTGTCCAAGACCATGGGGGGCAGCAGCAGGCAAGAATATAGAGGAGGCCCTGACAAAGAGGAGAAAGGACAGCAACTTTGGGTCCTTCACCCCAGGGTTGGTAGGCTGTGAGTTCTCCTCAATGAAGGGTTCAGGGAAACCCCATAGCTGAAGCTGATGAAGCAAACTAGAGGGAGAGGTGCCGTACTAGAGGGGCCAGGGAATTGTGAAGTAAGGGAGCTGTGGCTGCCTGCCAGGTTATCTGGGTATTTTTCTGCACCAGAGGGACTCCACTCTTGTTGTTTCATACTTAGGGCCTGCATGGGGGTTGCTAGGCTTGCCCTCTTGAAATTGCCTTTGTGTTTGCCTGTGTATTTGTGAGTGAGGAGGTTCCTGGACAGAGAAGCATGCACCAGGCCTGGAGTCATAATGCCTGTATTCCTCTCCTGGAATATCATGGATGGACCTCAGTTGCCCTCTGTGCAGGGAACTGACTCTGCTCTTCTGTCCTTAAGTCTAGGAATCCAAGCTGCTTTTTACCAGGGACTGAGACAAGTTGTGCTGAGATTTGGGAGTGGTGTCTGTGTTCTTCCCTGACTCTGTACCCCATGGGAGTCTGGATGCAGAGGATATCACAGCAAGGCAGTTTGGCATCTCCTGGTAAAGCTAATTGACACCTCCAATCCACACTCCCATCCCTGGCTTCTTTTCAACAGTGAACCAGGCTAGGGCCTCTTTCCTACTTTTAGGTACTCAATGTGGCTGGTGTAGAGGTTTGTAATGATTTGGAGTTTTCTGTCTATGTGGGTTGTGGTGGAAAGCCCTGGAAAAGGAAGATCAATTTCTCTTTCCTTGATGAACCCAGCTTTTTATTTTGAAATATTTCCCACAAATTCTCTAGCTATGCCTATTTAGCAATCTTCCTAAACTGAGGCTCCAGTGGAGGAGAAACTAGGGCTGTGGGAGGAGGAAGTTTGGCCATGTTGAAATTCCTCAGAGATGAGGCCGGGGAGAGAACATTTTCACAGGAGAGTGCAGGGAGGGGAAGTCTGCAAGAAAAAGGCTGCTGCAGGCTCCGGGCACTTTGTCTATTGTCTGGTAGCTAAAGGGCTATTTATGGGCTCTGCTAGAATGTGGGAAAGCCACAGACATGCATCAGATAGAACAGATCAAGTGAGCATGAGAGAGATCCAGGATCAGAAGATGGTGCTTCAGGTTCCATGCTCCTTGAAGCTCTGGATCCAGTAAACGAAGGGAGAGTGTGCACACATGACGGTTCGTTTTGTTAATTTAACACAAACTTGATCACCTGGGAATGGAACTTCCATGAAGGACTGTACAGGTCAGGTGGGCCTTGTGGGCCTGTCTAGAGGGGATTATCTTGATTACATTATTGAGGTGGGAATATAGAAATGTAGGAATCCGTACTTCCATGTAACCTTGCCACAGAAACGAATGCCTGCTGCTTGTTCTTTTTCCATCACTCTAGAAAACGGTTGTCTTCTTGAGAAGAACAAATAAATCAGTCACACACAATGTCCGGGTGCAATGGCATGTCACTCGGAATCGGGTTGGTCCAGTTCAGCTCTCTGCTCACACTCGCTGCAGGCTTTGTGGCTTTAACTTTCACATTAGCTCATTTTTTTCTTCTCATATGTCCCAGGCTTGTATTTTACAACACCAGACGGGGATACTAATTAAACTTCAGAGCTTGCTCCAGCAGTGCTTAAACTGAGATTTCTAATGACAGGCCTGGCAGTGATCAATATATCTGCTACACTGGCAATGATTTACAGAACGCCGTGGTTACTGCTTAGAATAAAAGTGAGTGAGCTCTGTAAATTTAATTTAGAGGAGTGATAACTTGATCAGCCAGAAATATATGGCGGAAGCATCTTGTTGTTTTTTTTTTTTTTTTTTTTTTTAAACAAAGCCCAGGGCGTGCTTCTAGCCAGATCTGTGATTTAGCCAAGAACATTTTATTTACAACGGGATGAATTACAAAGAGACATCTGCCCAGTGGTCCAGCTTTACAAAGATCACTTTACTCACAGGGGCATTCTTTTGATTCTATGAGGTACTAGTTCAGATATAAAATTTTGAATCTTGATGTATATTTCTTCATTCACGAACAAAAGGAGAGCTGTTTGCTAAGTTCTGCTCAGGCCAGGACGGACTATGAAGTTTTCTGCAACTGCAGGCAGAAGCGGAGGACACAGTCTTCCGTTTTGCTTCCCTGCAGGGTTCTGTGTGTTAATCTGTGGGGCGGAAGCATCTCAGACCTGGTCCTTCGATGCCCTTCAGGTCTGTAATAATACGGACCGTTCTCAAGTGCTCCTTTTACGTGACCTTTGCGTATGAACTTTTGGTAACACTGATTGTTAACTGATCGGATTAGCTGTGCCTTCCTTGCCCTGGGCCCAGGCCTGAGCTCACAGTTTCAACTTAGTACTCACACTACTCTGAAATAGACAACCAGAACTCATGTTCTCTGTCTTTCTCTGTCTCTTAAATCTCTCCCCCTCCCTGTTCTTTCTCTCTCCAACCTTCTGACTCTACTTCCCTGGAGAACAGTGACTGACACATGTGAAACTTTCTAGTTGTCTGGAGTCTGTTGTACTCAGAGTTTGTCCTTTACCTTTGGAACAGTTTTCTGGAGCTGCTGGCTCCTCCTTCTGTTGTTCTCTTTGCTTGAACTCTGACCTTTGCGGTCTGGGCCTCTAAGCTCCTTCTTTCCACAGATCTTTATGCTGGCCGCTCAGTGGTCTCGAAGGAGGCTTGCTCTCATCTTTGGCAGGCTCACTTCCCTTCAGCTGTCAACCACGCTGCCTTCCCTGAGAAGGCCCCTCCACACCCCATCACCCTCTGTGTTTAAGGGCCTTGGGTACACATCACTTAGTGCTTTATTGCACATTAATCTGTGAGCTTCTGGTCTTTCTCCTCCCTCTAGATACAGATTTTTGTAAAACCAGGGCTGTGCCCTCCCCGTTAGCTTAGCCCTGTGTGAATTGTGCTAAATATGTGGAAATGTTTCATAAGCATTAATAGACTTGATTTCCATTATTATTATAATTAGTATCAATCTGTTATTTTGAAATCATATCATATATTATATTGAAATAGTCTGGAAGACATCATGAATACATGGATATGTGAATATTTATCCACAATAATTTTTAGTAGTTGTGGTGTGAAGTATTTTCCCTTTTTTTTTTTTTTTTTTTGCCACAGTAAGAATCAAACATGATTCTTACTGATTTTTAGTTTGTATCCGATTCGAATATACTAGGTTATAGGGGCAACCAGTTTGTGCTCCCCCCTCAGAGCCTTTGTGCTATAAAGGATTATCCTTGAACCCTATTTTAGCCCCTGTTTTCCGACACTTAAACTTTGTAGTTTCCACCTCTTCTTTACTGATGTGAAAATAAGTTCATGTCTCAGTTTCCATCTGGTCAGAGCATTACCAAGCTTATCATTTTGAGTTTCTATTTTTAGAAGGAATGGCCGTGCTTTCTCATGTTTCTCTCCTTTGGTGATGGCCTAGCATGGGTGGTAACTGACTGGCTGTCCCACGGGGCTTATTTACTGTACACCCAGATGCACCAGGGAACGTAATGTAATTTTCTATACAAAGACTCCTTTGGGACGGCATAGACCCTCCTCCTCAAAACACAACACCGCATTTTCCTCTTCTTTCTGCTCTGGTAAGTGCAGCATGTAGAAATCATAACTGACAAAGTAATTTTGTCATCTATATCCTTCAAAATGAAGTTCTTTCTCAGGTTTTTCCATCCCTGCTTCGCTCCACCACTTGTTTAGCAAATATTGTCTTATACAAAATAGTCAATGACCTACTGGAATTTCCTGGTGTCCATGCAGAAGACAAGGTCTGCCATCAGTAGGACTGGCAGGGACGCCAGCACGCTGTGGCTCCAAAGTGCTGATTGTGGCTGGCAAGTCCTGAAGCTGTTAGTTCAGCCTTCTCAAAATTGTTACTGGAAGTCTAGAGTGCAAATTTCCTTTTCTTTAGGAACTCTATGACATTCCTTCTGTGCCTGCTCCTGTTGGATCATGGTTGAAAGGTGGAATCGCCACAAATCACCATATAGAGTGATGATTTTCAAACACACTGAGGGATCTTGTTGATTGGTCTTGGGATCAGTGCAGAATAGCCGAGCTGATTTTTTAAAACTGTATTTCACATTTCCTTAGTGCACATATACAGTCACACTGATAATTGAATAAGAGAAAATTGCTCCCCAATGGCAACAGAAGACTAGACAATGGGAGCAGTTTAGTTTTTAATGTATATGGGGTGTACTTGCCAGATTAGAAGCTATCTATCTATCTATCTATCTATCTATCTATCTCCCAAGTCTTCTCAGCCAGGTTATTGGTCTGGATCATTCTGCCCACTGTCTAGTAATACCCACTTTCTAGATAAGAGTCAGAATATATTTTGGAGATAAATTGACTCTAGCCACATATTTTTTCAAGCTGTGTATAAATTAATGAAATCAATATCCATTTAGCTACTCAAAGTAAAATGGTAGAGGGGGTATACTTGCAAGAGAAGGTTAACCATGGATCTAAATAAGACCTGCCTTTGGAGAGGTGTCTATAACTCCACAGCTTTCGGGACACCCGTACTCTCAGTAGACATCTACTTTTGCACATTAGCAGAAGGCTGGAGATTAATTCTAAGATGACCAATTGGTATAAAACACAAAGAATTGCTTTTAGGATAATTAAAACTATTTTGAATCTTTTATTTATCAATCTGTTTCTAATATAATTTTAGGTAAATGAAGGACATTCACAAAAGAATAATAGGCATACATACATAATTTCCTTCTTTCATTCTAGTTTACATGCTGTTGCTTTTAGAGAGTGAAATTTCGAGTTGTTTCACAGGGATGGAGTCCTAACTGACTCACAGGAAGAATACTTAGCCCAGCTTTCCTCAGCCCTAACCTCCACAGTCACCATGGGCTTAAAAATTGAAAAGAACCTGACAAAGCAAAACTGAGAATTGGCAACACCGAGAACAATTTCTTGGACTCCTCGGGAGGAACTGCCACAGCTTCACAGCCATCTCAGAAGCCAGCACCCGTGTACTGTAAATCATCCGAGCCTGGGAAATGGGGCAAGCTGCCTTAGCAGACTGTTCTCACGGCACATTTCCATCTGGAACAGAAACGTGTGAACAGGAGGTGGATGTGAACACGTGTGTGCCCATTTCTATCTTTATTACCTTTGTGCAGTCTTTACTCAGCTTTTGGACGTCACTTCTCTGTTTTATTGACAGTAATTTTATAGACTATTTTAAATGAGAGAGAGAGAGAGAGAAAATAAAAACACTGTGGTAAAAGAAACTCTTTCAAAAGTTCCTGACATTACCATGGAGGGTGACTGTACTGTAGAGGCCCAGGGCCTCCAGGCTACATGAAAACATCTTCTTCTTTTCCTTGGGTGTGGCTGGTTTATAATCCAGTCTAATTATATTTACTGGGCATCTGAAACCTTGTGTATAGTGTGAGCCCCACGTTGTGCCCAGGTGAGGATTCAGAGATTTACAATTACATTTCCAGTTTCTCTAGGTTTCCATTGGGTTCTGCTTTCTCATGTTGACAGACAGCCTAGCTCCCTGGAGCTCTCTGATTCAAAATTCAGGAGTGGTTCAGCAACTCCCTATACATCTCCATGATCCTGTGCATGGCTACATTGTTCGCATAGTGCCTTTTAAATGCAGCTTTACAGCCTCGAGCCAAGCCAAGTCAGTCTTTGTGAGGTTCCTTTGACTTTGGACTTTAAAGTGTTCCATAGTCAAGAATCTATTGTGCTCATAGCTGTCTTTTGAGTAGGTAAAGCAGCTCCATTTAAACACTGGAGAAAAAATGGACAGGAGTTCCAGGGTGTGGCCAGGGTCACATAGCAAGTCTAGGAAGGAGAAAGGGTGGGGGTTCACTCTAATTTTTATTTATGGTGTGTGTGTGTGTGTGTGTGTGTGTGTGTGTGTGTGTATGTGTCTGAGTTCTTTCCTTCTACTACAGGTAGGACCCATGGATTGTGTTTACATGGTCAGATTTGCATGGCAAGTGCTTTTACCTGCAGAGTCATCTTGATGGCCTGAGATTCTTTTTGTTTGTTCTTTTGAGATGGAGTCTCATTGTTGCCCAGGCTGGCTTTGAACTCATAGGTAGCTGAGGCTGGCCTTAAATTCCTGATTTCTTGGCTATAAATGCTGGGATTATAGATGTGTGTCTCCATGCCTATATACATGTTAAGATCTATCCGCTAACTCTCAGAGGCCACACTCACTAAAACACCATCTAAAAAGGATGCCCTTTGTTTTTAGCCAAAAATTTGTGAAATGTGTGGTTGCTTTTCCTCACTTATTTCAGGATCAGGTGGCTCACAGGAAGAGCACTTCAGAAACTATTATTGGTTGAATAAGTCAAACTCAACATGGTTAAATGCTTCTTTCTTTCTTTCTTTCTTTCTTTTTTTTAAGTGCTTGAAATCATAGAAAAAGAAAAAAAAAGAGTTCAAAGCAGACATTGTTTAGAAGCATGAGATGTAAAAGGACTATTAACATTCGTCCCTCAAGAGAAGGGCGCAGCAAGGAGAGGAGAAAAAAGAACAAATGGAGAGATCAGAAGAGAACAGATCTTACTGTAGAAGTCAGTGTGTCTTCCGACACTACCTTAACCCTGGTACAGTTGGAGCTAGTACCTGTTGGCTTCTCTCTGCAGTACGTTTTTCTATACCAGGCCTTTGTCAGTACTTGGCTCACAGGATGTACCTGGTGCTCTCCTAAGCTGTCCAACCACTCTGTCTATTCACTGCTCATGCTGCCTCTGCCTCTGCTGTCTTTGAACTCCTGCTCCTTCGGGGAAGGGTGCTTTCTCATCTGATGCAGAGCAATAGGGAGATTTCTAACAAAAGTCCTCTAAACCCTTGTTCCCACATCTTCAGTGAAATAAATTCAGAAACCTTCCCATTTTTGAATGGTTGGTAGACAGCAGTGAGGAAATACACTCTTACATATTAAGAAGGTCCAGGGAAAATTCAGCCATGAAATAATTTTGGTGTCCTGAATTAGCTTCTATGAGATCCAGAGAATATGCTATTTTGGGGAATATAGAGTGCCACTAATTTTGCATTCATCTGGAGTCTTTCATTTTTAGCTTCTTGAAAAACACAGATATTTGTTCAAATGCAGACCAAGTTTCATGCACGCACAAGCCTCAGTCAGCAACTAATGTTCTCTGAAGCTTCATGTATTTATTTAGAACTTTTTTGCGACTTGTTTCACTAGGCAGCTCAAGGCTGGCTGGAACTTGCTAGTAGCCCGGGCTGACCTTGAACTCATTTTCGGCCTGTCCTAGTCTCTCAAAGGCTGGGATTACAGGCATGCACCAGTGTGTCTTATTCCTTTGGTACAGTGTGTTGGGTTTGTTTGGTTTATATATTGTTATTGCTTACAGGGCTTTCCATTAGTCTGTGCTTGAAGGTTGATACACTGGAAATAAGACGGTAAGACGGTAGTGGAACAGAATAGGATCAGGCAAGTCTGGGCTACATAAATTGAAGCAGTGTCAAGGGAAGAACTGGAACACAGAATTGCTTTCTTTTTCTTTAAACAAGCAATTATTTCCCATTCAGAGCAGACTGGTCATGTCTGTCATACACAGATGTGATTAGCTTGGTTAAGGACATCATTCCAAGAAGAGGTCAAGACTTTAGGACTCACTTAGCAATTAATTTAGTTACTTACTACTGTACCCACCTTTGTGTGTCCTGTCTGCCAGCCATATTGTGACTGCTTAGGAGAGACTGTGTCAGTGGATCTCTTGTGTGTCTTAACTGATGATATCACTCAGCGCCCTAGCTTGGCTAATATTCGAGAGACGGCTGGCCCCTCAGTCTTTGTCTTTTGTGGCAGAAGCAAGGGAAGGAAAGAGTGAGAAAAAGGACAGAGTGAGAGCACTTTAACACCGGGGCTATCCTTGATGGTTTTCTTGCTAATCATTTGGGGAAAGAGGAGTGCTGAGATGAGGCATAAGGAACACAGCTATCTCGAGAAATGCCAGAAGGCGTAAATTTCCATCTGAAGTATTTGTTAAATGCACAAGTAATGCCTGTTAAATAAGTTTTTTTTTTTTTTTTTTTAAATCAGAAACAATTTCAAGCCATAATGGTAATTTTCAATTTGAAGTTATGGGAAAAAATGCACTATGGTCAGGTATCTTGATGAACTAAAGTGACCTTCAGTCTCAGATGTGCTCTCATAAGTAAATGTTACAATTGTTTTCACAGTTTGTTCTGTTACAAACCTTTCCATTTAATATGGTTTATGAAAGAATGAGCAAGGCTTGACAATTTGGGGTATCCATGGGACTGTTTGAGGTCTGCTTGCAGTAAAGAGAAGCTCAGGATTCCCTTTTATTCTGTTTCCTTGCTTCAAGGGGGAATACTTGCCTCCCCTTGCCTCCTTTTGGAGCCCGTTATAAACTGGTGCAAAGAGCAGCTTGGGATAGTTTTCTGTTATTCAAGAAATCGAGATCCTCCAGTAGAGAATCTTGAAAGTGTCTGAGTAAAATTCCAACAAACTAGGAATACGCAGCTTATTAAGACGGACCATGAGAAAAACAGCATCGATCCTACTTCTACCCCCCTGTCCTTCGAGGAGAAAGGAAGAATCGTCACATTTAATTCCTCAAAATCTTGGAGCCTACAAAAATTTTAAAAAGAGGCTTTTTAAGTATAAGAGGCCCGACATATTACAATTATAAATGGCAACCATTTAAGAGAGAGCTTTTGTGTAATTAAAAAAATAAATTGATTAAATTCTTTTTGGGTGCTCCAATAGGAAGAATTGTTCCCACTTACTTACACAAAAACCTATTATTTCTACATAAAATCAAGAAAATTTTTTGGAGCAAATTGCCCAAGATTCCTGATTACCCTAAGATGTGTTAATTACTAGACAACTGTGTTCTCTTGAAGAGAAGTCATAATCGATGATCAGATTGATGGTGACTTGAGAGTCTAATGTGTCTGTCACAGGTCTCTGTCTCATGACAGTGTTCTTGTGATGGAGTTGGTTTGAAATATGGCAGTGTCTCCCACATGATTCCAGAGTAATGGCAGCTGCAAGTTGGCTTTATTGTATTGTGCCATCCGGAGGATGCTGTCTGCTAGGATTTTATCACAGCAGTGTAAAAACTTGAAGTTTAAAGCAAAATAAGAAAAGCACACTAACTTACGCATTCACTAGAAAGTGTCCATATTTTTGGTAACAAATATAAAAGAAACAGAGCAAAGAAGACATTCCCTCTGGCTCTAATCCCCCATGGAGGTGCATATACAATCCAATATGCTGTAGTTAAAACGGAGGCGAAATCCTATAGCAGTTGGTTACCACAGTATTATAGTTGATAGTTACAGATATTAAACAGGTCTAAGACTACATACATGGAACATCCGCATGTAGAAGTCAATGAAAACAAAAGCAATAAGCCCAATATGCATTTCTTTGCCGGATTCTTGGGTGCTTGTCTCCACTTGTGCTGGTTACAATGCTTCAGGACAGGCCATTCACTCTCCCTTCCCTGGCTAAGGCCAGACAGGAACCTTCAGAAAACTGGCCTAGACTGAGATGTTATTGAAGAAGATTAGGCAAATAGGCTTTTTGCCCCTTTTCTCATTTCCATTTTATGGGACACCAAAAGAAATATTATTTGGACACAAACTAGTTGCTACAACAGCCCATTAAAAGTCGACTAGATGCTAAAGAAAGAGAATGTCGGAGGCTGAATGGATATGCATCAGTTTTTCTTGAGAAAAAGAAATATCCACATTCTAAGGGCTCTTAAAAATGTAGAAAACTTGCCCTGTTACCACGGGTTTTTAGAACACCTCTAAACACACACAAAATAAGACAGATAGTACCTACAAAGTTCAACTGTCGCTTAAACTCTAAAAGCATTTTTGTATTATTTTGTTTTGATACGGAAGGGGGAACTCAGCTATAAAGAAATATTAAAAAGTATATTTTGTGTGGCCGTCAGTCTTAAGAGTAATAGGTTGCTTGCCTTCCCCAGCTTGTGCTGATAGTGTAAGTGTGTGCTCAGGGGTATGACGCGGGGTGCTCTTGTCCCTTCCCCTCCTCCCTTAACTCCTCCCTCCCTATCCCATGGCTGAAAAGCCACCCTTCAAATGAGCCACTCCTTTTTGCTCTCGTCGATGGTCTCTGTGAAGTTCGGGTCGTTGTTCATGATGGCAGCATCTGCGCTCTCAGCTGACTCTGCGCCCTTGGCCTCGTTGGTATGGTAGGTGCCCTTGTGACGGAACATGTATCGGATGAGGAAGACTAGGGTGCAGAGGATGGTGAAAATCACCACAGCGATGACCCCTAGGGAGACCGGAGAAGTACCAGAGGTTAGACAAGCCTTGCCCACATCCCAGATCTTCTCACCATTGCATCTATCCCAGCTCCTTTGGCTATGACTCTTTCCCAGCCACAGTCAGGAGGATAGCAGGAGTAACACATGGTTTCTGCTTCCAGACACAAAGGGGATTAACAGGAATCAGAAGTGACATGTCCTCTTGGCCAAAGTAACTAAAATACTAGATAAAATGTACGGAGCATCTGCTTTCAGAAGTGGACAGCAGGTCAAGTAGACAAACGATGCCCAAGGAAAGAGTCTGAAATGATGACTTTCCATACTTTGCCCAGTTTTCTTACTGTCCATGCTGCTGTGCAGACAGAATCAGGAGAACCCAGTGGGCTTCTTGAACTGGGGGTGGGCCTTCAGGGACCATGCATGTGATCTGCAAAAACAGATCTGCTAGTTTGTGAAGTTGATGAACGTCCAGCTGTGCATGTAAGCATGTCCATGGCCTTCCACAGAACTAAGAATGATTTATAGAGCTCACACAGGGCTGGGAAATGATCAAGTTCTACTGCAGAAAACCCCTAGTACACAGTGAAGGCTCATGCTAAAGGCATGTAAGGTCTGTCAAGATTTGCCTTACAAAGGTTAGCATGACTAAAAGATATCAAGTTTAGTACTCTATGGAACCTCAGCACTCAGTAGAAGACAAACCCCCAAACTCAGTCATGTTAGTAATGTCTTGTGGCCAATATAAAAATGACCAAACCGGCAAAGGAAACAACAACAGCACCAGGAGCAATAATAACAAAACAAACAGGAGGAGTATTTCATCCCACCAGGAGAAAAATCGATTAGACTAGAACTAGCAGAGATAACAGATGAGCACAGGTCTATGCAAAACAGTCACTACTAACCCAGACTGACGAACAGAGACAAAAGGTATATTATCAGAAGGAATAAGGAACCTTTCACAATGACAAAATATTCAAGCAGAGGTAAGCATTCCAAATGTGGACCCATCTGATAGAAGTACAAAACAGTGAAGAACTGTCAGAATCGGAGGAAGGATCAGACCCATCTGTAACCACAGCTAGACACTGAAGCCCTCTTCTGCTTTGTAATGGAAAGAACTGCTAAACAGAAAATCAGTAAGAATGTACAAGACCTGAACAACATGGAGTCAGGTTTGTTAACAAGTTGCAGATTGTGAAAAAAAATATTTATGAGGTCTGTCTGACAAAGGACTTGTATACAGAAGACAAACTCTTTCTAATCAATAGGAAGAAACCAAACAACCGATTAAGGAGGTAGAGAAAGAGTTCAAGACAGTTCACAAAATATATACATTTGACAATAAACACACTAAAAGACACTCGGCATCACTAGTGATGAGATTATCACACATCTAAAGGCACAGTGACCTTGTGACTCATCTACCAGTGTGGCTATAAGAAGGCTGACATCAGTGAGACTTGGTGAGATTGTGAAGCACCTCACAATTGATCATAGGCCTGTGAGGTGGTCGGATCATTTTGGAAAGCTGCGTGTCAATGCCTTACAAAGTTAAAGATCTACTTACTTTAGTATCTTAGTGATTGAATTTCTAGGAATTATCAAAGAAAAATGGATACTTCTGTCTACCTAAGATGTGTGCAAGATTTATCATAGGAGTTTTACTCGTAATAACTGGAATCTGGAGACAATCTAGCAATAGATAGAACAAGGACAGCATATCCACTCAATGAAATATAACTTGCCAAGAGAAAGAAATGCTAGTGATAGGCAAAACAGTGTGGACAGATCTAAATAAACACTATGCAATGAAAAGCAAGACAAATTTTATACCAGTTACTGAAACCCTGGACGAGCAAAAGGATTAGATGGAGCTTTAAAACAGTGAATATAAAAGCAGCTTGTAGTGGGATATTTTCCTGCTACATTTGCAATAAAGCTCCGTCACTGGGCTGTATGAAAGGTAGGCGGAGTGAGGAGTAGAGAAGGAGAGGAAGGGGAGAAGACTAGCGAGGGGGAGAAGGAGGCCAGCAGCCATAGAGAACTGTGGATGGTTCGAGTGCAGTCCTGGGTAGCTACTCATCAAAAGGTTAGATTTGGGGCAATAATTCTAATTGTGTGGGCCTCTTGTTTATTGAGCATTTCCAAATATATAAATATATTGGATAATCTTTAAGCATTAAGAGTCTTCATTCTACCGAGTACTGCGGACATAGGGGGAATAGTCTGGGCTCAGCTGAGCATTGTAGACAGCGTGGTGGATTGGCAGAGCCAGCTGCCACACTGGCATCTCGTGGGTGCCAAGGCTGGTGTTTCTAGATAGCTGGAACTGCGGTCCAGAGCTGGAGCAGCAGGAAAATGGCGGCTGCCCGGGAACAAGCTGATCTGGGTGTAGTTTTCTAAATATTACCCCCAACAGCAGCTGAGAAGCCTTTTAAAGATGATGTGTTCTATATGTTGTGGTGGTAGATATGGGTGTATGAACTTGTCAATAGTCACTGACCTGTGTCATGCACAGGTTCATATGATACTTTTGAGTTTATCTTAAAAAAAAAAAAAAAGCCAAAACTAATAAGGATAGGGACCTTGATGAGACTATAATTGAACTTGGAATAATGTCATTTAGCTACCCTTTTAAATACATTTTATTTATGTGTATGTGTGTATCTGTGCATGAGTATAGGCATGTGCATGCCTATGGAGGAGTCCCTGAAGTTGGAGTTACAGGCAGTTGTGGGCAGTCTGATGTGGGTTCTGGGGCCCATCTGGAAGAGCAGTATTTACTCTTAATCTAGTTAATCTCTCCAGCCCCATTTTTAAAAATTGCTTTTTCCAGGTGAGTAACTGCTAGAAAGTCTGTTCTGTGTATTACATACCTCCAATGATAGCTGAGTTCCTGTTGACTCCATTTCTTATAGCTTGGCCTTGTCCTGGGTTATATGGGAAATCAGCACTGGCTGTGGAGAAAGAGAGAGAGAAGTAAAAGAGGCGAATGCACTGAAAAATGTCATATTTATTTCTTCATACAACTCTTCGACACTTTTCATTTCTACAGATGAAATTTCTACCATCTCAGATGGACCCAGCCTTGCTATTGTCTCTGAAAACATTCAAGAAACTCCCACCCCCATTTTTGCTATTTCTTTTTGTACAAGTTCCAATGTTATATGGTTCATTTAAGGGTAATGTTAGAGAATCTTAGAATGTTCTAAGGCAGCCGGTCCCTGATCTGCTGACAAGTCTATGTTTAGAATAGTCATCTTAGAGTGTCTTCCAGTGGTTGCTTTCAAGACAGTGAGTCCATAGATACTCAAGCCCTGGATGTAACTTGGGAGCATATGAACTTCATAATCCTACAGTGCGATTTAAACAGTCTCTAAATTGCTGATAATACCCCATAGACTTTAATGACATTTTCAAAGCCACTTTACTGTACATTTTAGAGAATTATGATTAGGGGCAGAGTCTATGTATATTTAGGATAGACCTTTTGTTGTTGCTGTTTTTGTTTTGTTTTGAGACAGGGTTTTTCTGTGTAATACCTTCTTCCTGTCCTGGTCTCAATTTGTAGACCAGACTGGCCTCAAAGTCACAGAGATCCACTTGCTTTTGCCTTCTGAGTGCTGGGATTAAAGGTATGCACCACTAGGCCCAGTATAGAACATGTTAGAAGAGACTTTTTTGGTTTTGTTTTTGATTTGCAGTTCTTTGAAACCAACCTGCAGGATCTACGGACACAGTAACAGAGGGCTTGTTTTCTCATGTTCTGCTGAAATCTGTCTTCCACCCACTTATATTCTACACATTATAAACAGTTTGGGATTTATATGCTAATGAGATTTTTACAGCACCCATTATTTGTTTAAAAGTAATTGCTTCTTTAATATTTAGCATGGCTTTGATAAAACACTAGACTCTTCAGGAATGTGAAGAAGGCTTAAAGTTCAGAAACACGGAGAGGAATGTTAATGGCTTAATTTTCTATTTCTTTCCTGTTAAAAAAATTAGAACAAAATGTATATGTTTCTCAAAGATGAATTCCATGTAGTGCTCCAAAGAAAAATATATTCTGTAAAACCTTTCTCAGGTCAGTGGAGAATCTAAAGTAAGTAATTCATACAAGCAAATTTAGTTTCTTTTTGGCAGGGCTGAATATGAAACCTATGGCCTTGGAACTGCCAGGCAAGGTTCTGCCATTGATCTATATTCCCAGACCCTTCCAGCCCACAGATAGGAGTTCAAGCAGACCTAGCTCCCTATGGAGCTAACTTTTCCTCCAGTAGATGGAGCAGAGAACCAGACCAATGCCTGCTGGATGGTGCCAGGTCACTGGGAGAAACATCTTCAAGGTCTGTACTTGGTGTGATTAAACAGAGAGGCCAGTGTTATGATTCAGGTAGAACTTTGCTAGCGACTCAGTTCATAAGGCTAATTTATCCCTGGGTACAGACAGTTAAGAATCTCCAGGACAATGACAAAAACAGTTGGAGACCTTTCTCTTCCCTTCTCCTTAGAAATGTGTGGGCGAAATGTGGGATTTCACATTTTCAACCAGCATGTGTGATTTAGTTCTCTCTCTCTTAGACTCATTTAAAAAAATTATTTTAAAATTTGTTTTGGGTATATGTGTATATATGTGGGTATGAGCATTCCAAGATGCACTGGTGGAGTTAGAGGACACCCCGAAAGAGTTGGTTTCTTCCTTCTACCATGGGGGTACCAATGATTAAACTCAGGTGGTCAGCCTTGGCAACAAGTGGCTTTACCCCCTGAGGCGTATCACTGGTCCCAGACTTGACAAGTTTCCCTAGGATCAGAGAAAATTTCCCCTCTTGGATTTGTACACTACTGATCTTTTTGGTCACCAGCGTCATTCGAGCCTGTTGATTGCTTACAACTATGGTCTCTGACAAACATATGAGTGAAAGAAAATTTATTTCCAAATCCTCAGGATTTTTTTACACTCTCTCCCAAGTCTTTAACTGTGCATGCAAAAGGTACCTTTGATGTAATTTGCTTTTATTAACTGGGTAAAGCCTAAGTCTAGATATCTTTGAAAATAACACAGTTTGCTTCTTCTAATGGTCTCCTCCCATCCCAATCTCTCTTCAACATTTTTCTGGATCGAGAGCATTGATTTAAGATTTCAAACCAAGAAGGCAAAGACCAATCGTGTATAGGCTTATCCCGCTGTGGTGGCTTGAATGAGAAATGTGCCACATAGGCTCAGGTATTTGATCACTTGACCCCCAGTTACTGGCACTGTTTGTAGAGGTTATATAACTTTTAGGACACAAAGACTTGCTGGAGGAAGTACATGACTGGGTATTATAGCCTCATTCCACTTCCAGTTCACTCTCTCTACTTCCTACAAGCAGTTGAAGATGTGATTCCTCAGCTTTCTGTTCTGTCAGCTTGCTATTTTGAACTCTCCCTGTGCAATTGAAAGACAAAAATCATCCTTTCTTTTGTGGGGAGCAGTGGATGCCTCCAGTGAATATATAAAGAGTAAATGAATTCCTGACTGAATATGTATTGTTGACAGAGTCATTCTCATGTCATGCCTCATGTCAAGGACTAATGCCTCAAACCTATGGGAAATTGACAAAGCTTTCCTCCTGGGTCAGGCTCAGAGGATGGACAAGTCTTTCTGTGGTCCAGGTAGAGATGCTGCAATGTATGCAAGAACTAGCAACCATAGGTTTCCTCCCCTGAATGTTTACAGCCAGAGACTGCTAGCCTACAGACATCTACCTAGACTATCTAATTCCTCCTCATGTGTTGTATATAATAAATATGCTGAGGTTGTTCCCAGTTGCATTGTAATTAGTGCCACTCCATCAAAGTGGCAGATGCTGGAGCTACCTGACCCCACCTTTTTTCCCATGTTTGTTTTTCTTTCATTCCTTTACAACCTTAGTCAAGTTTCCAGAACCAAGCTTTGCAGAACGTGGTATTCTTCCATTAAGTCATGGCATTTTATCATGGCAACAAAAATAAAATACTTGCTTGATATTAATCTGGTCACAGAATTATTTTATGTGACTAAAACCAGCTTACATAAAAACACAGTAGAAAAATAATCAGATTTTTTCCCTTTAAATCTGGGTCTTCTTTCTTCAGAGAATTATTCGTCTGTAGATATGGCACATTCATTCACTTACTAAATCTTTATAGAATATCTTCATGTCAGACTCCATTCTGAGTATACACAGTGAACAATAAAATAGGCAAGACTGTATTAATGAGATTTTCCTGTCCCTAGTGGTCTAATTACATGCGCCATTGAAGCCTTTGTTTATAGAGTGAAGATGCTAATTTAAAGTGTGGATGTGTTTTGAATTACGATCTTTATTTCTGGTGACTTGATTGAGGTTGCTTTGTAGCTTTCATACTGTGTGTCATGCAACTCATATGACTCCAAGGCTCAGTAAGACATGACCACAAGGCTCAGTAAGATTTGGTTCATCCCTTGACATGGCTACTTTTTTTTTTTATTGGATATTTCATTTACATCTCAAATGTGATCCCCTTTCCCCATTTCCCTCCCATCCAGGAACTCCCTATCCCATTCCCCCTCCTCCTGCTTCTATGAGGATGTGCCCCCACCCACCCTCCCACTCCCATCCCCCCACCCATGAATTCCCCCACACTGGGGCATTGACACAGCTACTTTTTAAGGATGAAATATAGACCATCACTGTCCTTATTTTACACTTTCAGGCCTTTTGATGGTATAATTACTCTTCTCCATATGTTGTTTGGTCCATCCCCATCCTGACTGAAATTAGAACCCAAGTCAATTCCAAAGAAATAATTTTCCCACATTTGAGCCCTTTGAAAGCTAGGAAAAGTCAGGCAGATGAGTTGCTTAAAGGTCTCACTTTTTAGGTAGTTGAGTATAGTTTAGACCTATGACAGGAAAGGCCCTTTTAGGTGATGGAAGAAAAAATTATGTTGGACATATTGAATCTTCTGTATCTATAGGACTCTCATGTGGGCCTTCTTTCTAGATATCCAGAGACTGTGCAGATAATGTTTCTTGTCTTCTGATAAACATAAAACTTCTGAGTTTCTCAAACAATATAAAGTTTCAAAACATATTAAACATCACCCTAGAAATGTAGGGACAGCGTGTGGGACTTCATACTGTGCCAGCGTATGATTTAGTTCATCCTCTTTTAGAGTTGATTTAAGATTATTTTAAATGTATTTTTATATGACAAAAATTGCAAGGTAGTTTTGTTATCAGCCTACTGTGACAACACTCATGACACTACCTGCCTAGCTCTAATAAATTGCTGTACAATTCAGGAATCTGTAATTTATAACATGGTATAATTTGTAATGTGGTAGATGAACTATGACAAAATTTCCTTCTATTTCAAAGCCTGGTATTGTGTCCTTGGCCTCAAGATTACTAAAAATCACAGCCTCTTAGACATACATTGGTAGGCTCCTCTCATCTGTATGTTTCCCCTCCAGTGCTAAGGACGGAACCCAGGTCCTCATGCAAAGCCAGGCAAATGCTCTACCAGAATCCTGCATCCCAACCCCCCTCTAGTTCCTTTGATGTTACAGCTATAAATGGTGCCATGAGTTTTGGTAGTGGGAGAAGAGACACAAGATAACTCAGAAGAACGAGAAGAGTGGAAGGACACATTTGAAGCCTCACAGGATTGCCACTGGTGTGAATCTGAACTTCTTGGTTTTGCGGAGACCCCACAAGCATAGAATGTCTCTCCAGCTTCTTCCCCTTTGAGACCACTTTTCCAACTAACTATTCTGAATGCAATGGATTCCTAATGCTTCAGACCAGCCCATGAGAAAAATAGTTCCTTGTTTGTCTGGACACCTTGTTTACCTTTCTCTTTTCCCATCAGATTTTACCTCTTTCTTCAAGGAAGGTACCCATTTCCAATTAAGTGGCCAGAGCCCCTTTCAATGGCTATAGTATTTTTAATTCCTATCACTTCTTTTTCTTTCTATCTTTTAATCCATGGGTTCTCATGTATGTGCATTTATGTGTGTGCACATGTATGTGGAGGTCAGAGGACAATTTTGAATGTCATTCTTAAGGCACTATACACCCTTAAACAGTAAGTCTTTTTAAACAATCTTTCATGGACCTGATTGGTTGGCCAGTAGCCAGGATGTACTTGTCTCTGCCTGTCCAGTGCTAGAATCAAAATCACATGCCATTAAAAAACAATGTGGGTTTTAGGGATTAAACTCTGGTCCTCACGCTTCTAAGTCAAGTATTTTATCCACGGAGCCTTCTCCTCAACCTCTCATCCCTTCTTATGTGGTAGATATCTTTTTAAAAGAAAGGATAAATCTAGTTCAAAGTCCCATTCTGATGAGTGATAATGTTGTATAATAAGGGATGAATGCATATTCAATCATGAGCATAATTAAAATCAGTCTGTGAAGGCTGTACAGTCTGTGGAGCCTCTTTGTGCTGGATAGTTTTACGTCAACTTGACACAGGCTAAAGTCATCAGAGAGGAGGGAGCCTCAATTAAGAAAATGCCTCTATAAGATTGGGCTGTGAAAAGCCTGTAGAGCATTTTCTTAATTAGTGATTGCTGGGGGCAAGCTTAACTGGGTCTTGCGTTTTAACTCATGGTCTTGTGTTTTATAAGAAAGCAGGCTGAGCAGGCTATCACAAGCAAGCCAGTAAACAGCTCCTCCTCCATGCCCTCTGCATCAGCTCCTGCCTGCCCTGACTGAGTTAACCCTCTCACTGCTTTTGATGATAAACTGTTATATGGAACTGTGAATGAAAAAAACAAAAACAAAAACAAAAAACCCTTTCCTTCCCAAGTTGTTTCTTGTCATAATGTTTCATGACCCAACACAACCATCATAGCAACAGAAACCATAACTAAGACGCTCTTCACTAACTCTTTCATGCAAGTATACTTAAAAACTCAGCTGCTCACTCTCAATTAAAGCATCAAAGCAAGGCAACAGCTTTAGTCTTCCTTTCTAACAAACAAGGGAAATGAATATATTAAATAAAGAAGATACATAAAAGATGCCATATTCACTAGACCTTGGTTGTTAGAAACTAATTAGTGGAAAACCTTCAGGCCATTAGAAACTCTTACAGAATCAAGGACATTCATAGTTCTTCCCCCCGCTCTTTTCTTTCATAAGAACCCCAATTTTTATGATTTCATTTTTAATTTAAGCCTGGTTATTCTAATGCATGTGAATGCTTACTCCCTTGTGGCAAAGCTTTTTTACTGTAGCAATCACGGCAATTGCTGCTTTGGTATTTCATTATTACTGTCTTTCCCCCTGGGTACCAACATCTTTTTGGAATGAGTATAGAGAAATGCAGCGACCAAGATACAAGCCTTGGACGTGGATGATAAAGTTCACTCATGACATGTGCTCCAGTCTACTGCTGGTACTCCTGTCCCCCTGCCTTCCAGTCCCCTGGGAGAGCCAAACAATTTTAGAGGTGCTGAAATATCATGGAGTCTATATCTTGAGAACCATTGTGAGCAAACCCAAACTTGGACTAGTAAAAAAAAAGAGATACTAATGAAGCTTAGGGGCAGACTTGCATCGTATAAATACATTCTATACGAAATACATTTCTCTCGGATCCCCAAATGAAAGCACATACAAAATATTCTCCTAAAACACTCATCTGTTGGAAGTTAGTCTGATTTGGGAAGGTTCTGGAAACCTTAGGAGGTGGGACTCTTGCTGAAGGAAGTAGGCCATTGCCACTGAATCTTTGGAGATATGTCAACAGTTCCTGGGCCCTTTCTATTCCTCCTCTTGCTTCCTGGCCATCATGCTGAGAGCTGCTGTGCCTAAGGCTTCCCACTGTGTTGGAATAACCATCTGAAATGGTGAGCAAAATAATTCTTTCCTTCTTTGAGTTGTTTATGTCAGGTGTCTTGTCACAGAGCACAAAATCACTACCACATGATGACAACCACCAGGCTGGGAGCCATTTCTGCTCTGTTTAATGTCTTACAGAAGTATGTGTATTTCTGTGTATCTCTCTTGCACAGATTCTTTTCATCTGGCCATCTCCATTATGATATTCATAGATCAATGCCCTCTTCTGTCTCCATGGACACCAGGCATGAGAGGGACACACAGGTATACATGTAGGCAAAACACTTACACACACTGAAAAAAAAAGGTGACTGTACAGGTCTTCTTTTTTTCTTTCTCCAAAACAGAACACGAGAGTCATTTGCCTGACAAAGGAAAATTCCACACAATGGCAGTAAGGGGTCAACCCTAAGAACCTTAAGCTAGCACCACTGCAGAGCGGAAACCCTCACAGTCTTTTAGTAGCAAATATCCCCTTCCCCCAAGAGCCGAGACCACACAGAGAAAACGGTCTTGCTGTGCTTATTCAAGGCAAACATTGAAACTGGAAACCGCCTTTAGAATGCACTCAGAAGAAGAGAATATTGAAAGGATATTTGAAATCTTTTCTCCAGTTTCTTATCAGTCTAGGGAAGTGGCTAGAGAGAATACAGAATAAGACAAAGATAATTTCAGTGGTTGTGGTTCTTACTTACTGTTTCAAATAGGAAAACTTGTAGACTTTAGGCTCAGAAACCAATTGCAAAAAACCCCACATTTGACTGCATATAAAAGTAAATTAAGATTATTTAACATAAAACTCTCCCAAATGAAAGGCACTAAAAGCTTCAGGTTGTCATATGTCAGAAACAAAAAGAAAGAAAAAAAGTAAAGATTGGATTTGACATCACATAGAGAAAATGTCTCCATGGAAACCACTGGATCTTCAGCATTGAAAGTGATGATCTGAGGCACTTCAACAAAACTGCTGCTATTAATTATAATTTAATTTAAATTGCAGTGTTATTTTGAGGCAGTGCTTAAGATAGACTGTGTGTGTGTATGTGTGCCTTGTTTTTCTCAGCCTCTTTGTTTCTTATCTCTTCTCCTTTTGAGTCTGAATTCTATAGAAGAAAGTGATTTTTCCCAATTAGTTTTTCAGCTATCCATTATTGACTGTATTTTAAAGATAGATAGGAAAGCAAATGACTATTGATACAGATGCTGAAGACTTAGGCAGTCTGGCTTTCTCTGAAAGAGAATACTGCTGTTGTCACTTGAGACTCAGGTTCAGCAGGTTTTGCAGGCAGAGGATGCATGGTCCTGAAGAGGGGATTCTAGGCATCATCCTCATCTTTATTTTCTACTTTCAGTTTCTAATGAACGCCAGCTAGCCAGAATTTCCCACTTAATATGAGGAAGAGGTTTTTGAATTTTTGCCTTCTGACTTAATTAGGCTCTACTAGTATACTCAAACTTTGTACCCAAAGGCAGAAAGGAAGGCCACTTGCTTGACTAAGATCCCATGAAGAATAAAGGTTAATTAATAAATAATTAATGAACAGAATAAATGAACTTGTAGCCTGCTACAATATGTCCTAATTATTTTTTTTAAAACTTCCCATCTCTACATCAAAGCAATGAGCAATAAACTTTATTGTATTTATTACATTTCTTCCTTCCATGTATAACTGATGATAAATCCACCCTCACAATTACTGTTTAATACTGTTGTGGACACTTGGAGAGTCCACATTGCTGCTTTATGCTTGGGCTTTAGAGCTTCATTAGTCTCTACACCTTGGTCTGTATCAGAGCAGGTGAATACCTGGAGTGGGTGGCAATAAGGCCAGAGCTGTGTGGCCATGGGTGCTCAAATCACCTTTAGTCTCCTCATTTAGGGCACCTTCTAGGAATCTCACTGTGGTGATAAGTTTAACATACATAAAAGAAGCCAGTTGGATATTTACTCCCGCTAGTGCTACAAGAAGGACCGGAAGCATGCTGTAGGAAAACCTTAAAACTTCCAAGTGATGGAGGAGGTTAGTGCTATGCAAGTGTATAATGGGTCATGATGCTCAGGCCTGGAGCTTTAGAGCTGCCTGGTACCTTTCTCATCCTTAGCGGACTATTTCTACATCTGTCCCCGGTCCAATTATTTGTTCCAAGACACAATAGCCTAGAAGCATCAGAAGATAGATGCCTTCCTGACTCAAATTCATGCTTATTACTATAGCACTGAAACACGGCTTGAATGTCTAGGTCAGAGAGCCTGGGAACCTGGGGCTGCAGAGCTATGTGTGTTAGCAAAACTCCTGAAAAGCTGGGTCTACAGAGACTGATTGTTTGACTGGGTCTACTGATACTGATTGTATCAGTACTGTGGAGAGATTGGAATGTTGCAGGTCCAGAGGCTAATTACCATATCACAGGCTAGTTGTAGCCTGACAGAATAGCCATTCCTTGCCCAACTCTGTGTTGGAACTAACAGCTTGTGACTAACAGAGATAAAAAAAAAAAAAAAAACAAAGAAAAACAAAACAAAACAAAACCTTTTGGAATCTATTTACTTTGCAGATCACTTGCTTCCGTCAACCCCAAAACTAAGAATCTCATCAGATGGGCTGGTGAGATGGCTAAGTGCTTAAGAACACTGGCTGCTTTTTCAGAGATCCTGAGTTCAATTTCCCAGCAACCACATGGTGGCTCGCGACCATCTATAAAGGGATCTGATGCCCTCTTTTGGCATGTAGGTGTACTTGCAGAAAGAGCACTCGTAAACATTAAAAAACAAAAACAAACCAGGAACATGGAATTTGTCTGTTTTCCTGGGCCACTGTTACTCAAAATGGCCTCCGTGTGTGGTGAGAGCTGTGGTCTCTGCGGTGAAATTGGGGCGGGGCTTTCCTTAGAGATGTGTTACCTTCTTTGCTGAGGTTGGTCATAACTTCTTTTTCTTCCTGCCATAGGAAGTGATGGAACAAAGAAACCCAGACCTGGGGAAAGGTGCAAATCCGGGAAGTCCCTTTTCAGCTTCTGTCTGAGGGAGAATTCCGTTTGTGCTGGATTGAGTTCCACGGTAACAGGTATATCTGTAAAGTGCTTTTGCATCCTATGGAGATCAGGCCCTGGAAGTCAGTGTGACTGGGTGTAACCCAGGTGTTCTTAGGCTTTGGGACATTACTGCACATCTTCAACCCCTGATATGCCCTAGGGGAGAGCAATTGATCTCAGAGTGCTTTGCTTTATAGCTTTTCAACAAGAGGGTGCTTGCGGATCACTGAGGATCTTGTTAATATTCAGATTCTGATGGGACACTCCTGGCCAGGCCTGGGGGACTGCATTTCTAACAGGCTCCTAGAGTGCTTGAATACATAGTTCCCTTTGAGTTGCCCAACTTTAATTGAGACCCCAGTGGCGGGGGTCCTGACCTCCAGCTATTCCTGCGTATTAATTTAATGTGCTTAAGAGGGAACTGAAATAATTCCTTCTGAGAACTTTCCCCCAAGCCCTGCATTTGTGTCTTTAATGACCTGTTCACTAGAATTTCCCACCCCCTCGTCTACCACCATTCCATTTCTTTAGCTCTGCTTTTGTTTATTGTTGTGAAAGGGACATTGCTTTCATTGCAAGTTTTCAGCAGTTTGAACTTAGGGAACAAAGTCTATCCTAATTCATAGTAAATGCAGCATAAGAAAGCACAGGCAAAGAATTAAGTGTTTACCATAGGTACCTCCTTAGATACCATGTCATTCAGGTTTTCATGGCTGTGGCAGCTGCGTACCTGACACAAACAAGGATTAATCTGGGCTCATTTCAGATGTTTCAGTTCACCCTGGTTGGGAGGATCTGGGGGAGAAAAGCAGTTTAACTTATGGGTGGTCATGAAGGGGGAGAGAGAAAGAGAGAGAGATGGAGGGAGGGAGGGAGGGAGGGAGAGAGAGATGGAGGAAAGGAGGGAGAGAGAGACAGAGGGAGGGAGAGAGAGACAGAGCGAGACAGAGAGACACAGAGAGAGAGAGGTAGAGAGAGAGAGAGAGGGAGGATGCCAAAACATAGTAGGCTTTCTCTTCCTCCTCCTCTTATTCCTTCCAGACTCTCAGTTTATGGGATGGTGCTAGCCAGATTCATATCTTCTTCTCTTAGTTAATTCTCTCTGGAAATGCCCTAAGGGACGTGGCCTAAGGCGTGCTCTGAGTCTTCTAGGTGCTTCTTTATGCAATATAATTCAACTTGATGACAGAGGTATCACAGACACCTTGTATCCATAAAGGAAGTTTGACATGGAGGAAAAATAATGGTACAATCATGTACTTAGGATCCTGATGCATTTAAAGATATCCATGTCTCTTTTTTTTGGTGGTGGTGGTGGTGGGGGCAAAGTTGTCTTGTCTCCTTTCTGTTTTCTGTTCCTTACAAAGGCAGGGTTGTACAGTAATCAAGCACCCAGTTCAGAGTATAAATTCTGGGTCTTGTAGATATATTATGGCATGTCTAGTCTCCCAATGCTTAAAAAGCAACCTGTCAATGGTTTCATTAAATATCTGGTCATAGATCTGCATGCTCACAAGCCTTGTGAGCAAATCACTTGTAAGGAGGGCTGAGCTGGAAAACCTCATGGCCTTCATCTAAGGGAAGCAGCATTAGGAAGCCCCGGCTGCTGTAGAGTGGTGGTGTTGGTTTCTGCTTTTAAGGAGAGAGTGAAGGGGAAGGCAGGAAAGTGACCAGTCACAGTAAATAAGCTCTAAATTTGTATTTCAATGACATTCCCTGATACAGGTCAGCTTTCCCCAGACAATGGTCTGAGAATGGTGTGGCATATTAGATGAAGGTCTTCAGAGGATCTGTGTCCTTACACTCGCTCATACTTTCTGTTGAGAAACACATCTATGTCCATTATGCAAGTATCAAGAGACTGTGGCTGTCTGGAATTTATGGCTCGGCATTTAGTGATTCACACTTCTATCAGGTTAAAATTGAATCAATGAGGGCTCTCCCCCTTTGAGCAATGTTTAGGTGCATGACAGTATCTTAGGAATCAGATAAGGCAAGGGGGCTCCTAAGACTTCTGTTTTGTGCAAATTTCTAATAAAATTCAGGGACCACAGCTGGAGTACAGAAGTGGGTCTTCTGGAAGTAGCCAGGCATTGTGGATTATCTTTTGTCATTGTTGCATGTCTTCTGAGAGTTGAGTAGATAGCAGAATGCATTTTTAAGACAGTTACTCTTCTGCTCTAACCTTGAAACCTCAACTTACAGAAGATACTGTCTATAGTTTGAGACACTGAATACAGCCCCCGTGAATAGACCCTGCCTGTGTTTGTATTATGATTATTATCTCATGGCCTTTTTTATCCCTAAATGTTCAGAAATAGAAGGGTTGCTGAGAACACTAGAGTGCACCCAGGTTGAAGACTGCTGCCTGGTTTGGATCTACTACAGATGGGATGGGGAGACGGGCAAATCTAAAGTGCCTTTGAAAGTTAAGTCTGCACAGGTATTAAGTCTTTTACAGTAAATGCAGCTGGGTCCTGGGTTTTGAATTTCTCTTCAGCTGCAAGTGAAACCTTATATGATGCACTTTATATTTTCTGAAAATCAAGCAATATCTTTTCTTCTCAAAAGCTGACTTAAAAAATAAACTGAATATAAAGGCCCCATGTTAAATATAGTTCTGTTTATTTTTTAAAACACCTTTTGAAGTTTTTTTTTTTTCCAACAAACTGTCAATCTCGAAAGAAAGATAATTGTTTGTGTTTGTTGATAGGCCAAATGATTAGTGGTCATCAAAGAAGACTCTGGGAAACAAATTAGCCTGGGTTACTAAAGTGTCAGCTTGGTGTTTTCTACAAACAGATTCCTCCCTGGTTCTGGCTCACCTCATTACAAAGCTAACATGATAAGCACTTAGAAGCCTTGCAATTCTGCCAGAGCTCTTCTTCATGTCAACAAAGTGTGAAAGACATTTAATTAGCTGGAGCAGCCTTGAGCATGATTTAGCTATTAAAAAAGACAGGAGAGAGGAGAAAGTGGAAAAAGAAGAGGGGAAATGTATTTAATCTAAACTATGCAAATTGTCTCCTTTTCCAGACATCTCTATTCTATTTAAAGAATGACAAAATATGATAAAACAGTTCAGAGTAAAAAATGGAATCCTTTTTGTACTTGAAGTAAACATTTGCAAAAGGTGGTTAGCTTTCACAGAGTAAAGGCCACCGAAGGAGAAACTTTATCAATGGCCCTACCCTACAAAGCTGTCCTGATGCTGAAATAACAGCATGAGTGTTAGGAGGGTTACCAATCACTTTCTGATCAGATTTGGGGCCTAGGAAGAGTTCTTTCTTCTTTCCATTTAATGTTCATTCATTCTTTCAGAATTCCACGATTACTAGAGCAGCAAGTTCTCTTAATTGCAAAGCTATCTTTCCAGCCCCTATTGTTTTTATCTTTAAAATATGTCTACTTTGAAAGTGAGGTGGCTCATTGGGGAAAAGCCCTTTCCCCTATAAGCCTGACAACCTGAATCTGAGCCCAGAATACAAATGGCAGAAGGAGAGAACTCAAATGTCTCAAGTTGTTTTCTGACCTCTACTAGCGTGCACACGCACATGCGCGTGCACAAACACACACAAATAACAATACTTTAAATCTAATATTGTTTACTCAAGTTACTTTTGGTTTCTGTTAGCATAAAGCAACATCACAGAAATAATTTCTAAGTTGCAGCTAACATTACTTTTGTTTTGCATTTTTCCAGTTTCCTTAAGTTCAATTTATCACGAAAATGATTGAGAACCATTTTTAGGTTTTTTTTTTTTCAAGGAGCACTCTCAAAACAAGTTATTTCATTCTCCATGCTTCACATAACTGCACCTGTATTCACATGTATTTTTGTGTTTGCTTATACTGTAACATGATAAAAATTTAAATTGTTTTTGAAAAATTTTAGTGTGTGTATATGTGCATGTGTGTATAAGTCGTATGTTTGATAGTTTTGTGGAGTCAGGTTTTTCTTTCCCCCTTTAGGTGGGTTTGGTGACTTGAATTCAGGTCACTAGGTTACATGGCAAGCAACTTTACTGTGTCATCTCACAGGAGCCCAGATTTCAATTCTTTCAAGAGCCTTTTGTGGTTGTCCTTTGGCCAAATCAGAATCCAGAATCTTCTCGGTCTTTGTACATTTCTAAATAGTGTATACAGACCCACTCAGATATCTCAGAACAGGGAAGAATTATTGGCACTTCATTATTGGATATATGAATATATAATAGATGTATATTATATATCCATATAATATATTATATGTGGATTATTGGTGACTGTAGAGAAGAAAGCCTGTATTGTTGGACTCAAAGCTTCATCTGGATGTTTTTTATTTCTGCTTTGCTGGCCATAGGCAAGGACAGAAGCCCCCAGTCTGTCAGCAGGGGTAGAATGAGTATCTCTAAGTGGTAGCTGCTATTCTCCTGGGAGGACCTCATACACGTGAATTCCTAGAACAGTCTTTTTAAAATGATGGGTTCTTGAAAGAAGCCATACCTTGTCTTGTGGTGGGCTCTGCACTCCCTGAGTGGGGCTACAGCTCCATGACATGACTATGAATGTCAGTGATACTCAAAAGATCAATATGTAGTGATGGGATGAAGCTTATCTGTAGTGTACTTGCCCACGCATATATGAGGGCCTGAGTTCAATTTTCTTCACCACACTAACAAAGAGTGGTGGCATATACCTGTAATCCCAGAATGTGGAGGGTGGAGGCTGAAGGATCTGACGTTCAAGGTCATCTTTGGCTACATAACATGTTTGAGGCCAGCGTGGCTACCTGAGACCATTTCTAAGGAAAAAGAAATGTAGCACAGTCGTGTGTGGTGGTGAGTCTGCCTGTGGTCTCAGCTATTTAGAATGCTGAGGCAGGAGACTCATTTGAGACTAGAAGTTTAACACAACCAGGACAGCACAGTAATATCCTGTCTCAAAAGCAAAACAAGACAAAACAAAACAAGAATAAAAATAACAAACTACAATATAGAAGATATGATGAGAACAAAGATTATTGGAGACAGGAAAGCCCTGAGCACACTCTCCATTTTTACTGGCTCCTGATAGCATTTCTGTGGTACAGGAATGAAGCAAAATGTTTGTGGTGCCTTGCTGGAGTCCCTGTTTCTGCCACCAACAGAGAAGTTGCCATGGCAACGGGTACCTCAGGGTTGCCCTCCACTTAGCCAGCCCCTTGTGACAGAGCTAATGGCTGAAATGCCTGTCAGGCACAAACTTGGGGAAAATGGGAAAGGCTCTAAGTGCTTTGCCCTGTGGGGTAGGGGATAGAGGATAGGTGATCTGAGAACTGGATAGAATCCTACCCTGCATGGCTTTAAAAAGATCTATTGTAAGGAAAGAAAAGAAAGAAAACTAGAGAGGAAATTTGTTTCATATGATGTTCAGTGCATCCAGAAGAGACCAGAGTTTGCTCCTGTTTCATGAAGTATCAGGTCTTGTAACAGGTTGCAGAGTTGAGAAGTAGCTCAATTATAAAGGGTCATTTAGAATGTAATAAGGGATAAGTGTCAATCACTGGCTCTGGAGCAATTGGCCAGTCACTGAGGAAAAATAAAGTTGGTTTCTTATCAGTCTCCTCTCACAAAAGGAAGTTTATAGTGGAGCAAATATGTAAATATTACCATCAAAACAAAATCATTACAAGATATATGGATTCATAATTCTACTTCATAAAGCATGTTCCAAATAACCCCCAAAGCATAATGCGTTAATACTTTATGGGTGGAGTAAGGGACAGCCAGAAGCTGCCAGCTTTCTCCTCTCTGTGCATCCTACGTCCCCAAGCACTCTGCCTTGCTTGGCCCTCTGAGAACTGCAAACAAAATATCTGCTCCTTCCCTTCTGACACTTCTGGAAGGGACTTTGTTTACAGCAATATGAAAGAAACTAATATTACTTAATGTATAAATAATACTTACAAGCCAATTCATAAGTGACCAACAATCCAATTAAAAATATAATAAAAATCCAATAAAAATATAATAATTCTTTGAACAAAGAATATAGTAAGCTGGCAGTTTACAGAAAAATAAATACAAAGGTACATATACACGTACCAAGAAAACTTAACTTCACCCACAAGTAATGAAAATGTAAATTAAGACAATAACAAAATTTCATTATCTAATAAAACATAGCACAACTTAAGAGGATGTTATGAGGCACTAGTTTGATTGGGTTTGTGGGGGAAAAAATTATGTCAGTTGGAATATGCCATAAGGAAATTTATAGTAACTTCACCAAGTGAAATGTAAGTATATCCTCAGTTGGAAAATCACACACAAAGTTGTCTACTGTGAAAATATCATAGGAACAGAAGTGTAATGAATGCTATCATTTACTGTAGAAATCTGTTCTATTGCATGTACAGGAAAAGCAGCATTTGGAACAGTTGCAGGAAAATGCACATTAGCTAATGGGCATGCGTTTTTCTTCACACTTGCATATGAGTGGGCACTGGGCTGGTTGCTAAAGAGGAAGGAAGAATGACAAAATAAGACAACACAAGGACTAAGTGTATGAACTAAGTGCATTAATCATGAGACCTTAGCACAACCATGAGAAAAGAGACGAAGGTGTAATTATCGGAGCTGGAGCGATGACTTTTAAGTGCTTGCAGGTGGTGAAGAAAGAAAAACACCAGCTTGTATTTAGGAAGGAAGCTGAATAGAGGTGTGAAGTTTTAAAATGTTCATTATATCCATAACTCATTTGCATATGAAGATAGAAAATATTTTATCTTTAGATGGTAGAAAAGAAATTTGGAATAAGGACAAGAAACCAACTCGTTAAAACCATAGCATTAGGGCTGGGGACATGGCTGGAGTTCAGATCTTCAAAACCATGTCAGAGTAGGCTTGGAGGCCATGTGTGATACCAGCACTGAGAAGACAGAAAGGGCATCCCTGGCGTGAGCCACCTAAATTAGACTTGCTGGAAGCGAGAGTCCTCAATAAATAAAGTGGAGAGTGACTGAAGAATACACTCAAGGTCAACTCTGTACACATGTGTATTCACACCTGAACGCACATACACCCACACACATTTGGACACACAAGCACACATTCAAGTAGACCGTGCACAAATACACACAAAGAAAAGAAAAATCACAGCCTCGGAGGCAGGACGCCTTCAGAAATGCATCATTTTCAGTGGTAAATGGGCTGATGTAGTGACCAGAAACCATGCTTCACAGTTCCCAGAGAGACTGTTCTGGAAAGCAAGGGAGCATGGAGTTGTTACAATGAACAAGTCCAAGGGTTATATTATGTGGGAGCTGACCTATGTTCCTAGGAGGGCTGGTTTCCCAACTGCTTTGGAAACCGTAAGTTTCCATGGGAGAGTCTGGGGGCTCAGCTCTGGGTTCCTGACACCCTCTGTCCATGGATTGTGTTCGAGGAGAATTGTGTGTTATTGTCTTTCTTTCCACCCATGATTACTTATTTCTGACTTCTTATCTGCTTCATTAAGGAGGGTCTGTGAGGATTTCTGGTAAGGATGACTAAGTATCAGATTCAGGTGTATTTAAGGTCTAGGAGTCAGACAGCTCAGGGTCACAGTGGCTACTGTGAATTCAGCTGGCAGCACCTTCCAGAGGCAGGTTTTCTGAGGTTGAGGTATCACATACTGTGTGAATTGTGCCAAGTGTATCTGTTGCGTACACTCAAGTCCTGTGAGAATGTAAGAAGCCCATCATCTGTCTAACCAGAAGGTCTGTAGGGAATGAGGCTTTGCACCTACCTGTTGTAATGATCTTTTGAAAGAAATGCCTTTGGTCCAATTCATTGTGTGTCAAATATCATGAATGAGACCAAACTCCCAAAGGCTCCCTAGGAATGCACACGAACACTTTGGCATGCAGTTCTGAGTGGTTCCTTAGCGCAGAAATGGGTGGTAGCTGACTTTTGGACTCAGCCTTTCTGCTGTTTGTTTTGCATTTGTGTTTTACAGACTGTGTGAGACCATCTGTAACCATCTCTTGCTGGCATGTCTTTCTCAATTTTGAGAGATAATTCACAGTAACTGTACTCCGTGACCCTTAAAATAAGCCAGACTGGGGTTGCTTTTTCTACCTGTTAATGGCTGTTCTAAAACAGTTCCAAGAGTTCTAGAACAGTGACTTTCATCATTGCTGTGGCAAAGGGCCTGACAAGAGCAACTTGAGGAGAGATCGGGCAGTGCAGCATGAAGGAGGGTCACACTACATTTGCATTTGGGAAGAGGCTGACCTCCTGTGCTCGGATCTTTTTCTCCTTTTCTGTTAGTTCAGGACCCCAGTCTATGGGATGGTACTGCTCACATTCATGGTGTGTCTTCCCTCCTCCATTCAATCTCTCTGGAAATGCCCTCAGACAGACCTAGAGGTGTGTCTCCTAGGTGATTCTAAATCTAGTCAAATTGACAAAGAAGATTAGCTATTTTATTATTTTTATTTTGGGGTGGTGGTGGAGATCAAACCCAGATGGTCACACATACTAGGCATGTGTTCTACCGCTGACACAGAACCCCAGCCCTGTCTTGTTTCTTTCAGTAGCCTACTTTCAAGTGTTCTCCAAGGAGCCCCTCCTGTTTGACGAGTGATTCTCAACCCTACTACTCTTGAGGAGGTTTTAGTGACAGACACTAGAATTTGATCCTCGTTTGCTTTAATTACTTAGAGGGGCAGAATCTCCATTGAGACTCCCGTAATACTAAAGTGCCACAGAGGTGGAGATCAGCAGCAGAAGAATGCTTTTAGACTTTCTCATGGATGTGGCTGGCGAGTCACCTAGGAATCCTAGCTAAAATGGAGGCGCTGATTCGGTCCTTCCTGGTAGGACTCCTGCTCTCCCACGAGTTTCCAGGTGACCTGAGGCTGGGCTATCAAGTGAAGTCTGTCAAGCTTCAAGGCCCCTCCATGAAACAAGTTAGTCATAGATGTCTCAGGCCTGGGCTGGCCAGTGCTCCCCTTTATTCTCTTTCTGTCCCAAAGCCAGTTCTATGCTCACGTTATTCACAGAAGGAAACACTCTTTCTGTGTACATGCTGGTGTTCTCTTTCTGAATAGCTCACAGCAAGAATTCTCCCTCTATTCAAGCATGTGGGATTATCTAGACCATTCAAAACCCTTGGCTCAGAATGATGAATGATGAATGTAGGCTTAGGGGGGCAGTTGCTGGTGTGAGGATCCATTTGGAGTCCCAGAGATAGTAGCAAATTTATAAATTAAATTAATCCCTGCCGTGTGTGTGTGTGTGTGTGTGTGTGTTCAGAGGTGCACATCAGATATTTTCCTTAGTTACTGTCCATCTCAAGTTTTGAGACTGGGTATCTCACTGAGCTTGTAGCTCCCTGGTTCTGCTAAGGTCGGTTGCCAGTGGGCCCCAGAGAGCATCCTAATTTCACCTCCTCACATCTGAGATTATAAATGCATGCCACCATGCCCGTTTGTTTTGTGTGTGTGTGTGTTTGTGTGTTGAGGATCCAACTTAGGTCTTCATGCTTGCACAGCAAACATTTTATTGAATGAGCCATCATTCAAGTTCTATAAATTATTTTGAAATGGAAGACATTTAGAGTACAGTAGATTCAGAAAGGAATCTAATTAGGCTTTTCTTTCTGAGAAAAGATAGAGAATTCTGGAAGACAAGGCAGAATTCTCTTTTTTTCCCCTAGGAAGATGCATAGTAACCTATCAGAACTCCTTCCCCAATTTCTTTTTCCAAGAGAGTATTATGATCATGAGAGAGAGAGAGAGAGAATCCTCATGCCTGCATGACAAACATCATTATAAACGTTCTCATGTCTATTGTAGAAATCCCATCACATAGGCCACTGTACCCTGTTATTTTATCTTCCTTTGTACCTAGTCTAGAAGCTTTTGGTTTTGACCATTTGTTAAGTTTTATCTTTTGGAAGTTCCTATATACAGATAACTTTTTTTTTTTTTGCCTTTCTCTTGTTGCTCTATCTTTTGTCATCTTAATTCCCAGCGCCCCCCCCCCCCCCCCCAGCATTGGCTTTAAAAGGCAGAGGAGATGCTTTTCCTCCTGATATTGTCTCAGTGGAGGCTGCTATGGAGGAACCTCCCAGGCTTCTCTTTGTCCCTCCTTCCCTTTTACCTTGTATCCTCTCATGCTCTTGCTCACCTCAAAGAATCAAGATGGAATCATGTTACCTAAATAAGCCTTCTGACTCATTATATGAAGGCTGGATTCTATTCTTCCTTTAAATAGTTCACAGGACTGACAGTTAAACATCAAAAGGTATTTCCCCAATTATAGAAATATTTTATGATTGGATGTAAATCCCAAATGGCTGGTTTCTTTGCCTGCCTTCCTTTCCTTTCCTTTTTTCTTTCCTTTCCTTTCCTTTTCTTCCCTCTCCTCCTCTCCTCTCCCACCCCACTCCTTACCTCTTTCCTTCTGACAGGGTCCTGCTATATAACCCAGTTGACCCTGAACTTGGAATCCTCTTGCTTAAGTGCTACAATTACAGGTTTGTGCCTACTTGGAATGCAGAGTTTTAATTTGAGTGTTGAATACTAACAGAAATGTTTTCTAAACTGTATGCATTTGCATAAATCAACCAGAAGAAGGAAGCTGTCATGAATAAAGCATTTTTTTAAAAATCCATGAGCTAAAATGGTTTGGTTTCTGCAAGTACATTTCACAGACCTTAAAAGCAAACAATTGGCTAATTAAGCCGTAATGAATATGAGCTCATTTTGGCCCAAGGAAGCATTTAGATATTTTTTTGAATCCAGTTTCTTGGCAGCAGACTGAAACTACACATGCTCACAGCCTCCTGTGGTCTCTACTTACACTATATACCTGCAGCACCCCAGAACCTGTATATTTAAAGACAGCTCACCAGCTGTTCTCCCTCACGTCTGCAGGAATTCATCAAAGGACTCTCTCCCCCTCTGTGGTCCTGACATGTGTCATTTCTCCTCTCACATTTTCCTTCTTCCCTTTAGTCCTTCTGTAGCAGGAATGCTTTCTTTGTTCAAGCCAGCCCAAGAGGAAAGCCCAGCCTGCTGAGTGCCCTTCACGACACTCATGAAAAGGAATTGCTGTGAGTGCCTTTGGCACACGGTGCTCTCGTCATGTTACGGGAATCCATAAGTAAGGAACAAAGACGGCTGCTTAGTCTGTCAATGGGCTATTCTGATAATAGAACAACTCTGGATTCTTCTTAAACCTCACAAATCTTCCAGGGACAGCCCTAGTGAGGTTCACCACAGTGATTGCAACATGATTAAAGCCATCAAGGATGTACTGTTGTATGATGAATTGTTACAAATTAGAATCTGTGTGTGGAGGGGAGGGGGTGGCAGAAGATTTGGAAGCTTTCAGTGGCTATCTCAAGCTATAGCAAACTGTCTAACACAATAACCATGGTTATTAATATTATTACAGCTAAATATTTATAAATTTGCCATGAGTATGATTGTGCTGTTATGATTTTTAATATACATTGTTTTATTTTATGTTGTATGAGTGCTTGTTGTAGGTACATATGTGTACCACATGTATGCAGTGCATCAGAGGCCAGAAGAGTGTTTCAGATTCCCTGGAACTGGACTTATAGATGGTTATGAGCCACCGCTGGGTGCTGGGAACTGACCACCACTTCTCTGTAAGAGCAGCAAGTTCTCTTAACCACTGAGCGTTCTCTAGCTCCTGTGCTACATTTTAAAGTACTTTATCTCAGGTGGACTTCCACGAATTAGGTCTTAGTGTTCCTATTTTAGGGACTGAGGAATGAGGTTAGGGCAGCTGCTTGAGCTTACTCTGCTGGTAAGAAGCAATGAAGGTGTTGGAATTTGGGCTTCACTTCCATGCTGTCCTGTCTTGTGAGCTCTTACAGCCTTAAGGGTCACTAACATCCCCAGTTGGTTGGGGTTGCTTGGAAACCCACTGAGTGATTTGCAGGTCACTGAGAAAGTCACATGCCACCACATCTTCACCTCACAGATGAAAAGGCAATGGTTTAGGTAGATTATCTGAGCTGCTCACAGTCAGCCCAGGTAGAGCTGAGATCAGAATTGCAGTTTAACAGGCTTCCATTAGAGACATTGAGGTTTTTGGTCAATTCATTTAGCTACCAAGAGCACTTTCATTGGAGCTCAGGGCTTTCAAATTGCATGTCTTACCACCTGCAGGAATGTGGCCATACCCATGGGACTATCTGTTTAGATGAGACTGGGAGCATTCCTGATGGTGTGTCCATAGACTGGGCTTTCTAAGATTAAATGTAGCTTTTTCAGACTTAGAAATCTGTGGTCCTGAGGGGAAATGACTATATTGTTTTGGAGGAAAAGTAGGTAAAAATGAGGAAGTGATTTGGCCAAGTCATCCATAGGATGCTGCAGACAGAAGTTTGGGTGTCTCAACTTAAACGAAGAGTCCTCATCCCTGAACCCTTAACCCCTGACTTCTTGGTTTCTGGTTTTGAGTAGAAATAACTTTTTTACCCTTCACAGCTGCCAAGCATTACGCTGAGAGCTCACGGTTCATCACTTCCTTCTAGCTGTCTCAATCTTCCACTAATAGTGTCTGCAAGGTTCAGTGATCAAACCATTCTACAGCCGAGGAAAGCAACATTAAAAGGCAGGGAGCAACCAGCCCCGAGAGAGCGACAGACTTTACCTGAATCCAAGTGATCTAGATGCCAAGGGTCGGTGGCCGAAGACATGGGGGAAAGCGTCAGGGGGGAGGCTCCGCAGTTGGACTCTACCAGCTCACCCTGGATGTGCACGTGGGCGGAGGCGTTTGTCTGTCTCAAGGCTGCCTTGAGAGGGGCGATGCGGTTGAACTGGACTCTGGACAGGCAGCCTGTGAAGCCTGGGGTGTTGTATTTGTGAATTTCTTGGTCGATTTTCCCCGTTTCTAGAAAGAAAAGAAAGAGAACATAAGAATCCAAGCCCAGTCACTGTGTTCTGTTGGAAGACAGGGCCCCTCCTGGAGTGCTTGTGCCCCAAGCTCTTTGTTAGGTTTCAGCTGTGGTTGTCTAGCTTTTGGAGATGAAATATTCACAGTATCTTGCGCCTCGAGGCTGCAGACTTAAATGGACTGCCATTTGCTAGAGAACATGGGAGGGTGAATATAAGACTGCATTTGAGAAAACAAAACAACAGCAACAAAACCCACTCACAATTTTCTTGCGGGCGTAAGAGTTACCATGGAAGCTAACAGCACACGCCGGATCTGAGTGGTTTTTCTTCTTGTTTATCCTGATCCCTGACTATTTAAGACATATTACATAAAGACCCCTGCTTAGCAAACGCCTGTTCTCTTTTATACTTATTTTCTCCTTAAGGAGTCTTTATTTTAAAAGAAAAGAGATGGAAGAAGGAAAGAAAGAAGAAAGGAGACCTTCCATTGCGGAGAGTTTTGCATTTCCTTTTTTTTGATGAGCAATATGTTTGGAATCTCAAGGTTTATTGAATCTCTGTTAGTATCTGATAGAAGGTTTGAAAGCCAGGGTATCAGTTCAGTCATAATATTCACATACATTTATGAATCACTACCTTCTCCTAGTTTGTATAGTCAGCATCTTCCCATAAACTCTCAGCTCAAGGGTGAGCCTGATTTTAGACAATTCTAATGCACCTGTGTGTGGAAACTGTGCACTGCTATATCAGTCAAAGCACAGAGTCTCTTTCTGGGTTTCTCTCTCTCTGATTTTTAGAACCTGAAAGACTAATGCTGATGGAATCCCTAAATGCTTAGGACCTTTTGACCCCAGATCTCAAACAGGAGATTTTTGATCTGAAAAACAAAACACTGTATTTGGTAACAGCATCAAAGTGCTTGGTGAACCAGAGAAGCCTTTTCAGCTGGGGACTGAAGCAGCAGTAGCAGCTGAGGTTGAAAGGAAAAGAACTCCAGGCTGAGCGGGTTGTGTTCAGGGAAACTTGGGAATCTGCTGGGACGGGAGCTCCAGGCTAGACTGGGTAGGGCCTTGAAGCCCACATTTGAATGTTTTTATTTCAGGAGGAGAAAGTGGAGCCATTGAAATTTCAGAGAGCCTTTGTGGGGAATGAATTAAAAATTTAACTTAAGAAGCAGTATAGCAACTGCTCTGGGCAGGTGCAGGCATGACTACCCCTATCCTCAGACCCCTGAAAGCACCTCTGGCTACAGATTCTTCTTTTTGCCATGCAGACGAGGTCAGGTCATGCTGTGCAGAGTCCTCCCTGTTGGCTCTTCTGTTCTCCTTTAAGCCATGCCAGAACTCATATTACCCACAGAGAGGATTGGTTTTGTTTCACCTGTAGAGATCAGAGTAAGGGAGTGGGAAACTTTTTGCTTTTAAACTTTAGTCCAGGCTAGTCTAAGCTACTCTGGTCTTTGCTGCTTCAGCCTCCCAAAGAGTGGGCTTAAGTCACACCTGGCTTAGTGGATGGGGAACTCTGGAATTTCAGTTCCCTTTCACATGATCATTGACATAGTTTTTTAAACTTTAGGGAGGTGGGCTTCCCTACCACACAGCTCAAAGGGAACCATTTCAAACCTCCCTATCAGAGAGGTCTCCATATAACAATATCAGAAGCCTACTTCTGAGCTCCCTCCTCCCACTAGAGTGTGTGGTATCCCTACCCTGGGGCTATGACTTTAAGAAGGTTAAATGGAGCACTGGAGGCTGTGTCAGCTCTATGGGCAGGGTTGGGGCTGATGGGGGAAGCAGGCTATGGGAGATGCTCTGCTTGCAGGTTTCCTTCTCTCTGGGACTCTCTCACTCATTTCTTCAACTGTTTTCTTTTCTTGGAAATTAGAGAAATTTCCAAAGCTCAGTTGATGTCTTCCTTGAAAGGTGATAGAGAGATTTTTAAAGTTCACAGGTTTTAAGTCTGGTTGATATGGCTCTTTTCTCAAGACTCCTCTTAGCAAGGAACAGCTCCTCTGGGTAGATACTCTTGGCCCTTAGGGCCGATGGCTCCACCCTTAATGACTCTGCTTTGCTTAGTTGAGGGCTTCTTTGATCACATCTTTATTCTTCATTGACATGAGATAAACAACTGGAGAAACACTGTCTTCAATTAACATTTGGTGATTACTGGTGTTCCAAACAGCCTAGTCCCTGGGTCAAGCCTGTCTGGACCAAGAGATGCCTCCTTCATTTTTAAAGATCTGCAGCACTATGATGTTCTAAGGTTAGACCATGGTTGTGGTTTTATGCTGAGTTCTTCTTCTTCTCCTTCTCCTTCTTCTCCTTTTTTGCTAAGATTTATTAATTTTATTTATATGAGTACATTGTAGCTGTCTTCAGATACATCAGAAGAGGCATTAGATCCCATAACAGATGGTTGTGAGCCACCATGTGGTTGCTGGGAATTGAACTCAGGATCTCTGGAAGAGCAGTCAGTGCTCTTAACCACTGAGCCATCTCTCCAGCCCGCTGAGTTCTTCTAATAAAGTTTCTTACCAAATCTTCTTGAAGCGCTGCTAGTTTGTATCGAGAATGTACTCTAAAGGCCTGAGTATTAAAAAGTTTGGTCCCTAGCCTGTAGCACTATTGTGAGGAGAAGGGACCTTTAGGAAGAAGTTAGGTCACTGTGGGGGTGGGAAGGTGTGTGTGTGGGAGTAGTCCTTGAAGAGATATTGGGTGCTGTCATTCTTTTCACCTTCCACGTCCCCTTCTTGGCCACCACAGGATGAAAAGGCTTCCTTTATCATGTGACTCATCATGATTTGCTGTGTTACTTCAAATCCAAAGTGACAGGATTAAGTGACAATATACTGAAACCTCTGCTACTATTGTAGAGTGAAAAATTATGAAGACCATTATATAAAATATATACAGGCTTTTTCTTTACCCCTAGACCTGAGCAAAAGAATGCAGGTTCCAGAAAGCCGAACTGAATGTAAGATTTCAGGCTTTCACTGCCCTGGGATACATTCCTGGAAGAGTAACATTCCTCAAGCCTCAGGGAAGAAAACCCACCTGTGGGTAGGGAAGGCAGGAAGACACATTCCTGACCACAGAGAAAGATACAAGTCATCTGGGTGGTTCCAAGAACTAGCTAACTTTCCACTGTTCTTGGTTCTCCTCCCCCACCTTGAGGTCTTCCCAATGTTACAGCCTGCTGATGTTCAAAATTTGTAAAGCAACCAATTATGTGTAACCACGAGAAAATTCCTCCCTTTCCCCACCCTGTGCTATAAAAAAAGCCCCTCAGCTTGCTGGCCTTTTGTCTAATTCTGTTCCTGAGTAGAGGAGCAGTTTGACCATTGGCTAGCCAACTCTCCCCAATAAACCTCTGCTGATTGCATCCAGGTACGGTGTCTTGTGATTTTTGGGTGGCCGTGATTTCCTGAGACTTGAGTAAGGGTCTCCCAAGTTTGGGGGTCTTCACTATGAGGCAAAAGCTTTTCTTCCTTATAAATTAACTTACCCCAGGTATTTGTTATAAGCTGACTTACATTGTATTACTTGTATTATATTAGTAACAATTAATTTTCTTGTTGCTGTGATCAACAAGCAACTTGGCAAGAAGTAATTTAAGAAAGGAAGGGATTATTTTGGCTCATAGTTTGAGGCGTTCCAGTCCATCATGGTAGGGAAAACACAGTGGTAGAAATGAGAGCATTGGTTACATTCTATCCCTGGTTAGTAAACAGATGTCAGACATAAACTGGGGCTTGGCTAAGAACCTTCAAGGTCTTTCTTCTGCTATGCCCAGTTTTAAAACCCTCTCCCATCTGTGAACTATGTGTTCAAACACATGAGCTTATGGAAACCATATCATATTTAATAGACATAAACCATTTGGGTTGGATAGTATTAATGCCACTTCACAGATGAGCAAACTGAGGCTCATTTCAATTTCAGGTTGAAGCCTTTGCCAATGAATACATGCTTATGTTTCCCATAAAATAGGGAAGTCAAATGATTTGTATTACTCTCAGCTGTTGCAGAAAATCTCCAACCCAAATAAGCCTGATCAAAGAAAACACAACTCAGTAATTATGGATACAAGCTGCTCGCCTAGATTGGGCAGATTTACCACTGCACTCCTCTATGCCCCATCCATAAGATCCCTTAACAACTTTCAGTTTTTCCAAGCCACGTGCTTCTCCTCCAGTGTCCTTCCACTTCTTCCTCCTCCTTTGTCTTCCTCTCTCTCATCCCCCAAACTCCACCTCCCTTTCTACTGCCCAATCACTGGCTCTAGCCGTTATTTTACAAATTAAGGTGGGCAGAAGGTTCACAAGAAGTCACTTTTAAACTGATTCACTTCTCATCTGTAGCCCCTCCTGGGGAAAATGGAATTAGCATCAAAATATAAGACCAGGGCTATCCACAACACTCAACTTCTCTGAAAATGATGTTATTTTGATTTATATTTGTGTAGGTTATTTGGCAGCTCTAGTCAGAGGCTCCCTAGCAATGACATGGTGAGGCTTATAAAAAAAAAACTTTGATGGTTTTGTGAACTGTTTTAAGAACTTCATCAGCATTCAAGACAACAAATCAATTTTCAAAAATGAGGTGAGCTGATATTAGATTGGGGCTTTGGCATCACAGACAGCTCTAGCAAGTTCTGAAGCATGTGAGTGTATGTGTGCATATGTGTGTGTGTGTGTGTGTGTGTGTGTGTGTGTGTGTGTGTGTGTGTGTGATATAGGCAAGCACTCCACACTGAACTACATCCCTAGCCTTAGTTGTTTTGTTTTGTTGGGTTTTGAGATAGTCTCACAATGTAGCCAAGGCTGGCCTTAAACTCCTTTCCTCCTCTCCCAGCCAAGTGCTGGGAATACAGATGTGCCTCACTGTGCCCCACCATGCCCCACAAGATCCCATATTTCTCAAGAATATTAGATAGTACAGTGTATCTCTCATGTTAACATGTCTGAGTTTGTTACAGTGAAATTACGTTAATCTGTAAAATCTATCAGATGTCTCACACTGGAATCACACAGGAAAATATTTGCAAGATGCTACTTTGTGCATGGAGATGCCTTGACCAATGCATTCCTGGGGAAAATCTGCTTTACAGAATGCAGATGAGAAATGCAGCGAGTCACTTGTGGAATGAAACTGTCAAAATACAATTAGTCCTTTCATTTCTTACATCTGCAGTGGTATGGGATATGGAATACTGTCCACTTACAGTATCAGTGCAGTTCTTCTGGAAACTTGAAAGGGAAGTAAATGCTCAGGAGAGTCCTCCAGGGGAGGCCACAGGTGCATTAGAGTGCATTAGCCTACATTGTCTGCTCCCTGTCACTCAGTCACTGCATAAGTGACAGGCAGGAGGGTCACAGGAGTGAAAAGAGCGGGGGTGGGGGGGTGCACAGGGAACGTGGAGGAAGAAAAGCAGTCCCACAGAGGATGGACTGTGCTGAAAGCTCAGGGACACACATGGCACCTGTCCCAGGGACATTTAGATGCTATTTCCCAGCAGAGACTTCTCTTTCTCTGGAGGGCTTTAATTTATTTATACATTCTTCCTGATCAACTCACTATACAATTTTGTTAGTGTTTAGACTTTTAATTTCCTTTTGGTGGGAGGGATGTGATTGTATGAAAAATATTTCTTTGCCTTTTTATGGACCAGAGCTGAGAGATCTTATTATAACAGTAAGGCCTGACTTTTGGTAATTATCTACTGGCCATCCTGTCTGTGGGAGCTGCTGTGAAGGTCACTCTTCCTAGGATATACGGCTTCCAGAGAGATGGCCTTGTTCATAACCCTAATGGGGTTCATGATTGCCCCACAGAAGTCATAGGAAGAGCTATCTGTTTCTCCCATCCGTTCTGGGGTGATGTGTCCCATTGGTGACAGCAGGGTGATTTTAGTTGTCTCTCAGACTTGCTGTTAATACCATCTAATTATGCAATGAGGATGTTAGTCCCTTCTTAGTTCCTGTCAGATTTCAAAAAGAAATTCCCAGGGCTGGGCTAGGCTGTCCTTTTCACATCACTAAGACTCAATATTGTTCTCTTTCTAACAGAGAATGGGCCTTAGGCCTAGATGTTATGGTAGGCCACAGTACCAAGTTTCATTATATTTCCACTTTTACCATTATCACAACCGGGACAGCAAGCATACTAGTATTCCATTTCACAGTAGCTTAAAAATTTTCCTTTAATGCTTTTTTTTCTTTATAATAGCAACATATTTAAATAAAAATAGTGAACCCATTTAAAGGAAAATATGAGCAACGGATCAAGAGGGTCATCAGAAATGGTAACAATATAACTGAAAATAGTTAAAATTATGACATGGGTCCTCACATGACTTGGGGGGAACATAGTTGGAGAGAAACCTCCACCTTCTATCAGGTTCTGTTCTATTCTTATGGACCCCACCTCCCTCCTCCATCCATACTCAGTACCTGCCCATTACTTTAGAACAACATGGGCTCTGGTCTTTTAGAAAGGGAGTTTGTAATGGCTTCCTTCAGGATTCTACTCCATTCTGCCCACTTGGCCCCGGGCAAGTTCTTTCCCTTTTGGGTGGGCCAGATGCCTGATTTAGACTCCTAGTAGACGGTAAAGCTTCTTGTGACCAAGAACCGAATGTCATAGTTCTGTGTTTCCCAATGACTCTAAAAAATGTCTTCCATCAAATAATCACCCAGTGATGATGAGCACAAACATAACCAAACATACATTAAATACCCTGTCACTGAGGTTGGTTGTGTGGGGATAGAATACTGGGGAATTTAGGTATCATCCAACACTCTCTGGTCAAAGCTTGTTGGCTTCATAAGGTACAGAGAGGGGAAATATGGCCTTGAAAAAGGGAATGGGGAGGCAACAAACCAGTGAATATTATTTACTGAGGTATCGTTATCACCTGGACAGCAATCTAGCTTACTGAAGATGGTCTTATCTTTTACAAAACTGTACTGCATTGATGTCAATACCTGTGGATCAATGCTATGTGTCCACTGCTGTCCACACCCTCCATAGGCCTCCAGTGCAAGGCTCTGAATTTATGGTACACAGTGGAATAAGTAGGATGCAGATCATTGCCTGGGGCGGGGTGGGGATGGGGCGAGGAGTTACATAGTTCTAGTAAAATCAGACTGAAATGAGATTGGAGAGCTGTCCCCTGATTCCATATCCAGTCACAGGAAGAGTGCTGCTCACCCAGCCCATCCCAAGAGCGGATGCTAATGTCAAGGCTCAACATTTGGTCCCCTGAGAGAAGAGCTGCAGACACGTTCATCAGGTGAGACAGTTTTTCCATGCTAGCCTCATTTGTCTACAGATGTGTTAGCAGTAGCTTGGTTGAGTCAGTGGAAGGAAGGACCAACTCCCCTCCCCATCCCCTGGAGCCAAGAACATTAATCTGAAAGAGCAAAATAAAATCCAACAAGCCCCCTTCTAGCTGTAATGCAATTAAATGATAAGCAGTAGGCAGGGCACAGTGATGCTGGCTGCTAGGTGGTATCAGGCTTCTGCTCTGACAAGCTGCATCATCACTGTCTTAGGGGCCTGCTGGTTTTCAAAAAAGAAAAAAAAAAAAAAAAACACTACCAGAATTAAGTCTTTATACATAGTTGATGTTCATCATTATGTACCATGACATTTTATTAATCCCATAAGAAAGATGCTAATGAAATCTCATTGTCATTATTAGAGGCTTTGCTCTCTTACAAAGGGCGGCAGGTCTAAAATTCACAGGTGTGATTTAAATAGCCCTTGACCTATAATGCATGCTCCTCTTGCTGAATGACTAAGAGGGAAAACGCTGAAAAAGCAGAGTCTGTTTCTGTTACAGTGTCTGCTGCATGTTAACCTGTGGATCTTTGTCTAAGGATTAATAAAACAAAATCAGGTGTGTTGGCTCTCCAAAGGCAAACAGTAAAAAGAAGTGCCTTCGTGTCAAAATGTTAGCCACTTGTTCTAGTTGCAAAAATGTTAAGGATAGTATTTTTATTTGTATCCATTTATCATGGTTCCTAAGCTTCAGTGACATTAAGTAAATTGAAATTGTCATTTCTGTTCCTAAAATCTAGCCTGAAAATAAAAGACTTGTTATGATTAATCTTACGATAGAGTTGTAATTACTCAGCATCAAAAACATTGCAGCTCACAGGAAGTATGACTCCTTATATGTTTCTCGACACCAGACATTTGGTGTCATGAAGGTCACAAATCAGAAAGACAAATTTTCTACATTTTCTTGGTTATTTCAATGTTGTAAAGTGTAAACTAGTAAGCCTGTAAGATACTGATGTCTTGGTCCTCAGCAGAGTCTGCAGAAATGAGGTAGTCAAATCCTATGACTCTTTGAGAAGTGGGGGCTTTATTTGCCTCTTAGAATCTTAGTCAATGTAAGCTTCAGGACCTAGATATTTGCTACTGCAAAGCAGCATGGAAATGTGCAGTTTCCCATGAGCCAGGAACGCACACACCTGCTTCTTGCTCGCAGGAGGTTCATTCCACAGGAAATAGAACCTATACACAACACTGGCAAGTGGAAATGTAGGGAGAAAAACAAATTTTTTTTATATGTGTGTGCCTTATTTCTGCCAAAATGTTCCCTGTGTTGTTTTAGACTTTAAAAAGCCCTAGTTGACTGTAGCTGACATATAAGGACAGTGTGTTTCATTTTCTAGTATTTTCTCCTTTATTCCTTGAAGGCACTGAAGGGTCTTCCTGCTCAATGACATTACCTGCAAATAGAAAAGCTTGCTAGTCGTCTCCCCTAGCCTAAACTCATACTGCTATAACTCAGTAGAACAGAAAACAGTTTGCTTCCTCTGTTCTCACTCTATTGGAATTCGTGCTCCAGGAGGCCTCCAAAGCTCTTTCTCAAGGGGAGAGAAAAACAGTCCTTTGGGGACTAAGATTGCACAAAAGCACAAACATGAGAGTGTCAGGAAATGGTCCTGAGGTTGGAATTGAACATGCTTTTCCCAGGAAATGGGATCTGTCACTCCCAGGCGAGAAGATGAGGAAAGGAGATGTTTTCAGAAAGTGTACTGAGTGATCCCTCTGAGTTTCCTTTTCATGTAATGAACACAAGAAAGAATTCAAATCTTGGAGTATTGCCTCATGCTTTGAAGACAAAGTTTAAACACTTGAGACTGAGCTTGAAGCCTCAGTGGATCATCACAAATACAAACATTACAATACCAACCACTTTGGACAGCATTAAGGGGTAGGACCAAGAGAAGGACCAGTAAGGCTTGGGGACCATCAAGGTGCATTTTACCCCACATTGCAGTTTTCTTGACTCTTAAGTAAGCTAGTTCATTTTCAGATTGCAACAAGAGTCTATTAAGTTAAGGGATACTGACAGAGGGTTTATATTTCAGCAAAGAATTCCGTGACATCTTTTATGACATTCTTGTGCCCAAGAAAAATATATGTGGGCCTGCAATAGTATAAGCAGTACTTCAAAGGTATGTGTATTAGAAGATGAACAGAATTTGTTTGATGGGTGAAAACTGTCTCTAATGGAAAATTTTAGAGATACAAATCTAAAACTATATTTAACTATTAGTATAGGTAAAATATTGTGCTGACTAATTCAACTTGACACCAGCTAGAATTATCTGAGAGGAGTGAACCCCAAATTATGAAGACAATGCTTTCATAAGATTGGGCTATAGGCACACCTGTAGAGCATTTTCTTAATTAGTGATTGATATGAGAGGGCCCAGCCTATTGTGGGTAGGATCATCCCTGGACTGGTGGTTCTGGGCTCTGGAAGAATACAGGCTGAGCAAGTCATGAGGAACAAGCCAATAAGCAGAATCCCTCTATAGTCTCTGCATCAGCTTCTGTCTCCAGGTTCCTGTCCTGTTTGAGTTTCTGTCCTGATTTCCTTTGATGATGAACAGTGATAAGGAAGTATAAGCCAAATAAACCATTTCTTCCTCAAGTTGCTTTGGTCATGGTGTTTCATCACAGCAATAGTAACCCAAATTAAGACTAATACCAACAGTTCATAGGCCAGTATGTCATATGCTATTTACTAGAAAGAGGTGGCTATACAGAAAATAAAAAGAGCATATGCCAGAAGGATGTTGAAAGGCTGAAATGATGGCCTACATCTAACTAGATATTAGAAGAAATATCTAAATATTAGAAGAAATGAATACCTAATTTTTATACTTGGAAATAACATACCATTTACAGTGTCATCAGCAAACTGTATGATGCATCTAAAAATGACATTGCAAACTTCTTCACTCCAAGAGAAAAGTATTTCAAGTAATTTTAAATAGTTTGGGAATTAAAAGCAAGATTTGGCTGAATCAAAAAAAGGAGTTCATTCTAAATTCTAATTTGGAAGGCAAGTTCTAAGGCTCACCCATGGCTTGGCTAGATTAACTCTAGGGATGTGTTCAGTTCAGGATAAGAGACCATTGGGCATGATTGCAATAATTAGTTAGGGTATGTGTACTGGCCTGTCCTTAGATTTGAGCACGGTAAGTACTTAAAAGAGATTGAAGTAGGCTATCTGAAGTGTAGCAGCCCAGTGGGTTCTGTGTTGGGGACTTCAGAGATGGTTTGTGAGTACTTATAAGGTGGGTGGTATATTATAATGAAATCTAGATATTCTTATAACAAGAACGCCAGATCTTGTGATGCCAATGAAACTGAATTGTTGAGTTGTGCTTAATTCAGAGATCCAGCCATGGAGAAGGCAGCACATTAAGTCCCTCAAAGTTTCCTTCCTGTTTTTGTCCAGCCATCAGGTTATAAAAGGAGAAAATGGGGAGGGACAAAATCATCTTGGATCTCGGTTGCCATCTGTTCAGGTGTCAGCCACTGAAACTTGTTATGCCTGTGCCTCTCTTGTTATCATTTCTCTCTCACACATATCCCATGAATGAACGCCTGGGCTTGGACACTTCTTTAAACTGAGTCCACTTATTTTCTGTTGGTATCAGCTTGTCACCCTCCAAGAGCATCTGGGCTAGGGTAGGTGTTTAACTCAGAACAAATGAACCATTGAGCGTGTGTGTGTGTGTGTGTGTGTGTGTGTACAGGTATATAATATAATGTATAAATATTTATTCATGAAGAAACCTTGAAAAGCAAACACACATGTAGAAACTGTGAATGTACACATGCCCAGACATTAGGTCTCATTTGCTTAAAAGGGGATCCCAGACAGCCAGAAATGCCATCAGAATATGAAATGTGTTGATGCCAAAAGAACTACATCTTAATTTTTGGGGCAGAGGTATTTATATTGGGTAAATTCCTTTACCAAGATGCCTAAAGAAGAACATATTTTAGAAGAGAGACTAATGCAATTGCCCCCCCTACAATACTCTACCTACCCTCTGATCTGCTAGGAAAGAAAGCACACAGCAGGATACCAGAGAGAATGAGGCCCAGCACGGAGAAAAATGCATTGCCTGCAAGGTGCTGTAGCCGCTGTAATTTGCACCTTCCTAAGTGTAGACAGAAGAGCTGTCAACGCACACAGACAGCTAGGAGAGTAGAGATAATGACAGGACCAGAGAAAGGGCCCCGCTGGGGAAATAAGCAGTCAGCCAGCTCCGTGGGAGCCAGAAATGAAGGCCTCCTGGGGGAGAATCTGAGACTGAGTAAAGTGAAAACCCAGACCCCAATACCAGCCCCTGGAAGAGACTCCATTTGTGTACATTAGAGAGGGCTGCAGGCTCACTGTCTGTCTCAGTGAGGCGTTCTTCTTCTTCTTCTTCTTTGTGTTTTTACTTTGAGTAGGTTCTACTCAAAGTAGCTCTCCGAGGCATCATTAACTATTTGCAGGGGGACAGACCCTCAGTGAGGAATGTAGCACAATGGGTAGTATTGCTTGCCTAGCAAGGAGGAAGCCTGGCTTTAATTCCTCTCCACACAGAAGAAGAGCATGGTGACACATGCCTGAAATTCTAGGACTGGGGAGGTGTAGGCAAAAGGGTCAAGGTCAGTCTTTGCTCCATAGCAAGCTGGAATCCAGATGGGACAACAAGAGACCTGGTCTCAAAAGTGAAAATAAAGGCTGGAGAGAGAACTCGGCAGTTAAGAGTGCTTGCTGTTCTTCCAGAGGACTGACGTTTGCTTCTCAGCACCCACTCACATTAGGTGGCTCATAACTACAACTCCAGCTCCAAGAAGTCCAGTGCCGCCTTCTGATCTCCACAAACAGCCACACACATGTGTGTGCATAGGCACTCACAAACACACATATACTCAGTCACAGACAAATGTGTACATATACCCTCACACATCAATAATAAAGATAAAATAAATCCAAATCCATAAATAATAAAGATAACAGAAAGAAATATAAAAATTGGATGGCGCATCTCTAAACCATTTTGAGAGCCTATAGCTTGGTTTAGACTCTCAAGGGAAAGATGTAATCAAAATCCTTGGCTTCAGACTCACCCAGTACATCTCACATTTCATACAGCTCCCCTCAGAAGTCTCCATTTCTGTCAGAACCAGAAAGAACAGGACATCCAAGGCTCTCTTGCCAAGGTGCCAGGTTCCCTCAGTCTTTGGGAGTCTTTGGTAACTGCAGGAGTTTCACGGGTATCTCTCAGTGGCTGTGCTCCTCCATAAAGAGAGCTCTGCTGGCCACTTGGTAAAGTCTAAATGTCCCTCTTTCAAATCCTTCCTCACAGAGTGGCAGGAGCAAGGGAAACCTTATCAGTGCAAACCTCTGTTCCACTTACTACCTGAGGGATCTGAGCCCAGGTACTCAATTCTTCACACACAGCATTTGAGGGTCATTTAACCCACCTCATGATTTTCTGTGGATATTTAGATAGAGGACTGAATCCAGGACACAGAGTGAAGTCAGGAAGTCTCCCCCTTCCTCACAGTGTTCCTTAGAGATGGAGTGTGAGGACATGGTGTTTCCTTCAGAGGGTTTGTCCCACCTCCAGCCCCAAGTTCTTCGCCATCACCTTCCCATAGCTGGAATGATATGCATCCTATCCATGCTTAACTCAGTGTCCCCATACTTCAAGAGCTGCCTCTAGATGCTCCTCCCTTGGATGGCCTGATCTCATATTTACTCTCCCAGCACCCTATTCCATTAACTGTCCTTAGATGAAGGACAGCTTCCCAAACCAAGACTAAGCCCCAGTCTTCCCACAGCCATTCTAAAATTTGATTGCACATATAAACACATCAACTATAAAGTTTGGATTTCATGTGCACATTTACTCATGGATGATTTGTGTACAAACACTGCATTGAAATCAGGAGCCTTTACTAATTAATACTTTCTAGATAAAAGGCCTTATGCTTGGTTGGTGCTATAAAGCATAAACAGGTAAGCACTCTCCCCTATAGGGATCTGGTAGTCAAGATGAACATTAATCCAGACATAACAAGATAATCCAGACATAAAAATATAAAGGGGTGGGGTGGGGCAAAAAGTGATGAACAGGTTCAGTTCTAGGTACTCCAGTTTGCTGTAAGTTGAGGATAGTCCTGTGTTGGGGGCTGACTTTTAGCAGAAAGTGGCTATCAGCTTTGCAGCCATCTTGAGCCATATACCCTGACATGTGACTTGGATTACAATAGCCTACAACAGCTGAGCACACTCCGATAATCTTGGTTTAGATACCTTGAGATTAAAGGTGCATGAGATTAAAGGTGTGTGACTTAAGAGTGTAATTTAGAGATAAGATTTAGAGACAAGACCTAAAGGCATGATTAAAGGTGTGACCAAAAGGCGTGGTTTAGAAGTGAGACATATAAAAGGCAGAGACAGAACAGATCAGAATCAGACACATCAGACATTTAGGTAGAAGACACTTGGCTCTAGAGAGAACCAGACACAGCAGAGAGAAGACAGGTAGCAGGGCACTTGGAAGAGAACTTGGAAGAACTAACTTGGAACTTGGAGGCACTAGGGGCTAGGAACTAGGGACTAGGAACTCAAGACTTAGGACTTAGACTGAAGAATAAACGGGATTGAAACACACTGTCTGGTCTCCATTCTTCGAGTCCAATCTCACTCACTCTCTCTTGCTGAACCCCGACCCGCGGACCGGAACAGCAGCTTGGGCCGGGATAGAGTGGCCGCCCCAAACGCGGGGCAGCCCGGGCCTCAACATTTTGCTCAGGCCGCGACATTTTTGGCACCCGAACAGGGACTCGAGCCTAGGCCCCGACATTTTTTGGCCGCCCCAACGTGGGGCTAGTGTGGACCCCAACAGTCCTGGATACAAATGAGTAGACTCTTAGTATACATACTGGGCAGAACTTGATGTTTCAAGGAAGTTTGCACTGAACTTGGTAAGAACTGAAACATCTCTCAAAATAGTAAACTGTGGTAAAAAGTAGAAAACATTGAAGCAGGGGAGGAAAACCCAAGGATGTGTAGAAGTTAGAGCCACTGAGTGTTGGTAAGTGGAGACCATACAGAAAATGGAAGGTCAATCTGTGAGACTATTACAACCATCTCGAGGGAAAGGGGTCTAACTGAGCCCGATGCAGGGGGATGGAAGGAAAGCTAGTGACTCAGTGGAGACTATAAACAACCATATAAAACCTGGCTTTATTTGTCTAGAGCTTGACAAATTGAAGGGGATATTGATAAATGTCAAGACAATACAAGATCAGGAAAAATTAATATAACAGACACTGCTTATTCAATAGACAATGAACATAGGAGCTTTCTCAAGGGGTCTTTATTGCTTCCCTGTTTACCTCGAGGATCTTGATTAAGCTGGAAGTCAGCCAAGGGGCACCAGCTCTCAAGAGCCAGTCACTGGCAAGATGACCTGAGCAGGGCCAAGCTCTTCCACGTCTATTCCTTGTTTTGATGGTGACACACTCAATGGCATTCCTGTCAGCAAGTTCATGGGCTGAAGAAAGCTTGGCAATTTGAAAGGCACATGGCATTTTTATAGTGTGCAGTTAACTTTCAGGCCTTCCAGGCTAAAATTTTATGAGAGTGACTGGAAAGGTCAGGGGCTGAGACAAATGGAAAAAGCGCAAACAGCAAGAAATCGATGGTGTGTTTTAACCTGGTGGGGGTGGGGGCACTAAAAGTTACCACATGTGCATGTGGCTCTCCTTTCAAAATAAAGTACTGATAGGGCTAGCGCCAGGATCTCTAAGCTGTAAGTGGGAATACCAAAGGTGAGGTTTGTGAGGGAAGCTGTCACTAGGCTTAGAGGCGGCAGAGCCAAAGTCCCCGATACCCATGTCAGTATTAAAAGACCTAGGTCTGTAAAGCTACCAAAGCTGCCGGTGTTTACTGCAGTGACTGCAATTACACATGTGACGCAGGGGTGAGTGAACTCTATGGCCTTAACTGAGCATTTTAGTTTTTTTTCTGGAGGGAAAATCTGATATGATTCCACATGCATTAATATTGATTTTAGATTCAACAGGATGCCAAAGAAATTCATAAATTCTGAGCCAGAATATTTACTGCTAGATCCACCTATGGGAACTGTGCTTTGGCTTAAAACATACTGTATCGTTTAGACATAAAGCCCATGCCCAACTTGAAGCAAATGGAGACATTACTGGCAGCACCCCACTTTCCCAGCAAAATAAAAACACTGGCTTGGGATTATATTGAACCACAGACATTAAGTGAACTTGGCAAACAGTTAACACTTAAGAGACATGGAGAAGGAATCTAGTGATGGGATCCTGCCATGAAATCTCTCAGAGCTGTCAGTGCAGAGAGGGCCCTCGGGGAAAAGGCTGCCCTGGCTAATAGTTGGTGACTGACAGATCAAGAAGGCAGGTTTACTTTATTTGTAGTCTCTGAACCAGGAACCACCATGGATAACCCTAAGACTGATGATGATAAGATCTGTTAACCTCAGTCTTTCCAATACTGAGCACACAGCAAAAATGCTTTCTGAGTCTTCTTCAGCAAGAGCCTTCCCTTGTGCAGTCAGGGTTGAGGCCCTGTGTTGTTTGGTCGGTGATGACGTTCCTGCCTCCACATCAGTAACGGAGCTGATGCTTGCATGGGAGTCTGGAGCAGGACCACTACAGTGAGTGTAGGAAGGGCCCGATTCTGACCATCAGGCAGAATTCATGGGCAAAAAGAAGTAAATATATTAAATGCATAAGTATAGGATGTTAGCATACTTTTGACAGTTTTTTCAGAGGAATAATTTGTATGCAAAAGCATCCCAGTTTAGATGTCCATCTCAACCATCACTGACATATATCTACAGTAGTATGGTAGCTGTCACAATCAAAATAGGGGACACTTAAATAAGAAGTTTGTACAGATTTGCTTTTTGTTTGTTTCTTGATATTTGCTGGGTATGTTAGGGCATGTGTGTAAAAATAAAGACAGTTAAACCTTCACCCCACTGGAAATGCTTGCAAGACTTTTTAAAAATAATCTGATAAGGAAATTTTAGATCAGCCTAACAGCATGCTTAAACTCTAATCAGATCAGAGAGTCCTTGCCGCAGTAAGGTTTGTTTCTCTTTCTTAAAGCTCTCCTCAGAGACACAAGAAAATGTTTTAGGGACATGGAGCTAGTGTGCTTACCTGACTTCCGGGCTTGGGGGTAGGAATGGAGTTTGAATTCATACTTCTGCACAACCAAATATGAATCTATGCCTGTGTAAACTGCAACCTTTTTATCTCTTAAATCCCCCAGACTCCTTCGCTCCTTCATTTATTCCCATCTCCTGCCCACAGCATTCTCCAAGCAGAGAACATGCTCAGTGGAGCCACCTAGAGGATGTGTTATTGCCTAAAGTAAGTGAAATGGTCCCACTGACTGCTGGAGGTCTGCTCTGGAGGTCTGGGAGCTGGGGGTGGGGGGTGGGGGGGAGTGGAGGGGGTAAGGGGTGATGGTGTCCCCAAGACATAACCACACAGTCTTCCCAAGCCTCTTTCTTTATGGACACTTTCACAGCTCACATCTTTGTAAAGTGAAAACCCATCAGCATATGAGTTATGGCCCAACAAAATCGTTCTATTCTGCTCTTGGGATCAGGACAGTTCCTGCTCAGAAGATCAGGTAACTAATTAGATGCCAAGCAAGAGGCAATGGAGAAAAGTAAAGAAAGGACCTTGTGTCAAGGGGTGCTGGCAAGGATCCCAGAGCACTGACTGGCCATGTGTGTTGTAGGAGAATGCATGGGATGAAGGGTGCTCTCTGTGGATATCAACGGGAGAGGAGAGCCTACAACTGCATATGGTTGACCTCGGGCAAGGAACATACTCTCCCTCACCTCAAGGGCGGTGACCAATCTCTTTCCTTGCAGGACAGTGGGGCTCAATCAGATGAGCTTCCCGTCTCCCAGTTCTAACATCCACTTGAGATGTGTTTCTCCGGAAACCATCTGGCCATGTGTTTTATGTCTGTCTGGCCTCCTGCTTATGTGTCAGGTCTTCAAAGAAGCCTTCACTAGCTGAGTGAACTCACACAGCTCAGTCTAACTGTGTTGATAACTGTTAGTAGGATCTTTAATAGTCTAGTCTACATAGTAAGTTCCAGTCCAGCCGGGGTTACATAGGAAACATCATTTAGAAAGGCAAAACAACAAACAAAAGGCCGGGCGAGTGTGAGATCAGAGGTTCGATGATCCGTGTTGCTTATCAATTTAACTGGATTAAGAAAGAAAGAAAAACAGCTAGGGGATTACTGAAGCAAGCCTCTGGGTGCTTCTTTGATGTTTTTCTAGAGGTGATTAGATAAGGAGGGTTCTGACCTGATCAATAGATTAATACCTCCATGGAGACATAAATAACAGTATTACTGGATGCTAGTTAAAGACAGGAGGTGGGACCTAGACTGAAGATGTAGGGTCATTAGGGTCAAGTCTTGGGGTCTATATCCTTCCCATATCACTTCCTATATCTTCTTCCCTGTGATTCCCATCTGCCATGATGTGAAGTGCTACACCTCCGACTTTTCTGGCCCTGTCATGACATCATGAGGGACCAAAATCTTTGAAACCTCGAGGGAAATAATTTCTTCCTTTAAGTTGTTTCTGTCAGAAACTGGTTACAGTGACAATAAAAGTAACTATGACAGAAGTGAGAGGACTTTTCTGAGTTTCTCGAGTCAGCTGGACAGCAGATCTGAAATCACAGCGTTTGTTATTCACAGAGAGTTCACAGAGCAGCTTATGAATAAACCCCAATTGAGTTAGCCCTAGAGCACGCTCCTGCAAAGAGAGCCCTTGTCAGAGTCAGCCTTCTTCTGCTCCCTGTTACCCTTGTAATAATTCATGCTATGAGTAGGAAATATTGGTTTGGGGAAGAAGGCAACCTTTGAAAGGAACGTGGCTCAAGTGCACTTTGTGGTTTCAAACGCCTAGTGTCAGAGACAGCATATCGACCCAATCAGACACAAGGATGGCTGCAGGGAGCCACAAATGGACTGATCAGTTGAATGGATGCCACACAGCAACTATGGCATACACTTTCAAAGATTAATAAGATATATATCAGAAAACTTAGAATTCATTATCTCTTTTTATTCAAATCCCTCACTGTTACGTAAGTATGGCAAATGTTGGTTTGGAAGTATATTATTGAGCTGAAGTCTCAGCCTGTGCAGTGGACAGCTTTGCAGCTACAGATCCCAATTCCTGAATCTCTCCTTTTACTTTCTGAAAGGGAAAGAGTTTGAGCCCAGTTGGCCTCCAACTTGCTATGTTGCTGAGAGTCACCTCGAACTCTTGATCCTTCTGCCTCCAAGCACTGAGATTACAGGACACTGCGTCACACCTGGCTTAGCTGCAGTATATAAATTTGTACCTCTTGTTTCTGTACTTGCCATCTCTAAAATGTTCACAATGCATCTTCAGTCTATACTTTTGTCCTTTAGGCTCAAGCCACTCTCTCTCTACACTGAACCTCCATAGCATCTTCCTCTCTGGCCTCCCTGCCTCTACTCATATTCTCCCCACCATTTGGTTACACAGAGTCCAGATGATATATTTTTTAAAACCCTCCACTAACTTGCTACTTAACTTACCATGAATTTCAGACTAATGGCTCTAGCATGGCCCAACAAGTCTCTTAGCAACAGCCTCCTCCCTGGTGTCTCTACCTTTCTCAACCTCCCTTACCACTTGCAGCTGCACTTGATTTGGTATTTTCAAGAAATCAATGGGCCTAACTGGCCTCAGGGTCTTTGCTCCTGCTGTCCCTATTAACAGGACTGTCTGGTCCTCACATCTGGCTGCCTCAAGTCCTCACTAGGGATCTCAGCTCCTGCTTGGACCTATATCTCCTACTGATTTAATTCTCTTAACAGTATTTATCAGCAGTTTAAATCATTTATGTATTTATTCAGTCTTGTTTGCTCTTTTTCCTCCCAAGAGACTGATGTCCCCTAACCCCACTCTAAAAGGGGCTTAGAGCTTTCTCTGTCTGATCTCTCTGCCAGGGGAAGTCCTGCCCGTAAATGAGTCAAATTCTTACCAGAGAAGTTGGGAGTGTGTATTAACTGAAAAATAAATCCATGTATAATCTCTCAATTTTATAAGGAAACAGTGGAGTTTTTTTTTTTTTTCCTCTGAAGTTCATTGTAACACAGACATCCTAAATAACAGGGAAAAGAAAAAGTCAAGTTTGGAATGACCAAAATTGCAGAGTATTTGCAGCAAGGAGCCCAGAACCATAAAGAAAGGTTTAATACAACCTCCATATGCCTGGCTTTTTCCATAAAGATCCGAGCTGAGGATCTTGGCTGGAGATCTTGGCCACAACCACTCTCCATTAACAAACAGCCTCTCTTGCTTCAGGTTCCACTCCCCACTCTCTTCCTCCAGCTCCATAGGGGCTGATGCCTGAGCTTCACTCATCTCTCCTCTGAGTCACCACGTCCATGGAGCACGGTGCTTTATGATGCTACTTGGTTATGCAACCTATATTTGTTGCAATAACTCATGTAATGCAGTTTTGATCTGGGAAGTCCTAATTTATTTCATTGATAACCAGAAAAAAGTCCCAAATAACTGGTCACTCGAGAAATAGGGTACAACAATTATACTCATTTCCAATAGACCATCTGTTTAGGTAGCAAAGTGGGGAGCACAAGGTAGGGAACACCTTGCTGTAGGGAAGTTTTATTTGTACAGCTACCCACTTGTGATCTGTATCCTTCATTGTCAACTTGACTGGTTTAGAATCACATAAGAGACATACTTCTGAGGGACTTTCCAGAGAGCTTTACCTAAAGAGGCAAGACCCACCCTGAATGTGGGCGGTATCATCTCATAGGCTGGGGTTACAGACTGAATTGAAATGGAAGAGAAAGTGCCAACACCCCCTGCCCTGGGCTTTCTGGTCCTTAAGGAGTGAAGAGTCCCAGCTGCATGTGTCTGTGGCCATGCACTCTGCCATGATGGACTTTACCATGTAAACTGTGGGTCGAAATAAGTCTTTTTCCTCTTCAGCTGCTTTCTGTCAGGTGTCTAGTCATAGTGGCAAGAAAAGTAACAAATACATCACCTCTCAGGTAGCCTGTGTTAGGCTGCCTGGGGTCCTCTTCTCATTTACTTTCTCCTGACTGCTTCATGGTGATGGTTTTCTACCACTCTGTCTCTGTTGGATAATTTTCCTCTTTGTTGTATTTGAAAGAGAAACTAGGTAAAGCACTTCTGGGTTCACCATGCTTCTATGTAACCTGGAACTTGTAGGGCAACTGGTCTAACTGAACTGTCCTTTATAGCTGCTGGGAAAGGGGAAATCAGTTTTCTCCAATGGAGTGACATTGGGTATATCAACCACTCCAGAGCAGGCCTCCCTCATGTTCAGGAGTGGGAGACCAACATATATTGGATTCCACATTTTTTTGTGTTTGCTTTTATTTGCTTACAGTTTGGTAATCATTTTCTTTTTCCTGCTTTGGTGTTGTTTTATTTTGTTTTCTTGATTTGGTTTTTTTTTTTTTTTTTTTTTTTTTTTTTTTTTTTTTTTATTGTTGTATTGGTTGTTTGGTTTGGTTCTTTTTGAGAAAGAACTTAAAAGTTGGGTAGGTAGAATAGGAGAGGATCAGGAAGAATCTGGGAAGGGAAGAATATGATCAAAATGTATTTAAATATAAAAGTTGTTTTAAATGATACCAAAAATATAACAAGAAGAATTAAAAAGAAAAAGAAAGTGGAGAGTAATTACCTGGGAGCTAGGCTTTCATAATAAAAGTATATCTCAATTGCTAATCTTATGGGCTATAAGTAACCTCCAACTTTTTGTATTTTTTAAACATTTTTAGATATAAAACTGAAATGAAAAGGAATTTTAGGTATTCTGAAGAAGCTACAATTCTGACATGTAGAAATGAGAATGAAGGCATCTCAAACAACAAAGTGCAGTACTGAGTTATTCTCTCAAATTTTGAAGACTGACGTGGTCATTGGACACCCAGAATTCAGAGCCTACTTATGCCTGATTGTATTTGTGAGCCCCACCATATAAAGGCCAAGGAATATTCATAGTACAGAGCAGTAGCAGAATGCCAAAGCTTTTAGAGGCGCAAAGCTGTCACATTCTGCTTAGTCAGAGACAGACTGACAGAGAAAGGTGAACTACTACAGAGGGGATAAGGGAGGGGAATCCCTCAGCAAACAACAGTCACAGAGACCAGAAGCCCCAGCAGACTTCACTCAGGGGTTGCTAAGTAGGCTGAGTCCTATCTCAATCAGCTGTCAGGTAGAGTAGATCAATCTGAATGGAATGAAAACATTGATCTTAAAAGCAGACCAGTAATGTGTGCTGGATCTACAGAGATGGGTAGGTTCAGCCATCCCAACAGCAAGAACCCCCTTGTTCTTGCTTGTTCTCAGGCCCCAGGGCCATCTTACCCTTAGTAATTATTCATGTGCTTGAGGCTTGCCCAAAAGCTCTGGATTACTGAGTCCCAAGTCTGGGTTCCAACCATTCTCCTTATCCACAGCATGGAGACCTGCTGCATCCGAAGGTCCAGCAGTGCTAACTGACCCCACCTCCCCAGCCAACACAGTCACAAGCTCCCCTCTGCAGATGCATTGAAGGTAGTCAGAAGCAATCTTTCCTTTGTCTGGTTTCCTAAGGCCCCTGGCCTCCAGGCTGCTCCTCAGCTCCAGCTGCTGTTCTCTAGTATTGCCCTCCCCTGTCCTCTTTTGGGGTTGGCAGTGTCCAGCTCACCTCACAGCATGGTACCTCTAACTGATGATGTCCTAAGGATGCCCAGTGTCATCTCAGGGCTGTATGTTCAGCCTGGCAGCCCCAGGGTTACTGACTCACTCTGACACTGTGAGGCCAGTGCTCAGGCCTTCTTCAATTTGTATAATTGATTTTTTTGAGCCTAAATTTATGAGCTTATATTCAATTGGCTTGGCTCTGACTTAGAGCCACCTAAAATAATGACATTTAGCTTACATTTAATTCCAATTCCCAAACTACCAGAGTGCTTTCACATGTGCTATAATGGTACAGCCCGATTCCCTTATTTACCATGTCCCTTGCACTTCCTGACTCTCCATCATCTGGAGATTTGATTAGCAGGAAGGACATCAATTGTCACTCATAAACCTATTCAAGAGCAAGGAACAGGGGACTCAGCTCTGAAATGCCTTGTCTTGCTTGTCTATTCACACTGCATTCGAGGGATGAGGCAGGCAATAGGCCACCCCATGCAATCTCCATGAATAAGATCTCTGTACACTAAAAAGCACAATAAAGAAATATAAAGCAACATGAGGGAAGAGAAAAAGCACCTGGCAGGGTGTGTTAAAGACAGCTGGCCAGAGAAGGGTTATTGGAGCAGACCAGAGTGATAAACAGGAAAGGAAGGGACCCCTAGAGACCGTGTGACAGTGGACTTAATCAATTGACTTCCTGTTCTGCCAAAGAGACTTTCAAGCAAATTTCGACTTTTGTTCATACTATCAACTAACCCAGAATTTTCTTCACACTGGTCAAGAGCCAATACAATGACTGGCACACACGGCACCTTTAAAATGACTGTTGAATGAGCAGAAAACAAGCATTGTGGCAAGGTGTTTCAGAGGCACTGCTGAAACCAAGAAGCAGACTGTCCAGCCCATTTTACCGGGGTTTGTGATGTTTGTCTTGTGACTACACTGTCCCTCTGGGCATTCCTCAGGGCATAATTAGATTCTGATTAATCGATCAGTTGTCCTCAGCCCATTTCAAGCAGCTTCAGAAACACAACTACGACTCCAGACCATTTAAACGTAGTGTAGAGTCACAAATGTCCAGGTACAAGGCTTCTCTTCTCACTAATCTTGGAATCTATACTTAAAAAACACAGTTCACTTGGGATGACTTGATTCTGAGGAACTCATCTTTGGGTGTTCAAATCACACCATTCTTCCCACAAGTCTTATTCCTGACTACTAAGCTGGAATCTTGCCAAATTATACTTAATAGATACCATTTAAAGTATTGTTTTAAAATAAAATGTTTATTTTATATGTACATGTGTTTTGCCTGCATGTATGTCTGTGTACCACATACATGGCTGGTGCCCATGGAAGCAGATGAGGACACTGGATTCGTAAACCATTACTGGGAATTGGAACTGGATCCCCTGCAAGACCAAGTGCTCTTAACGGCTGAGCCGCCTCTCCAGCCTTATAAGAGATATTTCTGAGAGCTTGTGTCTCATTGTTTCTATTTCCAGCACTTCTGAAGGTTTGTAATGCTTCCCTTAGATTATCTACTCATGTCATCTACAAATGCCTTTGCATTCTGATGTGTGATTTGTCTAAATCCAGGGGAAGAGATTTTTGTAATCATATTAAGGAATTAGTGACTAATGGACCAACCACCCTGTAATAGGAAATACTCGGAATGGAGCAAATAGAAGAACTGGAGGCAGAACAGGGAAAGGACAGAAATAAATATGGTCCAAGCCCTGTACTGAGGATAGGGAACTAGACGTTGGAATGTATGTGAAACACAGGGGCAGAGACTGAGATAAGCCAGGCCAGAGAAGTGTTACAACACCAGCAGGGAGTGCTCAGATGAAGCTGAGGGAGGAATACAGAGAGAGCCAGGGCACAGATGGACAAATAGGTCATGGTGTGGTGGGACATAGGGAGCTCCATGTAGCTATCAGATAATGCATTTGGTAGAGAGCTGGATTAGAAGATGCTTGGGAAATTGGTACCCAGTGGTGGACAGCTGTGCTATAGAGCCAGGCCTTCAGGGATATCATTGGCTAGCCAAGGCAGAATCAGTTCCTGCAGGTTCTCAAGTAAGGATGACTCTGCCAGCTCTGGGTCTCAGCAAAGACTTTTGTTTTGTTGAAATTTTATAGGAGACAAGGCAGAGCCTAGTTCCTCATTTCAAGGCATTTTTTTTTTTCTTTCCTTGTAAAGAAATTTAGGCAAGTGTCCTCTGAGCAGATTTACCCTGGAGAGGCACAGAATAATCATTTTAATGGAAATAGTTTGTGTAAAGTATTTAAAATTGCCCATCTGCAATTATAGTACCACACAATGCTCTCTGCAGTATCTGCATCTCCCAGGGCAAGGAATAAGCTTCCATTTAGTCCTTGTCCAATGACTGCCCTTCCAAGTAGATGAAAGACAGAAACAGAATCAGGAGAATAAAAAGGCATTTTAATGTCCTAGAGATGAGAGCTCAGTGGTTAAGAGCACCTGCTGCTCTATTGGAGGACCCAAGTTCTGATCACAGCACCCACACCGGCCAGGTTACAAATACCTGTAATTCCAGCTCCAAGTGATTTGAGGTCTTCTTCTGATCTCCCTGGGCACCTGCAATGCACACACTTTAAAAGTGCATTTTGACTATGATTATTTGTAGCAAGGAATACTAACATTAAGCTATGTGCTTGTGGTTGTACAGATGGATAAAGATTTAGAATGAAAACTAGATGACAAGGGAGACTCTAAAGCAAGTCTTCTGAGCTTACAAAACTTTTCCTTAGCAAGAAAGAATATTTAGTGTACACTTGAATGGGAAAATACTAATTAGCATAGATTTTTTTTGAGACAGACTTTTTTTTTTCAATGTTCAGGCTAATCTTGAGTGGTCTCAAGACTCAATAGATTATCTGATCTTAAAACCTCTGTAAAGGTAGCCCTCTGTCACTAGTAAATATTAAGGAATTTAAAAAAATCTGAGATGCATGGGGCTCTGGCTAGCTGATCACTCCTAAACTAATCCTTTGAATTATCACGAAAGAAATAGAAGGCCAGTTTTTAGAACTTTTAAAATGTCAAAAATGTCCAAGGGCTTTAATTAAGGCTTAGGATTTTATACTTGCATCATCCAGTTGGAAAGCATTTGTGTGTGTGTGTGTGTGTGTGTGTGTGTGTGTGTGTGTGTGTGTGTGAAATGTGAAGACTCAAGGAACCTGCAACAGAACAGTGCAGGGGCCATTGGAAAAGCCTCTGCATGGAAGTCCATGTCTTCCTATGAACATAGCCTGGCACTTGGTGAATTCCAACAGGAAGAAAATTTGTTATATCTTTGTGTGAGTAAGAATATGTATAATGTGTGTGTATGTATGCATATGTGTGTTTTATATGTATACATGTTTGTATGTGTGTATATGTGTGAATGCGTGCATGGGAGTCTGTGCTTTCATATATGTGACAGAGGTCAGAGAATAGCATCGAGTATGGGTCATTGACTTCCATCTTGCTTGAGACAGGATCTCTTTTGCTTCTGTATATACTGGATTATTTGGCCCCCAAGCTTCCACAGATATTCCTGTCTCTGACTCCTATCTTGTAGATTGCAGACATGTGCTACCATGTCAGGCTTTATGTGGGTTCTGGAGATCTGAACCGAGATCCTCATGCTTATGAAGTAAGTGTTTTTCCCATTGATCCATCCCAGCCAAGAAGAAGAAATTAGGATATAATACACTGTTTTCTTTCATATGCATTGGGTCAATTATTCCCACCCTACCCCATTCCCTATCTGTCCCATGGGGCAAGCTTCACTTCAAAGCTGTCAGAACAAAAGACTTCCTTGCTGGGGCAACAAGGCACTCTCCTTTGGCCCTCTTCTTGTTACACTCATTATATCACCTAGAGACTCAGCTGCACCCAGGGTACAGTCCTGCGGGCAAGGGTGATCATGGCAGTACAGGGAAAGCATATTCCCCCGCATCTGCGACACACCCTTTCACTAGTGAGGCAACAGCAAGGCCACCCAATTTATGTAAAATTCTCTTGAATCTGGAATCTTGGGAATGCAAAGGCCAGGATACTATAGAAAGACCGTGTTTCAGGAGTCAGAGTGGCCTCCCTCCACTTAGAAGGAGTGTGTTAGTTTCCTGATTTGTAGGATATGGGTAACATTAGATAAATCTTAAAATGTAGTGAGACTTCATGGGGACAATAGAGCCAGAACCTTTAGGAAAGTCAATGGTAAACAATCGACTTTGAGAAATGGCTGCTATTATTAGTTCGTTTACTGCTTTTTCAGTAGCTGCAGGATTTAAATAATAGCCAGCAGCTATACATGGAAGGCTTTTAAATATACTATTATGAGCTGAGGCTTGATCACACAGTTCAGATATTGACTTTAAAAGAAAAAAGCCCCACCCGAGCAGGGTAAGGTGGTGAACTTGCCACTTGAACATTTATTTCACTGAGCAGGTGTCATCTGGATGGGGACACTACCAGGACAGAGTCAGAAAGAGCAGAGGAACAGGTAGTTTCCCCCAAGTTCTGTCTGTGTTCCTTCCTACCTTGGTCATTCACCTGATAATTTCTTCTGGGTAGGATGTGATGTGTCAGCAGTAACTGTGGGTTAAAAGCCTAGCCTGGCAGACTAATTCATAAGAATGACCATTTATGATGTAAACTTGATGGTACCAGAGGAGCTCCAGGATTCCCCCTTATGGCAAGTTTTATTTCTCTCTGGTCCTAAGAAGAACAAAGCTTGATGTACAGAAGCAGTCATCACACTTCCTGTCCTCCCACTAGGCAAGCTGACCCTATCACACCACCCTAAGAATCCTTAACGTAAATGAGCCGAAGGAGTTCTAGGTTTCCTAATTCTTCTTCAAAAGAAGAGCATCCTTTCAGATGTCAAGGAAGTAAATCACACCAGTACGGACCTGTGAACTTCTAAAGCCAATGGTGCTGATGAGCCATTATGCAAAGAAAATGCTGAAATCGGTTCAGGGAGTCAATTCAACATTCTGCCAACCTTCCTTTGGGATTCTGTCACCAGGAGAAGAGAAACAAATCCTAAGAGTTCTCTGCATACATGAGGGTGAAAGGTTGAAGCCATCTTCAGGATCAACCAAACACTAAGCTAACTTTTGAAGAGGAATGGGGGGAGGGGAAACCAAACAGAGAATCCCTTGCTAAGTTTTCTCTCTTAGAAAGAGGCAAAACAAACAGAACCGCTTAAACTTAGGATAACAGTCAGAGCAACCTACATGCTTTCTATTTCTTCAAGGTTTTAATTCTGTGGTCTTATTTAGGGGATATTGTATTTTGCAGGACTGTGAAAGCATGTGTCCTTTTGGTGATACTTTACAGTTTAGTATGTATATGTATGGGTGTGTTTCTAAGCTTATGGAAAGAACTTGCTATTATTATTAATTATTAGCATCCTTATCACAACAAATTAACTTGCTCTAAATTAAAAGGAAAACCCTTCTCTTTAAGCGAATACGACCAAAATCCTAAGACACCGAGCAATTTACACCCTGTAGCTCTCAGCTTTCACCCCCTCGCGCGCGCGCACACACACATACACATATAAACCCTTGGCAATGAATGAAGCAGTACTCGGCACATTTTCCTTTGCTGTAGAACTATTGGTGCTGCTAATGCAAACACTATCTCGTAGGATTTCTGCTCTTCAAAGAACATGGACCTTGCCGAGATCATATATAGTGAGATAGCCCTTAACTAAAAACATTGCTTTAAAGAGATTTGAGACCCAGTCACGTTATCACTGTCACTGGTGTCCTCTTTGCCTGGACTTCAGGAGAACACTATATATTGCATGGACCCAGACACTCAGTGTCCAAGTAGGAGCCCACCAGTTGGCCATACTTGCCTCTTCCTTTCAGCTTGCTCAGGTGTGCCCTTGCCTTGTGATGCAGGTGGATTTCCCACTGGCCAGAAACGCTTCAGCCGCCCCTAGTACAGTCCTTTGTCGCCAGATGCTGGAATTTCTGCCTGCTGCTCCCACCACTGGTGAGATCAAACTCTGAGCTACTGAAAGGCAGGTGAAGGGAGGGTAGAAAACACGGAGTGGATTCCTGGATTATTGGTAGTAGGTCTGACAGAGGAGCCGCAGCCACAATGAAGCACCCAAGGAGATGCCTAATACATGGACTGGAGTTGTATAAAATCATTGTATTTTGAATATAACGTTACCTACTGCTTTCACACTCTAGCGATGCACATAGCACAGTAGTTGAGTGAGGCTCTTCTGGCGTTTGACCACTTGCTCTCAGACGTGCGTCTGATTCTGCAGTGCTTCAAGGAGGACTTGCAGGACCTGGGCTTTGGGAAGGAAACTTAATTCTCAGTTCAGCTTTCACGTCTGTGGAGATAAAGTTCTAGTCTTGCTGTGGGTGGCATATTTAATAGTGGGCTCAGCAGGGAAAGGGAGGCTCTGCTGATTCTATAGGCAGGGAATGACACACAGAAGCTGCACCGTGGGATGTTCCTGAGTGGGGCACTCTGAGCGGGGAAGAAAATACAGCATTTGTTACTCTTGAGTGGGCTCTGGGTCCCCTCATTCTTAAAGCACGGGTACCTGCCTAACTACAACTGTGGAAAGGCTGCTTCTGCCCTCTCCCTTCCTAAGCCCTCCCCCTTCCTCATTTAGGAAGGGTTCCATCATTCCATAGTTTTTCGAGAGCATTAGAATAATTTGGTTTTTAAATTATTAGAATAATTTAATTTTTTAATTTATTTTGAGACAGGGTCTCACTATGTAGCTCTGGATGTCCTGGAGCTCAGTATATAGATCAGACTGGCACCAAACTCACAGAGAAGTTTGCCTGCCTCTGTTTACTGACTACTAGATTGCTAGAATTAAATTCTTATTTTTATTTTTTGGCATTAGTGTGTGTTTTAATTTTTATTACATTTGCACACATGTATGCACATACTCCCCCCTCCCCCCATGCACACATACCCCTTGGTGGTGCATAGACCCTGGATGGCATGGAGGTTAAAGAACAATTTTCTAGAGTCTTTTCTCTCCTTTCACTGTGTGTCCTGGAGATTGAACTCAGGTCATCATGCTTGGCAGCAAGTGCCTTTACCCAATGAACTGTCTAATAGCCCAAAGTCAAGTCTTTTTCTTGGTCCCCTGACTGTTCCTAAAGAAAGGGAAGGTCAGGGAAGTAGGGAGGACATAAGAAGGGGCTTCCTCAGAGAAGGCACTCTGCCTTCCTCTGGTACAGCAGCAGGGCCTATGTTATGTCTCCTGTATCTACTGTATTACTGGGAAAACATCAGAGTTTGAAAAGGGCAGTAGGTGATGTGGAGGGTGGGTGGGGGATAGCCTCAGCTATGGTGAGCCTTTCACCAAGAATTCTGCCCTGCTGTCTTTCTTAAAGAAAGGACAGGACACAGTGCCGGTTTCATGGGGATTCTGTAGTCACCTCCACGCACAGCTGTAAGGATTAGGACCCACAAAATAATACAGTTTAAATCAGGTTGCAAGTGCTAGAAACTCTCAAAATGAGAAGCAACTCAGCCTGTTTGTAACAGCTGTTCGAATACAGGATCACTGTAAAGACAATGTTCAGGCTAGGCTTTGATATGCTGTGTATAATACTTTGAAAAAGTCAAGCCTACGAGGACAGTGTCTCTCAGGGTACCAAAGGAGCTGGTGAGGACAGGGGTTGGTTACAAAGTAACAAGAGAAACTTGGGGGTTTTTGTATTGTTCTTTATATCGATTAGACTAGCAGCTGCCTGGATATATAGATTTTTTTCAAAATTCGGAAAAATTGCATAACAAAAGGTAATTTTTAACCTATCAAATTAAAAGCTATGATAAAGCCACACTAACGATGAGATTGATCATGATTAAAGACTTTCTGTCCCTGAAATCAGCTGTTCTTCTTTCCATCACCTTAGAATGTTCTACAGACAGCCGATTGTTCCCCATGGGGAGACCATAGGCATGAGCCGAGAAAGTCGTGAGAACGTGTGGGTGGGCGTGGGCCAATGTCCAGCACAGACTGCAAGGTGTGGGGCCAAGAGTGGCCTAGCAATACACCAAGCCCACACCCACTTCAGTTTCCACATAGTAAGAGGTATTTCCATGCAAGAGATAAGCAATCAGCAGCAGAGCTTTAGGGAGATGGAGAAGCATCAAAAGAAGTGTGTGTAGATCTTGGACAGGGCAGAAGAGTGACACGCCTGTTGATGTAAGAAGAATAAACCAAACAGAAATGGTTGCTGAAAGAAGCAAATGCCAACATTTCTCATAAAAGTCTTTGAAAAACGGTTTTAGCTCCTTGTGTGTCTCTGGGTAGGTGTGTGTACTGTGTCCATGGACTTTAGAAGAGGGTATCAGATTCCCTGGAGCTGGAGTTATGGGCAGTTGTGGTCTGGCTAGAGTGTGCGAAAGGAGCTGAACTCGGGTTCTCTGCAAGAACTTATGTGCTCTTAACCACTGAGCCATCTCTCCAGCCTGCCAAGTCTCTCTTCTCATGGATATCACTCAATGGCCAGTATGCACAGGACTGGGCTAGAGAATCTATTCTCTGGTAGTATCTATAGCAGCTGTTCTCAATCCAGGGGTTGTGACACATTTTGGAGGAGTCAAATAACCCTATCGAAAGAGTCACCTAAGACTATTGGAAAGCACAGATATTTGCACTTCGATTCATAACAGTAGTGTAAGTATCAATACAGTTATTAAATAGCAACAAAATAATTTTATGGTTAGGGTCATCACAATTTGAGAAACTGTATTAAAGGGTCTTGGCATGAGGAAGGTGGGAACCACTGGCCAGTACTGGAGATATGGCACTAGAGGCTACCAAACCCAGAGCCACACAGTTTTCTAGCAGAGAAGACTTCTGCAGGTGCAGAGGAGAGTGGCCTGATGCTCCTTGTCTGCAGATTGGCAAGTGCTCAGGATAAGAAGAAACTACTTGAATTTATTTGTGTGGTGAAGGCTTTCCCAGGTCTGCAAGACAAACCCTTTAGAAGTTCAAGGATTAGAGTAGAGGGAAAGACCTATCAGGAACCTCGACAGGTCTAATGGATTTTCTAGGCTCCAGTGTTAGAGAAGAATGAGGGGAAATGTCAAAGGGCCTCCTGTGCTGTTTGCAGCATCTCTCTTGTTCCTAATGCCTGGGTACCACATCCAAGCAGTCAGCATTTCTTGAATGGATGAATGAGAAATACTCGGCTACACACTCACACAGTGTTTACTTCATTTGACTCTTACAGCCATTGTGGGAGGGAGATTGGTACTCTTTCTTCTTGGGGCATCCCTGGTACCTAGAGAAATCCCTTGACCCAGAGTGTCACAGTTAACAAATACAGCAAATGTGTCAGTAAAGGATGAACAAGGGTAAACCTCGTAGGTTTCTCTTGTCACTAGTAGAGTGGTACTGACAAACCCGAGCATTTTACATTTGGAAACGTAGAGAAGATTGATTTTCTAATGGAAGGATGAAATTTTATGGTCAAACCAATAATGTTGAAGTGTTCCTCAGGGACATGAATGGAACTGCTTTACATACAGTGTCTGTGACAATAAAGCCTTTAACGATGGCACCAAACTAGGGCATAGAAAACTTGCCCAAAGTTTCTTACCTTTGGGCTTCTTTAAATGACTTGATACTTGCTTTAGAATATGCTTGTTTCTGACCCTCATTTCTTTGCTTCTCTTCTTTCTATCTTACTTTACATCTTTTTCTTGAGGCACGGTGTTATATAGCCCAGGCTGGCCTCCAACTTGCTGTATAGTAGAGGGTGATCTTGAACTTTTAAACTTCCTGTCCTTTACTTCTCAAGTGCTGGGCTTACAGGCATGCAATCACTGGGTGCTGGGCATCTGACTTAGGGTTTTATACACACTAGGCCAGCTCTTTGTCAACTGAGCTGCAGCTCCAGCCTTATCTTTTCTTTTTCAATACCTAACAGGAAGTGTGATTTAGATTCAATAGTACGTGATGATTTCCCTTTGGATAATCTTTTCTGAAACGCCACTAATCCTTTATTAATTAAAAAAAAAACGTCATGATACTCTACTTTCTCCTTAGAGTCTATGCATCTTGCACCATTTACTTAACTAAAAACAAAGCCATCCTTACCACGTATTAAATAGTAGACTGGCACGCCAGCCAGTCTCTGCCCTCTTGCAAGGCTACCACTACCATTTGAAGTTTTCAACTCTTCCTGTTCCTGCATAAGAAGCTGATTTAACTGCATCGTATTGTTTCATTAACATCATCATTCTATTAAAGGCTGATATTAAGCTATTATCCGCCATAGAATTATATTTACATTCACTGAACTCTAACCTCAGATCTGCAACACAAGGTAGAGACAGAGACTCTGACTGTGGATTGAAATTGACACGATACTCTTTACATATCTGAAAAACTGATGACCAGGAGAGTCTAGTCTGATAATAAAAGGTAGATATTTAAACCGGGTGGTAATGATGCTCGGATACCCATTAGAGTGGGAGGGCAGACATCGACACCTGGGCAGAAGAAGGGTGGGTGGTAAGCAAGCAGCTGCCCAACTCTTTTATTTCTTCAGATGCACAAAAGATACAGAGTCTCAAGCTAGGAGAAGCTGGATATTAATTTGTTAAAGTCATGAAAATGAAAAAAAATAGGAAAAAACTGGAAGTTTCAGAAAATATATCAAAAAGGCTAAAAGGTAAGCCAATAAAAATCTAGTATGCTTAGCAGATAGTTTCTCACCAGAGGTGTAATTAAATGCGCCAGCAGGTAACTTTCTCTGCTTGCTTTGAAAGACAGGTGACTGGCTGGGGAGCAGGCAAAAGCCAGTCCCCTGACCTCTCAATTCCTCTCTCTCTTGTGCTTCTTGAGACCTAACTATAAGCTCAGTACACACACACACACACACACACACACACACACACACAAAGCCGTAGTTAGTCTTGCTTCTTCCTAGCGCCTGGGAGGTGTCTTGTTTCTGCTGGAAGGTGTATCAGAGTTGCTGTATCAGCTGATCTGTCACCCAGGATAAAGGTGTGAACCATAGTTGGCAGACTAGGGCTGCAGGAAGGCAGAAAACTCTCACTGAGGTATGCCAGGTTTCCCACACTCAATTCTAAGAATGGCAGGTTCTTCTTAACGCCTGAGAGGCAAGGGTTCATGTTATTTCCCTTTGTTGATTGTGGGCTTTAGCAGGAGACCCTGTGGGATTACAGCAGAGTAGTTTTTCCAGCCCTTTGCCATCCAACTGAACAGCGGGAGTCCTTTCCTTCTGGGACTTTCCCATGGGCTTTGCAGAGCCTTGTGCTGCTGTGTTAATTATATTTTCCCTTGGCTGGCAGAATACAAATCAGCTTAGTCATGCTTCTACATCATACAGACACAATGCAGCTGAGAGGGAATTTGGGCTAAGTGCAGACACAAAGAGGTGGTGCCTGGTCCTGAGGCACCTGCTCCAGCTTCTGGTTGGATCTGCTCCATGCTCCATGCAAGACAGGAGGACGATGCAAACACTGGCCTAAAGTTAAATAAGAACCCTAGTCTCAACAAAACTGCTTTCTCTGTCTCTGGCTGTGTCTTTTCAGCAGACTCCCATCCTCCTCAAGTCTCTCCTGTAGTGAGAATTCTGGAAATTTGGTTTCTTTAAGAAACACAGAAATATTATAAGACTATGTTTTTATTTTAATCCCAGGAGTGGGGATATGGGGCGGCTTGCTGACTAGGATCTACCTCACACTCTAGCAGAGTTTTGCCAGCTTCAGATAGTTTCTGCAATTATGTGAGGTTTGGAACTCTGGAAACTTTTTAGAGTCTATATAGATCCAGAGGGTCCAGATAGGATCAGCTGTTGGTTCTTCTGGGGGATTGGTTGCATTTTATTGGTTTATTAGTTGTCATGCTTAAAAATGAAGCAAAAAGAAAAATTAGATTCAGGGGTCTCTCTTCTCTTTTCTTCTTTTTAGTGGTAGGGGATGAACTGATAAGGGGAAGAGGAATAAAGGATGGGAAAAGATGGACCCTCAAAGTAGCAAAGACCAGCTACACTCTCAAATAACTGCTTCGGTCCCAGGCAGAGCCTTGTGCCTCTTCTTCTGATACACAACACTTGCTACCTTCTTCCTCTGCAGGGATCTAGGCACTGGCAGTACTTGTGGGCCTGGCAAAGATGTGCTGGCCCTGGAGCTCTGTGCTAATGTTGAGAATCAGAGCCTGGACAATCCTGGTTGGTACAGCTCACGGCTCTTGCAGAAGTGTCTGCAGGACTGCACGCTCAGCGGCCCAAGCTGGCTCCTTTGGACACGGGAGACAGAGCCTTTATCTCTGACCTTCCTGGTTTTATCTCTGACTGTCCTGGAGATAGTGTTTAGCTGTCTCACCAAAGTCCACAATCGCCTTGCTTTGGTAACTTGCAGCTAATCCTGGTCTGGGCTCGAGGATCATCTTTCTAATCCTTGTACGTGACAGCACCATGTTCATGCCTAACATTCATGCTTTTTTTGGTTTGTTTTTTAAATTTTGGGAGTTGTGTCCCTTGGCACTGGAGTTACAGACAGTTGTGAGCTGCCGTGTAGGTGCTGGGAATTGAACCTGAGTCCTCTGAAGCAGCCAGTGCTCTTAACCGCTAAGCCATCTCTGGTTTTTAATCTGGCCACTCTGGCCTCCCTTGCAAATCTTCCCAAGACACCTTGGGATCCCTCATAGACACAGATCATTTGTCCCAGGGTCTTCCTTCCCCCAGACATATTGATCCTGAGTTAGGCCCAGCATGATTACATCAGAATTTCTGCTCAATAAGAAAGAACACCGACTCTGAGCATGGTCCATTATTCTTTAGAGTGAGAATATGCACAAACTTTAGACCGTCATTAGAACTTCTGCTACGGTACCCATTGCTGTAAAAAGTTCCCATATCCCAGCAAACAGTGGTTATGTATGGATGAAGACTGAGCAGCTACCATTCATGATGGAGAAAACTAATATTAGAGAATATTCTAGAGCAGAAGCCAGGCCTTAACCACGGCCTACTCACAGCGTTGAGTTAGATTCTTAGAGCGAGGGGTTTATATATAACAGCCTCACAGGCCTCTCCCTGTTTACTATTGTGTGTGGCTTCATCAGGAACAACCACCGTTCTGGCTGCCATTCATGGCCCATGTTCTTCACCTTATGTCATAGGCTAGAAAATTAGGTTAGCATGGGGTTGTTTGTTTGCTTGTTTTATTTTTCATTGGTTTGTTTTCTGTTTTCCTTTTTCCCCCCTCCCACAAACCCTGAGGCTTGACTTCATGGCATCTCTTTTGGTTACAGGTAAATTGTATTTTTGTTTGTTTGTTTTGTTTGTTTGTGTAGGCTAATAGATTTACATCTGTCTCTCTATAAATCACTTTCTTTCAGTCTGCTGAACCCACAGGCATTGTAGATTTGAAATTCTGGAATGAAGTTTGAAATGTCTCCTGGTAAGAGGTGCTCTTTACAAAGTGGTGTGTGAGGTGGTGGGTAAGGTGGTGGGTAAGGTGGTGTGTGAGGTGGTGTGTGTAGTGGTGTGTGTGTGAGTATGTGTGTGAGTACATGTGTGAGTATGTGTGTGTGTGAGGTAGTGATGGGGTGGTTTTTAAGGTGGTGTGTGAGATGCAGTAAGCGAGTGGAGTGGAATGAAATGTGTGAGGTGGAGTGAGGTGTGACATGTGAGACAGAGCACATGTGAGGTGTTGTGTGTTTCACATACAGATTGGTGTGTGTGTGTGTGTGTGTTATAATGGCATTTCTGGTAGCCTTTTAAGACTTATCTCATGTGCTTCGATTCAAGGTCCACTAAAAGGAAGAAGCACCAAAATGGTTCATAAAGTCTTTCCAGTCTCACAGCTTCATCTGAGAAGTGAGGGACATAGTAGTATAATCTGACCATCTGGTGAGTCACATACAAGCTGACCAGCATTAGTAGTTAATGTATAAAATATGTGCTACATATGTACACACACACACACACACACACACACACACACACACGTCGCAAATGAATACTGGTTTAGCAAAAAAACCAGTTTGGACAGGAATTAAGATCTGAATGCTCACACTTTATTGCTTTGGATCTCCAAGCTTCAGCCCCTTTTGAGCTGATATTTGAAACAAAGATCTGTTTCATTCATAAACTGTGATTCTCCTTGAGATTAGAGCATGAGTAAATCCAGGCCCTCTAGCTTCCTGCTGTCTAAAGATCTGGTGTTTGGATGTCAGGGTCCCTCTTTCCTCCCACTCTATACAGCCTTGTTACTCCAAAGTAAGCAGCACAGACTGACAGAAGCAACATCAAACACCTGGAGATGGTTAACAAAATTAATCATGGGATGCCACACAGCCATCAAAACCTAAGAGCATTAAAGAATGGTGTTAGGTTGGCTAGCATTCACTAATCTATCTGCCTAACAAACATATCCCAGTGCTGTGTACAGGATAAACAAGGAGACACAGTCCATGCCTTCTAGGCCTTAGTGAACATTACACTACATGTGTGCTTCTTCCTTCATTCTGTTTAATTCTCCCAGTGGTCTCACCAGGCAAGTTGATGATTGCTTTTCATACTATGGATGAAGACTCCCAGGGACACAAAGTCAATAGATGGCAGAGCAGGAATGTCAACCAAGGGTTATCTGGCTCTTACAAACACACAATGTTTCTTCAACTCTTTTGGTCACTTCATTAAAGCATTTAAAGGGCATATTAAACACAAGTAATTACAAGCACCACTTTACAGAGGTACCCTTAGGAGGTTTTCTGATTTTATTTCATATTTGATTTAGGCCTCAGTTCTTTTTTTTTTTTTTTCCTGGAGATTTGTAGTAAAACAATTTCAACAAATTCTCCCGTTTCTGGTAATGAGTCCTAATGCGTCTTTGGAAAGGAATCAGCAGTCCGGAAGGCAGACCAATCGATGGTTTGGCTTCGTTCTAAACAGCATGAACAATGTTGCTTCTCTCTTCTGTGGGGGAACACATCTAAATGTTTGGTTGACAATGTGTGAGACTTTCCTTATTTTGTAGGGAGAAATAGTTTGTCTTAATATGCAAAATACAGCACTGTATTTTGCTTCTAGTTAAGCAGAATTTTAAATATAATACAACCATGGACTTAGTGAGAACTCAGGATGGCCTTGGTCACCATCAGAATTTTTACAGAGTATTTCTCTAACCATCTAGAAGCTCACATTCTGGGCAAAGCAAATAACTCTCTTCTGTCTGAACAGCCTGTTCCAAATCATTCTCCCTTTCACTGTGAGCAAAGCCGCAATTACATCCTATTATCTGGAGCATGAACTATGAAGGTAGGGCACAGGAAAGCCAGCATTTTGTGTCAAAAGCAAATACTGCTTATAAGCTATGTGTATAAAAATATATCCACATGTATTTAGTACTATACTACTCAGTTTAAAAATAACCATAATAACTAAGAATTTAACCATCATAATTAAGAATTGAACTAAGTGTTTGTATAATAGCATAACAATGTTGCTTGCCAATTTGGCAGAATCTAGAATCACCTTGGAGAAGAGCCTCTGGAGGATTCTCTTGGTTGTTAATCGTGATGGGAAGACCCTACACTGTGGGTGGTACCCTTTCCTGTAGCGTTTAGGTGAACTGCAAAACCAGATCAAGGAAACTGAGCAGAACTGTGACCCAGAATAAATCCTTTGTTTCTTTTGTTGCTTTTTACCAGGATATTTTATCTTAGTAACAGAAAAGGAAACCAAGACAATTGCTCCCCTATCCTCCCTGCTTTAGCCTGTCATTATCTAATCAGCTAAACCACACTCCTTTTGTACACACATGTTAAAATGTAAAGGCCTGGATTTGATACAACCATTATGGCCTGCCCACCTCTCACTGTCCCATGCTCTCTCCTCACCACACAGCGTTGGTGGTGGGTGTAGGGTGTGGCCACTCCAGGCTTTTTACATGGTTGCTGGAGATTTAAACCCAAGCCTTCATGCTTGAACAGCAAGTGCTATTACCTACTGATCCATCTCCCTAGCTCCTTGACCTGTCTGAAAATTCTCTTTCAGGTCTCATTGGTGGCCTGTATATTCTGAGTTTCCAATTCTTGAATACTAGGGCCATCATTAATCCTTTCCAATCTCCCTATGGCACTGTGACTCACTGTTTGCAACATTTTTCAGCTGCTCTCCATTCCAACAGTGGAAGGGTATCTGCTACTTGCCAACATGCCGTTGGTGGGTGCTCAAGTACTGTTTGTGGAATGACTAGATTGTGGACCTGCTTGAACCATCCAGAGGCTTTCTGGAAGCCTCTGACTTCCTTTTGGGTATGTTCTCAAACTTCTGATACTCCTCTAGAGTTTGCCTTTATATCTTCCAATTCAGGCCATATAAAAATGGGGTGTAACTTATAAAACCTACTAGCCTATAGCATAGTCACTTTTTAGAAATAACAGAGATTCGAAAGGGTCACTTAGAATCTGTGACCCTAGGGCCATGGATCAGAGTTCTAAGAACCATGTTTCTACAGTGACCCTGACTCAAGTAGTATAAAAAATACATTTGGAGAAATGGAACAAATTCATTTCCATCGGGCCTTTCTAGAGAAAACAATCCTGAGCCAGGTGCCCCATTTGAGAGTAGACATGATCTCTATGTATACCTTAATTCTGTCTTTGCTATCCAACCCCTACAAAGCAGTCCCCACGAGTCCATAGCTCAAGGTCTACTAAATACTGAGGGATTGAATACACAGTGGTCAACAGACAGATCACAAGTTTCAAAAGAATGCTTAGGACTTCATTAATAAGTACCAGATTCTTTAAATGATGTTCTTGTTCCCAATTTCACATGAACCAAAGAAAGCTCAGTATACCACCCAGACCAAAAACATAGGGTACTGGGCTTCCATTTGGTCATCTCCAGCTTCCTCAAGTCAACAACATTTCACGTGGGCTTATATGAGACTCTCATTCCCTCCATAAAACTTGCCTTTGGGTTTCTGACAAATATAAGTGATGGTGGCTGACTTGTGCTGTAGTAGGCTGGTGCATGTGTAAAATCCTCTGGGAACACAAAGTGGTGTAGCCAAAATGCATCACTATACATATGAACAAAATGTATGTTCAATAAGAGACCATAAGGACCACACATGATTAAAACACTGAAGACTAGATCAAGCTTCATTTTGGATGTTGGAAAAGGTCCCCAAAGGACAACCTGGAGTTCCAAGCTCAGTCTTTCAAAGCATCTTAAAGACAGGGTCAGGCTCATGGGACAACTGTGGTGGCTCTCATCATGGCTGTACATTATATTTTCCCAGAGAACTTTAAAACAAGTGTGGACATGTAGATATATGCTACCTATTGAAGCAAGTTCTGTCTGTCTCTGGGCACCTGGGTCTCTGTAGACTTTTTTCAGGTTCTCTAGAGTCAGTATTATCAGTGAAGGGTAAAAGTCTTTGGGTTGTAGCCATGCAATAAAGAATTCCAAAGGCAAAAGTAGAGGCCATTTCTATTCTTATAACAGCCTCAGACAGTAAGTTACTATATATGGGGCCTTGGTATGTCCAACCATATACTCATTTTCTTTACATATAGCAGAGGAAGAGGTAATTTTGCAGAATTGGGTTTGACAGTGATGATGAGTCATCTGTAGATAAGATGAGCTTATGGACTTTGGTGATGGCCACCCCGGAATATGAAAGATTCTCAATGCCTCTGCAGAACTTTGACTAGGATTCCACTGTGGTTCCAGGAAGAACACACATTTGTTTTCTCTCTGTGTTTCCTTTTATTGCAAAGCCTAGAGTTAGATAACAAACTTTCTTCTCAGTGCTTCAAGATAGCTTTCAAGTAGCCTGCAGCCTGGGTAGAGCATCAACACATGGACCCTTGAAGCACAGCTCCCTGTCAAGAGATGTTACTAGTTGGCTGGGGGGCTGGGCCTAACTGATACATGAGCCCTGCTGTGATCCACAGAGCTATTTTTTGATCCTTTAAATGAGAGATAATTGAGGTCTGTTGACATATTTGACCGAGATGATATGCTATGTTGAAAACTCATCTTCAAGAATCTTCATCTTCTCCCTCAGCACATCTCCCTTCCACCAACCTCTACTCACTGCAGCCCCAGCCTTCTGAAGGCTATTCTGTACAAATAAAGTCAGCTTCTCACTTAGCTCTCGTCAAAGAAGCTTTGTCCCATAGGAGGTGAGAACCTATCCAGAGACCTACAACTGGACAATGCACTGAGAGTGAGAGACCCTAGAATAGTCAGTTCTAAATGGAATGTCTCCAATTAAACCCTTCCTCTCAGGGCTCACGGAGCTGTGTGGAAGGGAAGGCAAAAGGATTGTAAGAGCCAGTGGGGATGAAGAACACCAAGGACACAAGGCCTTCCGGCCACAGCAGCGCTAACACACATATGAACTCACAGGCAGTATGCACAGGGCCTGCACAGGTCCAAATGCAGATGGAGTCCTAGCACTGAGAAGGAGAGTGGACATGAGCTCCCATCACAAACCCAGAAGCTATCTCCAAGTGACAACTGCTCACAAAGGAAAAAATAGTTTTCTCCAGTGGAGTCTTACTAGGTAAATACAGTGTGGTCGCTGAAGGGCAGGCTCTGTACCCAGCACAAAATTAACTCAGTGATAGTTTTGAAGTTTGCCTTTTTCTCTCATAATGCTTTGTTTGGTCTTCTTCCCCCCCTCCTCCTCTTCTTCTTCCTCCTTTTTAAAGGGTTTTTTTTTTTTTTTTTAGCTTACATATTAAGATTTTCATTTTTTTTGTTTTTAATGGGTTTTGTGTGTGCATGGGTGTATATTTCTCTTTGTGTTTTTCATGCTTTTTCTTTATTTCTTTTTGTTGTTGTTTTTTTGGTTTTATTCTGTTTTTTCTAAAATATTTATTTGAGAGAGAGAGAGAGACAGAGGGAGGAGAAAGCATGGAGTTGGCAGGGTGGAGAGGTGAGGACGATCTGAGAGGAGATGAGGGAGGGGGAACTATTATTAGAATATATTGTATGAAAAAATTTATTTTCAATAAGAAGCTGTTGTATTAGGTATTTCGTCATGGAATGGAGAAAAGTAATAAGTATCCCATGCCTCCCTCTGACCTTCCTCTATTGCTTTCCCTCACAGATTCCTTTTATATTCACACTAGCTTCCCAGGGCTGTTTCTGACGAGGCAGTGCGATTTTTCCTGGAAAGTCATAAGCAGACGTCTGTTATCCCAGATGGGGCACTGATGGCAGACAGGAGAACAGCTCCCATCCAGGACTAGCTTGGCAAGCCGTTGAGTTTGCCAGGGCATAAGTGAGAGGTTACTTGCAAGGTAGCTGGGTCATTGGAAACCAACCCAGCATGGCGGCCACTCATGAGAGCTGCATCCTGGAAGCTCCTGTACCACCTACAGGCGGCCCCAGCAAAGGCAGCCTCCTCTGCAGCAGCTCATTGAGTTTTCTTTTTAAGCTTTGGGAAGAGCCTTTTGGAACCTTGCAACTTTCTGAGCTACTACCCAAGTTTCTTTAGCTTTCTGTGTCTTACAAACCTTCCTCCTTCCTCCTTCCTCCGAGAGTAATATTTTAACTGAGAGGAAACAACTACATAACAGATTTTCTGGAAGCTGCGTTCTGGGTTCTCTGGCTAGATACTTTTTGTTTAAAGAACTTTGTCTTTACTGGGATAGTATACAAACTGCTGATTCAGCAGGCTTCCTGTGTACTGATGCATTGGACTACTTTGACAGACAACTGATAGTTTACAGTACAATCTAAGGTAGCATTTTATGAGGAAAGTACACAAACTCCTCTTGATTTCTACTGGATACTAAATTAGTCAAAACATATGTCTGACTCTGGTTGTAAATGATTGCGTGACAGCATACTGAATTTGCCTTTGTTTGGTAGGCTCTAGTAAACACAGGTACAATAGACAGGGGGGCCCACACAATAATTTGTTTCACCTCAGTTCTCCACTCTAGATCTAACTTTGCTGCTGCCCATGGTTCAGAGCCACAGAAAAGAAGAAAACAGGATATGTATGTTTCTTTCCTTTTCCTCTCTATATATCTATTTAACCATATATATATATATTTATATATCCAAAGAGAATGGAGCTTACCCACATGTAAGGTCTGACTTGGCCTCCAACCTAGCCATCATAACTCAGACCTCTTCTCTTTACAAAATAAACAGATAAATAAAAAACAAACCAAAATAAAACAAAACAAAAGAAACAACAAAGAAATAAAGAAAGACAGAAAGAAAAAAGAAAGATAGAAAGAAAGGGAAAGTCTGAGAATCAATCACACAGAGAGATACACACATGGGCACACATAAAACCCCTTAGAACAAAGAGTTGCATACTATATAAAAAAAAGGTACACAATTACTACCTGAAATGCAGCTGCCCTGGGTAGGAAAGCTTTGAGACCACAGCTGAGAAATTAACACAAGGCAGCCATCATCTCCAGATGAGAACAACAACATGTACGCTGAACTGTAAACAAGAGCACGGTACTCACATGGGCCAATGATTTATCTTCACGGCCACTGAGTTGTATTTGTAGCCTTTACTAATGCCACTGTGATGAGACTGTGGGATGAACAATGAAGACACTACAACCATAAGGGGTTTTGATGCCATTATAATTTTATATTGGCAAATTTATAATAATTTCCCATTTCATGATAAGAACATAAGTAAAGGCCATATTCTATTTTGACACAAAGAATATTCAAGTCTTAATGAAACATGAAGAAAATACAGGGCATGTGTCTCATGCATTGTTGCTATGTAGTATTATTGAATGCAAAGTCAATTTAATCAATATGCTTTTTAAAAATTTGTTAGTAGCCACTTCATCAATCTATATGCTCATTGATAAATGTCCTACATTGATAAATAATATTTAAGACTATAAATTCTTGAAGGATAGGTTATAGTGCAATCAAAAGCACCACTTGATAGAGAATTTGTTAGGACAAACCCCTCTGAAGAAGTAGTAACCTCCTTTCCCAGTGTCCTGGCTACTCTCAAAGTGTCAGCTTGAGCAAGCTGACTTAGTGGAAGATTTTATCTTTTTGATTTTTTTCCCCCTCACCATTATTCTGTTTCGGAGAAAGAGGACAATATTATTTCTTCTCTTTTGTTCTCTCATGATACATCTCTCGTCATATGGAGGTTCAAACTCAAGAGTGGGATGAGGGATGTAGAATCTGGATGAGTTTTTAAGACTTAATGGAAAGAAAATAGATAATTACCCATTCAGACCATGAACCCAATCTGCAAACCCTAATCGTATTTCTGCAGTCTACGAGCCATGCCATCTGCCTTGTCAAAAACAAGCCTAGTTTGAATGATTTTGAGTAAGTGGGGCTATGTGAGGGTGATAAATGTCCAGACACTTAGGATGAATATTCAAACTGATTCAGGAAGGCTCTGATCCTTTCAGAGCTACTGAACAATTGGACTCAGGTCTTGTTTGCGGTTTTTGTTTCTCAGATGTCTCCAGAGAGTGACTTTCCCCTTGTTTTCTGCTGATCACTGCATTTAGTAGGAGAATGGAAATTGCCAGAGCCACACAGATGGGTTATGTTCATTAGCACCCACCATCGTCCTCACACTGAAGGGTGTGAACACTCACACTGCTAATGAAGCGAGAATGGGGCAGGGCAAGTAAGCCATCAGCACAGACAGCAGGGCTATCACTGCACTGGGCACCACTGTGTGCGAGCTTCATGAGTGTGGAATGTGAACTGAATGTGAGACCGCATTGATCCTCAGGTTCCACAGAAAACTGACTTTCAGAAGAGGGCCATCTCAGCCAAGTAGAAGGTCTCATTAACTAACAAAACACCCCCGCCCCTGCCAGTGAAATGCTCATGACATCACTAAAGATAGATTTAGAAATGTGCTTAGGGAGACCAATACTTTATTTATTGTTATAGCAAAATTGTGCTGGCAGTGCTGGGGGTTCCAGGTCCCCAGTGGACTCTGATGTTGCTGTAACATGACGATCGGTGACAGGATTGAAATTTACCTCGGGAAGATGTATCCTTAATTCCAACAGACACATTGTTAGGAGACCCACACTATGCTGTTACAACTGCTGCTTTCTCTTCTGTGCAGAGAAGGTATCTATTAGTACTTAATTTTACTGGGATCAATGGAGCCCTTTAATGATCCTTTTGTTGCTTCAGAAAAAAAAAAAAATACAGGGCTGCCAAATGGGGCAGAACTATTCCAGATAAATGGGTTTCTCCATTATAAAGCAAACACAATCTCAATAAACACCCTAACCTCAGGCATCCATCTGGGTAGAAATAGCTGTTCTTAATTTTTGTTTGTTTGAGAATTGTCTTTTCTTGATGAAGTTTTAATAACATATCCATCGGTGTTTCCAAAGCTATTTAGGCTCCTTGCTTCCTTGCAAAAAAATGAAATTAATCTGACAAGTATCTTCTGGTTTATCTGCTCTCTTGTTTACCAGCACAGACATTATCTTTTCTTAGAGTTGTCAGTGTTCTTGCCTTGGAACAGTCTTTTGTTTGTGTTGGATGGATTTGGTAGGATCTAGGAAAGCAGACAATAGTTTTCTTTAGAATGTCCCATAAAATCATTGTAATAGGCTCTGTGTGGGTATTGTCTGTGCCTACTTAGTTTTCTGCTTCTGAAGTCCCTACATACTCATTAAAGACATCCACACTGAATTCTATCAAGGACTCTGGTATCAATTGTAGCACGAGTAGGAGGGGTCTTCTTTGCAGCTGGTCATGCTTGAACTCTGCCCCAGTTGTACAATTTAAAGGCTGGTTTCCTTCATGTTTCTAATCTCAGTGTTTCTATAAGGATTAAGGTCTTTACTCCTACAGCCCTTATTTGTGGCACTGGCCAGGCTTCTGCTATAGTTTTACCATATATTTTGTGCTCCTCTTTCCCCCGACCCCCAAAGAAGTGTATTTTCTTCTTTCTTTAAGATGGATGTTCCGGAGGGACTAACAAGTGCTGTGTCAGGTGAGAAGCAGGGTCTCAGCACATATTTGTTCAATGAAAGCACAGGTATGAAACATGAATGTATTTTGTTTTAGATTTTATGTTCAGAAGCTGTATATTGTTGAAATAATACCTTTTCTCTACTCACAGGCATATATATATATATATATATATATATATATATATATATATATATATATATATATGCCTGTGAGTAGAGAAATATATATATATTCCTGTATTTAATTTGCCCTGGTTACAGCAAAGTAGGATTCACAAAATGTACATGTATTTATGAAAACCCAGGTTTCTTAGAATGGTGTTTTACCAAGGCCTTCTCATTTCTCTGGAAAGAGAATTGGCCAGTTTAAACTCCGAAACGAATAAAATGCATAGATTTTTCTGATTGCTTGTTATTGCTACAATTCCATCCTAGAACCAGAGAAATTGCAAACATTTATATCTCAGCTGCAGATTTCAGGTCACATAAAATGTTTTCCCAGCTTGTAGCCTAAAGTAACAGAACCAGTGCTGTGCAGCCAGGCGTGGTTTACTGACAAATGAGCTGTATGTGATGTCTGCATATGGGGGTGAATATAAGCCAGTCTAAGTAGGAATGAAATAGACATACACTCTTACACACACATACACACAGACACATACACATGCACACACACATATCAATCCTTAAAAATTGGATTTATTTGAAATGGTAATCTGAAATAAATCTAAGCACAGAGGTGTATTAGTTCACTATATTTGTACAACATGGATCAAGTTGTCAGACATCTATTAACGCTAAAAGTGCAGAGCGTTTTAAAGATTATCTTATACTATATTTTTTTTTTTTGGAAAAATTTTCCAAGTTTTCTGCAATGAGTATACCTGAATTTTATGACTATTTACATATAATATGCATAACTTTTTAATATCTAATGCACATATAAGTGTATGTGATTTTATGTTCTTTCCTAAGCTTCTTTCTCAAAACATGAAGGAAATTCACTATGGGAGAAAGAGAAAAGGCACATTACTTTAAAACGTGAAATTTGTTTTTAACAACTGATTTAACCATTCAAAAATTGTGTTAGTCAATTAATAACACCTTTTCCTTAGCTTGTAGAAAAATGTCAGCCAACTGTGTACCCTTCAATCAAGAGGGTAAGAAAATGCTTTACCAGGGCTTTTGATCAACAAGAAAGACTCAGTATGGTTGGTGTCAAGAGTTTTCTCATTATATAAACAAATACAAATCAGAGCTATTTGAAGCAAAGGGAGTCTGAGTAGAAAAAAGAAAGAAGTAAACCATCACTAAGGCTGGAGCCGTAGTGGGTCAGTGGCATAGCGCTTACCTAGAGTGTGTAAGGTCCTGGGCCAATTCTCACCATTGAAAAATTAATTAGATAAAAAAACCAAACTCATCATTAGTATTTTCTAATCAATAGCCTGTCACAAATAAGAAACAGAAGGATTTTCAAAGAGCAGAAATAGAGCTTTTGGAAACTCAGGACATTAAAAAAAAAAAGAAAAAAAATCAATGGAGATTTTCAAAATGCAAACTTGAGGCCATGGCTCAGAGATTTGTGGAAACAGAGACAAGAAATTGAACCAATGAGAACAATCACAAGAAATCAGTTAGTCCAAGAGGTGTGGCATCTCAAGGACGTAAGTCACAGAAAGGGAGAAAAACAGAGAGTACAGGAAATCGACCTCCAAAATTAACTCAAAGAAATGTCACAGAGCTACAGGGAATGGCTCTCCCAGGCAAAAGCCCATTAAAATGACCCAGTGCCAACTACTCAAGTAGACTCACATTGAATAATATTCTTGAGATTTCAGAAAGTGGGGAAGAATATGATTCTACAAAAAGCTTCCAGAGAGAGAAACACTGTATTCTGTATAGAAACACTATAACACTGAAGAGTTAAAGGTTGAAATGGCCTTGAATTTTGACAGAGCAATGCTACTGACAATAGAACAAGTCCTTCAAGACAATGAAGGGAAGTGATTTACACCCAGGTGCTCCTCAGTCTGCCTGATCTCAGCTCAGGGACAGGGGTGTGTGTGTTGGGGGGAACTAGTGCCATGCGCTCAGGAACTGACAGTGACTCACCCAGTTAGAATGCTCTAGAATAATGGTCCCAGAAAATGGCAAGGGGAGGCTGTCATGTATGCAAGATGCATGTTGAATAAAGATTTTTAAAGTTGAGAGAGAATTTTGGTTTGATTTCATACCTACCTTATATAAAATGAACTGTGAATGACGACCTCTATGGAAAATTTAAAAATGTAGCTTAGTAGTTGAGTACTTGTCCAGCATGCACAAGACTCTGGATTCAATGTCTAGCAATAATAAATAAAAAGAGAATAAAAAACCTGTGCAAAAAAAGAAATGTCATTCTTCCTTGTAGTTCAGCTACCATTACCAGGAATAAAGTCACATGAGATGAGTAGTGTATGCCTATCTAACCAAAGTTAACCACCCAAAGTTAACTATCAGACAGCCGCAGGAGTGGAGCTGCATCTGAAGTTGTTAGAGGAATAGATCTTTATCCACAGCCACAATCACAGGTCGGCTGACTGACTAAAAATGACAAGTTCAAGGAATAGCTCGCTCATGAGACAGTATATTGTGATCCATTGGTCTGGTCACCTACATTGTAAATAAAGCTTTATTGAAACACAGCCATGCTTATGTTTACATAGAGTTACTTTCATACTCAGCATCAGAGTTGTCTAGTGTAACACAGGCCGGGTGTCTTTCACAGCTAAGATGTCTAATGTCTTTTCCTTGTAGGAAACGCTTGCTGAAGCCTTGAGTAGCCACTAGCCATCTTCAAAGTTTTGGAGGAAAATCTGAGACTTGGTTGGCTATTTTTTTCTTTCTAATAAGCCACATAAAGTTATTTGACAGTTTAAACAAGGTGTTTGTATTACCTTAATAAAAACCAGCAAAATATAAAAGAAGTGTTGATGTGAATTATCAGAGGTGCCAGACAAGTTTTTTTTTACAAGTTGATAAAAATGTTAAATTATCTCTGTTCTTTCATACCTTCCTTTGACATCTTTAGATATTTGTTCCCTCTAACTCGATTCTTCGATCCATCTACTCTTTTCTTGCCTTTATTTTTTTACTTTAGTAAGAAGGAAGACCTGAAGCCAAGTACAATTTCTAACCGGCCCCTCTGCACTCTCCACGTTGTTGGGGAGCTGTGGCTGGAGATCCCCCAGCAACCCACAACTCCAAGCTAGCCAAGCAGATTTTATTTTACTCAGCCAAAGGTGATGTCCAATTTTCTTCAAATCTCAACTTGCTTATTTCATTAGGAAGCAGCCGAGACTCACATTCCACTCATGGATCAAAGTTGGTGACACACTTCCTTCCTCGTACAGCCTGAAGTGACAGGACATCCATAATTAATCTGAAAGTAAGTAGCCTCAGCCATTAAACAGGTTTCCAATTTAGTAACTCTTTAGGCAATGTCCCAGCAACCCTAAAGGTCATTTTTTAGCCACAGCTTTAAGGAAAACAATAAGGGACACTTTCCGGAAAGTGTGCTTTTAAAAATATGCATAACATCTGATAATATATTAATATTATACTGTAGACGTGATGGCAAATATTTCTGTTCTTGGGTTTGGGATGTGAAAACAAGGCGCCACTTTCACTATTATACTCTCAGGTTAATATTTATGACCAGACTCAGCAGAAATCTAAGTTGCAGCACTGCCAATTACCGAAGCTTTATGGGCCCAAGGGGGCCCTTGTGCTTACAGAAGCAGGCTGGGTTAGCTGGCCAGTTCTTCCAGCTCTTGAAGGAGGACATTCTTTCTTCTAATGCTTCCCTCTGTGTTGGCTGTCCATCTTCTACTCTTTGCTTGCCTATACCACTTATGTATTTACTAAGTAGGTTTATTGTTTTACCCACCACAATCAATCTTACCCCTCAGGGTGTAACACGTTAGAGTTTCTCTACAGACTCCAAATCTATTTCTAACTATTGCCTCCCCTCCCCTATGTGAATTCCCATGGACGATGCAAAAATGGGTAGGAGGAAAACATCCTGGGAAGACCTGATAAGTCTACATGAAACTGTCAAAGTCCATGTGCTCTAGGAGGTAATACAGGCCAGGGGAAGAGATAGACTCTAATGGGAAGACTGACATCTGGGCCAGCTCTATGTGGATGGGTAAGAGAAGTGGGTGGGGGTAGGCTTTCTATTGCAGAGTTGAGGTATATGTTTGAAGTTCCACAGATTGTGGGTAGGGAAGATGGCTTGATTTCTCAGAAGGGTCATATTCCCCCAGAGTTATTGTGTTGAACACTTAGCCCCCAGCATGAGGTGTGGCCTTTTGGAAGCAATCAAGTTCCTTTTATTTAGGGGATAAGAGTCTTTATGGAAGAGGACTGGAGGGAGACTCTGCAACCTTTCCATCACAGGATGTGGGTGAGGGCCATGTAGGAAGTCAAGATCAAGGTTTGTGCTGAGATCGATCTGGTTGGCAATATAGGTCCATTAAAGACAAGGATAGTTCCAGAGATACGTATAGAACCAGGCAACAATGAGAAGGATGGGGGGGGCATTTGTCAAAGGGCCACTGTGTATTTTGTGCTAGTCAATGTTATTCCTTAGATCTTTACAACACTCCAGTGTGATGTACTTTATCATGCTCATTTCAATAAACTACTCGGGCAATGGAATCTTGGAGCAGCAAGAGCCTCGCCCACGCTTACAGAACATATGGAGATCATAAGGTGCATTATCCTATTCAGTCTTTCCACCAAGGCCTTCTTACTTACGGTGCTCAAGGAAGCCTTTCAGGCTGGCAGGCACAAGGTGAGCCTTAGGAAACGAGGACTGAGGGGCATTCAGTGGTGTGGAGGGCAGAAGGTGGCTGTAGCCATGGGTGGGTGTGATTTCCCAGGAGTTGGGCAGAGTGAAGGGAAAGAAGACCCAGGAGACAGCATGGGCGTGGCAGACTCTCAGCATGAGTGGAGGAAGGACAGTGCTGGACAGAGACTAGGAGGGATGGCCATGAAGATGAAGTACCAGAGACCAAGGACGAGATGGTTTCAAGATACTTTTAGGTCCAACCAATGCTCACCTAGGCTCCAGTCATCTCTGGTTGTGCTGGAGATAGGAAAGCTGTGGCCCACTGGGTTCTGTGGTTATAAGGTCATTTTGGGGTCATAGATGGGACATTAGTGAGGGGTGTTGTCACAGAGCGATGGAGAAGAGGAAATAGTGAAGAAGACTAAGGAACCTTAGGAACAAAGGGACATTAAATACTAGTGTGAGAGGGAGGAGAGGCAGCAACTATAAATAGATTATGTCTGGAGAGAAACACTGACATATTTCCTCAGAGGAGAAACAGTCCACAGGGGTGCGGGGTGTGGAGGAAGTGATTAGTGCTGAGGAAGATTCGTGAAAATGGGGGTCCTCCAACCTGGGGACACTGAGGGGACACGTCATAGGCGAGAAATGACCAGGGAGTTCCTTGTAGTTCTTGTTGTTTTAAGAAAAGGAGTCAGAGACAATTCAGGAATCTGGGCAAAAGTGATTAGCCAATGTGTGAGCTATCAGGATGGGAGAGTGAGGAGAGCCAGGGCACAAAAGGCGGATCTTGGCTGCCCAGAAGGACTTGTCCTGATCTGCGAGATTGTGGAGTAGAGAAAAGATTGTAAACAAGATTCAGAGTCCTCAGAAAATGTAGAGAACCATAAGGAGAAAGTGGTAGTAGTGAGGGTAGGGAGATCTGCCAGCATGGGTGTCATTGGGGTCACAGTTCTCCAAGAGGAGCTATTTTACACTTGAGTGGGGATTCATTCTGGAGAAGTCCTGAGAAAGTGCAAATATTTCCCTTTACTTTCTCTTCTCTACCAGGAGGATAAAACTCTCTTATTCATTCTGTTTCAAGTGCTCAGAGGCCATGGTGTAGAACATTTGAAGAGCACAGGAGAAATGGCTAACAAGAAGAGCAGCTTTGGGGTCTGAAATGTGGCAAGGTCAGGAGCGAGGAAGCACAGAGTGACAGTCTGAGTTTCGATGTTCATGTAATTCTTGAGTGCAGGCTTATGCTTCCATTTCATTTTCTTCTCCTCAACCAAGTTAGGGACTTCGCACTTCTTCGAACACAGTCTACTCCTAACCTTTGCTGGTGCTCTCTTGGTTTATCTCATTGCTGGAAACCATTCTGTTTTAATTCTTGATACTCTAGCCAGACAGATTTCCTTTTGACATCCTTTGAACACCCATGGCATGAGAGATGAGCAAACTACTGAAACCAAGAGAGAAAACTTCTCGAGGACATGTTGTGGGATGACTACAGTTGAAATCTAAACATATATAAACATCCAGCATGGGGCCGGGTAGAAGGGAGTCCCACATATGTTTAAGCAGTGTCCTTGTGTTTGTGAAGATGGATAGCAAGGTTAGCTGGGCCGAATGCTAGTTTTGTAAACAAGAGAGCCCTGGGCTGTGCAGCAGACACTGAGACCCAAATAATGGCCTAGGGCAACTCAGCTAATGTTCCCATGGTCCTAACCCATCAGTCACCATCCTTTATTCACAGTATCTCAGTGCTGTGATGGGTTTCCAACAATATTTTCTCACAGTACTCTGACACCAGAACCTTCCATCACTATCCACTTCAGTATTGTCCAGTTCTGTCTACCCAACCTGCTGAATGGGATGCTATTCTTCTTGATCACTAACCAGCTACTTGAAATATTAACTTGTTTTACTGTTACCTTTGTATGCATGCATATTATCTCCCTAAAAAACGAGACGTTTTGATAGGCTGGAGAAAGCATCTTAGTCACTCAGACTTGAAGAACTGAAGGTATCTCTGGAGTTCCCCTTTCTAACATGTCCATTTCTCAGATGGTGCTACTGAGGCCCAGAGTAGGGAGATGTCTTACCTATAGTATCTTAAAAAATATATTGAGATGCCATTTAACCACTTTAATGGACAACTCAGTGGCAGGAAGTATATTTATACTTGCTTGTACCATCATCATCCCCATTGTCTTGCAGAAAAAAAAAACATGGTTGAAACCTCCTCCAATGGACACATGATTGTTTCTATTTTGAGCCCCTGTGAGCAAACATGATTGCTGTGAATGTGGGTTGAACAAACCCATGACCTTTCTGAAGAAAGTATTTATTATTGTGTGTGTGTAAGTGTGCACATGTATGATGTGGAGGGGGTCACTGTGTCAGAGCTTGTGTGTTAGGGAGATCAGAGAACAGCTTTGTGGAGCTGGCTCTGTCCTTCCACCTTCACTGTGGTCCAGGGGATCAGATCACTAGTTTTGTGTAACAAGTGCCTTTGTCCACTAGGCTGGCCTGCCATCCTCCATGGCTCCTAAGCCCCACAGAGCATAGTGGGTTCCGAATAAAAGAGGTTCAGAGGAAGCCTCGACAACCAATGGTGATTGTTATCTTGGCCCTCCATCTTACTGAAGCGAGAATATTTAAGCACATGAAACAAAAAGACTGCCCACCCTGAGATTTTATATCCTTTAAATGTCACCAATATTTTAGCAGTGCACACACAGCAAGCATGGACATATTTTTTTTTTTTTACAGGTGTATTCACCTTCATAGCAACAACACTTGATCACAGGGGACTCGAAATAGAAACAATCTAGTGTTCATTGATGGACGTTTCTGTAGTGCTTTCTTTTTGAAAGTTGATGGAGAGAGATAAAGATGATGGTACAAGCAAGTTAAAACTTACTTTATGCCACAGTGTTCTCTACAGGAGAGTCCCATGTGCTCCCGAATCTGTAGATTCCAAAGAGAAGGAAATATGTTTTCAAAAATTTTCACTTCTCTGTAAAGTAAGGCTGTTTCCAGGGAACTCCGAGAATATGCTAAAGTTTGAAATGGTAAGGTTTTTTTTTTTTTTTTTTTAAAATAAATCCAAGGTCAAGGATTTCCTTTGGAAAAAAATCTATTCTGTGCTATCCTACTACGTTAGAGAACGATTGAGTTTCCTGAGACCTAGAGTAAGTTTTTAAATCTCTTTACAGTTCTCTCAAGGTTAACTGAAGGGCCTGGGTATTAAGCTCAGGGGAAATGTCTACTTCCTTACAGCACAGCCTGTATCCAGCACCAAATCGATGCCACTGATAGTTGTGATTTAATATTCCCGAATGGTTTAACTCTTCGTAATCAATAAAGGGAAAGATGGTTTGCTACCCGTGGCTCACAATGAGTTTTGTACCTACCAGGAACACAGAAATCTAAAAACAAAACAAGACAAATGAACAAAACAAAACCAAACCCACTGGGGAAGACTTGTAGCTATTTTGTGCGCTTCTATATCACATGAAACTTTTTCTTTTAAAATTGGATATTTTATTTAAATTTCAGATGTGATCCATCCCCTTTCCCCATTCCCCCCCCCACCCAGGAACCCCCTATCCCAGCCCCCCTCTTCCTGCTTCTATGAGGATGTACCCCCACTCACCTGCCCACTTCCACCTCCCCACCCTCTAATTCCAAACTTTTAAATCATACCTCACATGCCATGTTTTCTAGGAAAATAAGCTTGAGATGTTGATGGGTAATTCCTCTATCCTTAACTGACATTAAGACCTTAAACAAATGGTTAATGAATTGACTACTTTTACTGTCTAGATGATTCATGAGAATGAAATAGTTACAACACAAATGCTAATTGCTAAGCATAATTTTAACTTGTCTTCAGTTCTGAGATGGCCTGTAGATTAGAAATATGCAAATGTTAGATGATAAAATGTACAGATGTTTACTTGTATCATTTCAAATTTGTTAAAGAGATATGAAATTAGTGTTCATAAAGAGAAGAAATTGCTATATAATTCTTCTTGTTTTTTTTTTTACCTCGATTATACTCTTTTGCCTAGAGAACAGAAGCTAGTTTCTTTAATTAAATATAAAAATATGGAAAGTTCATTACAATAGGCACTCTAATTACACTGAGTATAAGATAATGGATATGAAGTTCTGGTGTGTTTATTTTAAAAGTTATTACAGTTAATCAAAATGGTAATGTTAGTATATACATACAGTTTTATTTAATATATTAATTACATTCAAGCTATAGTTTGGCTAGAGGAATAGCTCAGCAGCTTCACAAATGTGAGGATCTGTAAATTCAAATCTCCTGAACCCACATAGAGCTGGATGTATTAGCCTGCATCCGTAAGCCTCATGCTCCAACAATAAGATAGAAACTGGAGGAACATCTGTGTGATTTTACAGGGCATCCAGCCTGTGTGTGAAGGGGTAAACAGTAAGAGACCCTGCCCCAAACAAGGCAGGAGTCAAGAACCCACATCCCACATGTGTGTACCCACACTCACCCACACAAAAATGCACACAGATATACATACTTAAATACATACACACATACATTCTAAGATTTTTAAAAAGCTATAAATAAAAGCTTTAAATTTATCATAATATATTTATGTATTCATATTTATATATCTGCATATAAGTCAGGTATATTTATACATCCATGTGTTATCATCTACATGTTTACTTATATATGCATATGCCTATATATTTATGTACTTATAAAACCCATTAAAATTCAAATGCTAAAAAGTTAATGCATAAATAATGTCTAAAAAAGAATAAAATTAGAATTTAGGTTTTTGTCTGCAGATAGTTAAAGTTTTCTGTATCCCAAAAGGCAGAAGCTCTTCTTGTGACTAACATAGTCCCCCTCTCCTCTTGTCATGTTCAAGTCATTCTGGGAAAAAGTTTTTAATTTTGAAAACCTTTAGTGTTTTTAAACATACTTTCTAATGAGAACTATTGTTTTTATGGCAATTTCTAATTTAGCAACTCATTCATAAAATGGCCTTATCTTTAGATACTCACAAATTCCATCTTTCCCCTTTTGATAACTATTTACTATTTCATATTATCAAAATTTAGGTCTCAATCTCAGAACGAAAAATGGTTTTGAAGTCTTTATGACTAAACTGTCCTTAAGTAAAACAAAGAGTTTCTCCTTCACCTTAAAAAAAGAAGGCTACTATTTAGGTCTGCATGGAATAATCCCATTTTAATTCATTTAAAATTATTACAAGCAGTCTAATTTCTAAAATTGATCATCAGAAACTGAGTTCACTAGACTAATTGTACATAAAAGTAATAAATTATTATTTTGAATTAATTACATATAAGCTTAGAAACAATGGTATATATGCTTAGAGTAAATAATATGGAGTAACATTATTTTGACTTCAAAGTAATTTTTCATGCCTTTCAGTAGAGATGGGGACAGTCTGCCTTTTAATAACTGAGGGTGGTTCTGGTGCCACTCAGATGACCAGCCTGGTGGGTGCTGTGGTACATGGATTTGTAGAGCAGAAGCAAGCACCCTCAGCTCTTTTCTTCTAAGTTAGAACCATGAGGGTTTAGACCACTGTTCAACTTAGAGCTGAAGGCACAGGGACGTCATCAAAATGCTCAAGTCACAACTTTTCCTCTCTTACCAATGCCAAGGATGCCACTGGGCTCTTCTGGATTGTCTGGAGTAAGAGGATGACGAAGGTATGCTGGATGCCCTTATCTTGGCCATGGCACTTGTTATTTTTGGACCAGTCACACGGGGCTTGTATCCTGATGGGTAGTAAAACCTTTCTGAGATTGGCTACAGGATGGTTCCTTACTTAACCTCACTTTGTTGAGTAGCTTTGACCCCCTCACTATACCTGGTTCTTTATGTCTAGTCTCAGAAAATTGACAACTGGCCCCTAAAACACACACACACACACACACACACACACACACACACACAATCTTACACCAGTAGTCATCATATTAGTTAGGCAGTGGGTTTATAAGTCGATTCAAATGCTAACTTTTAATATCTCAGTCCCCTTCCACACACTACCACAGTCCAGGTAACAGGGGGGAAACCACATTAGAGACAGGTTTGTGTGTGAGAGAATATATGTGGTGTTCTTGTATGTGCATACTGAGACTGTAATGAAGATTTATGTAGTACTAAAACAAAACTGATTCAAGCTAGGTTTGGCCACTACCCATGACATACTTTTGTCAATCATCATGACTAAAACACTCTGTTCTCTTTCCATGAGCAAGAGGCTTGGGCAACCATGGCCATCTGCTACTAGTTAGCTCAACCTGTCCCATCTGTCCCATGGCTCAACAACAGCTGATGAAGGGGCTCTGAATGATGTAGATACTTGCTGACACTAGATGCTGTAGTAGATCCAGAGGGATCAGGCACAACCAGCTTTCCTGTCTTTGGGTTTGATGTGCATGAGGACTCTCTAGCATATACTTTCATTCACTGGTTGGTTTAGCCTAGATGAAGCTGAGAGGTCCCAATTTCCATGGAAGAGTCACAGGAAATACAAAGTAATATCAATGAACAGGGAGCCTGAGACTCCTTTCTCATTAGGACACTGTACCCCCTCCCCCTTTTAAGAGCCAGTTTCTTGGCCATCTAAATTGTGCTAGTGGCTTAGCATGCTGCAATCACCATGTGAATAGCCATGTGTGTCCTTACAAATGGTTTTGGTTGCTTGGAATCCATCAGTTTCAACTTCTTGGACTTCAAATGGAATGGCTAAGTTAAGTTAATTAGAATATGCATTATCAGTTACTTGGCTTTTGTGAATGTTAACTTTTCTATTGTAACAACATTAGACTTGGTTAGGATGGTCTTTTAATATCCAGTTATAGCTTCTTGTGTTTTGTGGAGATTCCTGAATACAGGACAGCCTCAAATCCTCACTTCCTTAGAATTCACCTCATATCACTCAGGGCTCTGGGTGAATTCACACACGTATCAAATCCTATCTATGCTGCTCAGTTACATGAACAGAAGTTTAAAAGAGGCATCAAGGACACACCAAAACCACCCCTTCACAGAAATCATTGCAATCAAGAATTCTCCTTTGTAAAACCACACAAATAATATTCCCATGTAGGCTGCTGGGAAGGGTCCTTTGGTCTTCAGTGATTAATGGTCCTTAAAGATGGGAAATTCACCTGAGGTTGACAGGTTTATCACTGCATGTAGAGCAGTGATAGCAAGTAACAATGGTTTTGCAGAGAAGGCAATCTGGATGCAGGATGAGCTATGGGTGTGGTAAACAAGGCAGACAGGGGAGACCTAATCACAGTGGAAAGTGAAGAATGATTTAATAAATCTGCAGCAGTTTTCACCTTGCAGGCACCGTCTACATGCAAGAAAGCAGGTGATGGGACTGTCCCCCATACCTGTGGAATGCACAATTTAAAACTGGACTTCCATTTTTTAAAAAATTAAATGATTGCATAAAGAAAATGAGGACTGAGTGTTGACTTTGGAGAATGGATTTAATTTTTCTATCTCTGACCTCCATGAGGGAATCAAAGTCAAAGGAATTTGAGAACAAAAATATCTTTTGCAGATTTATTTTTTCTTTTGACAGTATAGAGAAATATTTTAATGTTAGAATTTGCACAGCATAGAATAAGTAATAAACTTGGTCTTTTATGTGGCTATCTTCCCTACCATGCTTACAGTTCAACTCTGACTTCTAAAGATGGTGGGGAGAGGGGTGTAAAAACCTTAATTCAGGATTTAAACAACATCAATAAGCATTTTATTTTGATTGAAAATATTTTTATTTTTTTCATTATTTTAAAATATTTTAACCTTAGTCTTTACGTTTTGCCTCTTGAAATACTAAAGCTAGATACATCAAAATGTATTATTTAGTCATTCTATGTTATAACTGTTAATATTAGAGTCACTTAGGAGGGGCTGGAGAGATGGTTCAGTGAGTAAAGCACTCGCACAGGAAGCAGAGGCAAGCAATTTCCAGAACTAGCTGCTTAGTCTAGTCAGAATAGGAGAGGCTATTCTCTAGGCTCAGCAAGAGAACATGCCTCGGAAAACTAAGTAGAGAGATGTCAAGGTAGATGTTAACATCAATTTTGGGTCCTCTCATACTATCACTCATACATAAAGTATGCACACCACATATACACATGCAAAGCAAGATAGAATGTTCTCAGTGACATCTTAAGGGTGTACCTTGAGGGATTTTAATTGAGGAGGGAGACCCACCCTGAACATAGGTGACAACATGTATAGGCTGGTGTTCTAGACTGGCTTGAATAAAAAGGGTCGGGGGTTGGGGGTGAGCAAAGCATCAACATCCATGGCTTTGCTTCCTGGTCCTGGGCTCAGGGTGACCAACCGTCTCAGAGTTTCACTGCCATGCCTTCCTTTAAGGATGTACCACATCCCTTTGAACTGAGACTCCAAATAAACCTCCCCCCCACCCCCCTTAAGTTTCTTCTGTGAGGCATTTTGTCCCAGTAACAAGTCAAATAACTGATACAAGATAGTGGATAAATATGGCATGCTCTCTTCACTGTCTGTGTAAACTCTTTGCATCTATATCCCACGTTACACAAAACAGGTCCTGATCCTAACGCATGATGCAAGTTATAGCAACATCATCAGGTTTTCTATTATTGAAGAATGTATCTTTAAAAATAATGTGGTTTCTTATCAGAGGGAGAAATGTCTGAAAAAAAAATGGATCCACTTTAAAATACCTACATGACATTTCTGTGGACAGCACTATGAGATACGGCAGAGAGAATAGCCATCCCCAGCCTTTGTCTTTGCCTGCCTCATCCTTCAGAGAGCCGGAAACAATGCTGAACAGTCAAGACAGGCAACACTAAGAGAGCTGTCCTGGGGCATTGTCCCATGAGCCACCTGTGGAACAATCAGCGTGACTTGATATGTTGGGGCTAACAGTGTTTGCTGAGAACAAGATTTGCCATCTCACTTCTTGGGCAGAGTAAGAAGAACTCCCAGAAGTGTGTTAAATCTTTTATCTTTCTTTTTGCAATAAAGGCTCACAATGGCCCACACAGCCCTCTAAACACAGCACCACCGCCACACATCAGTACCACTGCAACCTTCCTGGGGGCTCAAGTGCAAATGGAACTTTTGAAAAGTTTGAAGTTTTAGGGTCTTACAAAGATGCCTGGCATCTCATGTACTCAAAATTAATTATCTACGCTTCCCTTCCCACCCTTTTCACTCTTCTGTTTTTCTTCCTCTATAGTTTGCAGTATGAAGATATTTTAATCTGATCACATTAAAAAGTAAAAATAAAATAAACAGGAAATAAAAATAACAGATCTTAAAAGCCAACCTCAAGCATATTAGTGGTTATATAAGAAATGTTTGCTAAATTTAATTGAATTGTGGCTATGAGTCACTTCTGGAAACCTTAAAAGCCCTTTTGGAAAGGTTTTGTAGCTACCTCAAATGAACTGGAAAAGAGGTGTGGAAAGGGGCTGCAGTGATTTTCTGGGCATGAACTCTAAGGTGACACAATGCTGAACAGTCAAGAATATGCATCACAGAATATGCAAAAGCAAGCAACTTAGTGGTGTGGTTTTCTCCCCAGAATTTATTCTAAGACTATTATAGTATCTCACAGAGGATATGTGTATATTTGTTAAAAAGTACCAATTTGGGATTACAGTTAATATAAGTGTGAACCAGGAAATAGTGACAATAGACACAGAGGTACCAGCTGCCTTTGGCTAAACAAAGAACTGTGACGTGCTTAGGTCCAAGAGAAATGAGCAACTGTTTTTATTATTAAATTTTACCCTTTTTCCCAGAATGGCTCTTCAAACTCGGCTTTATGCTTTTATTCTTTCCTCAGAAAACACAGTAGGAATATTATATAGTAATAAAGAGAAATGAGCTGGATTAACCCATGAAAGGCAGACAGGAACTTAAACACAGGCTATGGAGAGAAGCAGCCAGCCTGGGAAGAAGGCTCTGCACTGGGAGCTAACAGGATGTCCTGGAAAAGACAACACCGTGGAGATAGGAAAGTGATGGCTGGTGACCAGGAAGCAGATGACAATGAGGGATGAGTATGCAGGACATGGAGGGTTTGTAGGTCCTGTTGTGGATATCTGTCAATTTACATTTGTGTAGACTCACAGAGTGACAACATTATGGATTAGAAAAGGGCTGGCAGGATGGCTAAAAGGATAAAGGCACTTGTCACCTAGCCTCATGTCCTGAGTGACAAGTAGAAGAGTAAATTCCGGAAAGTAATCTTCTGACCACTACACAGGAGCAGTGGTATGTACATGCCTCACTCCCACGCTTATATCCCACATATACCCCCCCCCCAAGCCTCCCACATACATACATACATAAACACACATAAACATATTCCCCTCTCCCATACCTACATCTTACAATACTCCCCACTCTTCAAATACACATACACACATAAACACAACCCCACACATACCCTACACCCCACCCCCCACACATATACACACACAACACACACATACATACACTAGGTGTTTAAAAAAATTACAAAATGTACTATGTGTAGCAAATACTAAATGCCAATATTAACTATGATGTAGTAAGATATCACTCGGAGAAACTGAATGCTCAGAACCAGGAGTTTGGGGGCAAATGGGTACTCTCATACTTTCTACATAATTTTTTTCTGAAAACCTAAAATACTTCAAAAATATAAAGCCAGCTAATTAATGTCTTAAAAATTTTAAGCCTTCAAACTACTAAGCCACATGATAGTGAATCATTTGCAAAGCTAGGTCTCTTTGCTGTTAATTGGATATAAGTTACTTTTACTTAATTTAATGAATGAAATTTTTGAGGGAATAAAATATCTTATATATTTCAGATATTCATTTATATGATCAATAGCAAGAAGCATCCATAAAGATGATGACATTTTGGAAAACAGTGCACACAACTTAGTTTGTGCATGTGTGCGGATCCTGCCATTCATTGTTTGACACTTCTTTCCTCCCTCCTTCCTGTCTCACTTTTCATATTAGCTAGTATTTTGAAGTAAGGTCTTTCAGTGTGTAGACAGTCCACTCTGCCAGGATTCCTTATAGCCCTAAGACCTCTATTCACTGAAGATGTTGGAGCCTCTGGTACCAGTAGGGAGAGGTGGGAGGGAGGGAGAGAGAAGAATGGCATTAGAAACTGCCATGGTTCTGTTTATGCTTTCAAGGTCTTTCCTAAAGGGGAACAGACAATAAATACAAGCGAGCACAGAAAGACCTTTCCTGGTTCCAGTTTCTAGTAGGTATGTAACTTGGCATGTGTCACTTTAAGCTCAATAATCTTCCTTCCTTACATATCCAGTGGGAGATGTTATTGTTGGTTTCACTTGTCAATTTGACACAATCTAGAATCACTTGGGACGTGAGTCTCAATGAGGAAGTGTCTAGAAGAGGTTGGCCTGTGGCCAAGTCTATGAGAGATTATCTTGATTATGTTAATTGATGTGGTAAGGCATATCTATTGTGGGTAGCACCATTTCTTGAGTTTTTTTAATGGCTACATGTCAAAGCAGAAAAACAAACTTCCTTTGACCCTGGAGTCTACCTTATTTCTGGAGGTGTCATATTCATCCAATGGTCACACAAATATTTGCTACACATACTTACTGCTTTTAAGAATAGCAACATTATTCACACAGTTTGGGTTTTAAAGCTGACTAACTCTTAAAACAAACACTTATTTTCTTTATGCCTGCTCTATTCTTCCTTCAAATCATTGTGGAAAAACCGATGGAGTTGTGAGTCCTTCCAGACATGGGTGGCCATGACACTGTTGGAGGGATATTTTAGGTATCAGCCTGCCTGTCAGAATGTGATTCTCTTGTCTGTCTTTGCATTGTAGAACTTAAAGGATGACCATTCAAACAAAGGGTGATTTGAATTCTTATCACTCCATTTTTTTTTTTTTTGACCTTCCAGGGCCCCATGGTCCAAATCCTAGGCGGTCAGCAACATTATGCTAAGGCTCTTATATTCCTGAGTTGTCTCCCCTAATATTTCGGTGTTCCTTCTCTGGACCCTAAGATTCGGTAGAGCTGAGTGGAAGCTCAGGTTTGAGTTCTGGGAGACACTGAGAAGTGACGAGGCAGGACAAGTCAGAGTCTACCTCAGAGACTATGGCTCTTAATTTGGAAATAACAACTCTCCTTTTCCTCTACAGGCATCGTAAGTAAGAATAGCCCTAGATGGGCATCTTAAAGTGTAAGTATATAACATAATGTGCCATCACGTACATGTGACAACACAGTTACAAACAATGTAACCAGTCTCCTGATACACAGTTGTTATGTCCTGTATATTCACTCTGATTACTGGGTTAGAACGTTGATACTGTTCTTAAAGTTAGGTGCCTGGAAGCTCACAGCAGTTCATCAACTAATTGAGAGGTTTGTTTTATGTGTCCTTTAATCTCAAAGCACCTTATTTAACCTGTGTTGCTGACTCACTGACATCAAGTTCGTAGCCACCAGCACTATAATTCATGGTGGAATAAAGCTTACATAGCTTCTCCAACATGGCATAGCCTACTTGGGCTTAGGAGCAGAAGACAATATTTTAATACTCCACTTAGGGATATTTTGAACGACAAAGTCACCAATAAAAAAAATACAAAGATGCAAAAAGCATGACCTTATGCCAATCATAAAAATGACAGTTTATTGTATCAGAAACTAAACAAGACAAAGCACAGCCCGTGTGACCTCAGGGGGAATGTGTACACTGCCGTATCTTCTTGGGTCACACTGTGAATACCTGCACATGACCACAAAGGCTCCACAAGTACTATTTTTAATTTACCAAGAACTTTTACAAAAAAAAAAAAAAAACTTTTACTATGCAGGCTAATTCTCAAATATAAAATCCAGACTAAGGATGAACAACCGGATGAATATAAAAATATTCAAACATTTTCCGTGTTCTGAAACATTCCTGGGAGATACAATAAAGGGAATTTTGCTTTCTTATTTTTTCCTAATGCTTTCTTATTTCTTCTTTATTTTTTTCTTATTTTTAATTTGCTTTCTTATTTTTCTTATTTTCTTTTTTCTTATTTTTAATTTGCTTTCTTATTTTTTTCTTATTTTTTCCTAATGCTTTCTTATTTCAAAATAATTGAATATTCAAATATGTGTCCTGTGGCAAAGATGGGTGGGCTGAAGTGCTGAGATAGCAATAATTTCCCTGCTTTTGATGTCTGGTTGAATTCCAAATTAAAAATTTCATTAAAACAGAACTGCTTTAAGACTAAACTGACTTTTTTGTATACTTTTGTTAGTTAAAAAAAATAATAATTCCAATTTGAAAAGCAAGGTGGAAAGATAAGTATTAATGTGCTCTTAATCAAAAGTTTTCTAAATTTTCCACTGGTCACTTTTTTCTTACAGATGTGAGTGACCCAGTTCTTGGATCTGAGCTGCCTTTAGTCATATAAGTCAGAAGCACAGGTTCCCTGCTGACAGGGAGGCTAATGCAGGGGTTAGCCCCATCCACACTAGTAAAGCTGCTTCTCACTGCCCTGTCTGGCCTCACTCTATGTGTTACACTCCACACAGCAGATAGAACCAACTTTGCTTAGAAAGAAGAACAAAGAAAAAGGAAGAACACCAGCATCGATGCAACCCTCTCACCGGTTACTCTCTCCACATTTACAGGAACTGGGGAACTCCTGGCATGCCCCGTGGCTGGAACTAACCTCGAAATCCCATCAAGAAAATTGATTACTGAAAAAAAAAAAAATAATGACCATCCTAGTATCTACCTCGATATAACTAAAATTAGACTCTGTGAAGCTCCATATAAGCAATTGTGTCTGTGACTCCTGGCAAGAGAGAGTTTGTATGACAATCCTCTGTTTTTAACCTGTTGGCTCATTGACAAAAAAAAAAAAAAAAGGCCTTTCCTTCTCCCATCTCTCTGACTCTTGAGTTACTGGCTTCATCAGAAAGTAGGAGACCCATATCTTTCATGCTATCCCTATGGCCCAGGGTGTACTCAATTTTGCCATGGGCCTGTGCCTGTGGCAAACCCATCACACCCCTGACAACAGGTTCCATTTTTACAACGAAGCTAGAACTTGGATACAGAAAAGCCTGCTTAGGGCCCCTTTAGCAAGTGTGACAGGTGGACTTCTGGGCCAATGTCTGTTGAGTACTTTTAGGCCGTGAGATTATTAAGTACTGATTTTCTTGTTAAAGCTACATCTGAGTGACAAGCAAAAATTATTACAATAGAGTATTCTGTTGGCCGCAACATTAAAATATTGGGTATACAAACTTGGTCAGGTGGTTCAAACTTGGTAAGCCTTGTTTTATTCAGCGGTGAGGCAGTAAAAGGCCCACCAATTATTGCTTTGGGTCTCTTATAATTTGATAGGGCAGTCATGACAAAGTGCAGTAAGTGTCTAAGAGTGGGAATTAATGCTAGTAAAAATATGAGCAGTCACCCTTCCAGATAAATCACTGCGTGTGATATGCTTTTAAACCAGTGGTCCTCAACCTCCCTATTGTGACCCTTTAATGCAGTTCCTCATGCTGTGGTGACCCCCCAGCCACAAAATTATTTGTTGCTTCTTCATAACTGTAATTTTGCTACTCTTATGAATTATAATGTAAATGTCTGATATACAACCCCAAGATGGTAGTGACCCATTGGCTGAGAATCTAAGTAGGATCTAAAGCAAAGACTTCCTTCAACCTTGCAAAAATTTTGGACATGAAGAGTGTATCATTCTTTATTTCCTCTCACTATTTCATAATTTATTCCCTTTCACAATTACATAATCTCCTCTCTCACTCACTTTAATGTTATTTCTTGCTTATCACTTAAAAAATATTTCCCATCAGTGTTTTACTACCGCCTTTGTCATTATAATAAAACCCAAAGGCAACTGACCAGAAATTTCAATTAACTGCTTGCCAAGTGTTCATTTATCAATATGCTACCTCCCATGTTTAGGAGGTGAAGATGAATTACCAGAAGCAGCAAGTCCCCATCAGGGTCTCGCTCTGGATATAGTAGCAGGCAGCTCAACTGCCACATTCTTTCTATTTCCATTTTAAGAAATATATTTCTCATTCCCTCCAATAACAATCCGAAAAGAAGAACAGAGTTATCATCTGGGATGGCAGCTGATCCCTGTATATTTCTCAGTCTGCACTGGCTGAGGCAGGAAGTAGAGCAGTGAAGGGTGGCAGTGCAGGCTTACTCTTCAGAATGTCTCTTGTGCACCATACCTGTCAGTGTCTCAGGCACTCATCTCTGGGAGACAGCTGCTAGATGTTGCCCTCTGAATGAAGTCCTCTGAAGGATCCTCATTACCACCACTGCACCTCCTGCAGTCCAAACACCACTCCATCTAATCTCAACTCTCACCTGCCATGTGACTGGCTTCTGTGTTCCTCTGCCTGCCTTTCTACCTGCCTGACCCTTCTATAGTGAAAATGGCACAGATAGTTGGCATGCTCTTCCTAATACATCAATCAGATGATGTCACATCCATGGTCAGACCTGTGCATGGTCTACATCAGACTAATCTGGCTTCTGCTGCCCCTCTCACTCCTCTGTTTCCTCATGCTTTGCTCATTGATCATGGGTTTTCTTGTTGCTCTTGGGCAAACCAAGCTTGCCTCTGCCCCATATCGCACCTTGCCCTCAGTTTTCATGTAAGACCACAAATCTTAATCTCTCTCTCTTTCTCTCTCATTTCACTTAGGGAACCTCTTAGATGTCAGTGCCTCAAAGAGGGATATTTATGGTCATCTTGGCATGTGCTCTTTCTGTCTCTGTCTGTTTGTCTCTCTGCTTCTCTCTGTCTCTCTCTGTCTCTGCCTCCGCCTCCATCCACCCTCTTTATTTTCTTTCTTCTTAGCACTTACAGCTATCTAACACTTCTGTTCCCTAATTCTCTTTTCATTCTTTATCTATGGCACATTAGAACACACACAGCTTAAAGACAAAGGCCTTTCATGTTTTATTCATTGCCTATCTATCACCTGGTACCCATAAATGTAATGTACATTGTTTCACTAAACTGTCACGTGCTATTTGAGCTTCCTTAGAGGATAGATATGAAAATAGGGTTTCCCCCATCCCATTTTAGACCCAAGCATTTTTATCTCAAAGTGTCCTCCAACAACCTTTATCTGGAGATAGGTGGCCCCGACACCATCTCCATGACAGGAAGAGAAAAGAACAGTAAGAGTCCAACAGTAAAAACATTGTGCCCTGAGAACAGCTAGAAAGTCAACCATTTCCTACAAAGGTTACTACTATTGTCAACTCCATGATATAAAAATGGCTGGAGTGGGAAGGAGAGTTGAGACATTCAGCCATGGAAGCTCATCCATGGAGAGAAAGCTCAGTCAGAAATCTAGGTGATCACCTCAACTTCTCCAGTTGGTTTCTGCTACATGTTTTGAGCCCCCTTACTTTCTCTCTCTTACTGCTAATTTTTTTACTTTGGCTATCTGTCTACTTAAACTTACTCCTCCAAACCAAAGCTATGGCTACCACCTATTGTCTTGACAACACGGAACAATAAACACCCAACATATTTTTCAGAAAATAAATTATGTCCCCATGTGTCTCTATTCACAGTTTGCAATGCTCAGAGAAACTAAGCCTTAGAGAGATTCAGAAACAGTACTCACCCTTTTACTTAACAAGGACACAGCATAGGTATCACTTAGCTGCAGGAAATTTCGATGACAATGAAGTCTGTTGTGTCTACATGGTAGCCTTGGTTCTTCACCACCCCTGTTCCCCTTTTTCTATGGTTTTTCTATTCCTCTCATGGAAGAAGTAGAGGCCATGTAGGTTAGTGGGTGGAACAAAAATAAAAGGGTTGAAAAGTATTTGCAGGAGTCGGTTTAGTCTTATACCTGCAAGTACCTTGGTATGAGCATGATAACTCTAGTTTGTCCTAGGAAGAGAAGTAAGGAGTTGAGACAGAGCTACTCCACCCTCAGCTGACAGCAGGTCAGCAGGAAACATGGGCAGGAAATGTGAAGGGTGAGGAAGACTCGGGGTGAGGGCTTCTGTATTACTACCCATCCTAGAGCTTTTGGGAGAGACTGCTTAGGGAGATCCTGTAGCAACAGGGGCCAGCACAACTATACGGGCAGAAATCCTGGGGTAGAAACCATCAAATATACCATGAGCCTAACCTGTGGTTATTGACAATTTTTTATGGGGTTTCCCATAAGGATATGATAGAGACTCATAGATTTGTCCTAAATGAGAGCTGAAAGGACAATAGGGATGAGGACTGATGCCCCATGGGACACAAAGGTCATCTATCCCAAGTCTTAGCTCCCAAGGCTAGAGGAGTATGTAATGACAATGGAAGGCATAGAGTGCTAGGCTGGTAGCCAGTAGCTGCCAGACTGTGTAAACTCAAGTGCCAGTATGAATCCAGGTCCCTTCCTACCCATCCCATTATGTAAACATATAAGCTACACATTGCTGCCTGCTTCCTTTGGCTTCTTATAGCCTGGCCACCCTCTTATAGAAAGAAAAAAAAGGTAGGTGTGTGTGTGTGTGTGTGTGTGTGTGTGTGTGTGTGTGTGTGAGAGAGAGAGAGAGAGAGAGAGAGAGAGAGAGAGAGAGAGAGAGAGAGAGAGGTGTATTTCTCAGTTTGTAGAATATTTGTTTAGCATAGCTGGAGCCCTGTGTTTGATTCCCAGTACCACATGCATGGTATATTTTAGTACATGCCTGTAGTCCTATTACCCAGGAAGTGAAGGCAAGGGGATCAGAAGTTAAGGGTTATCTTTGAATACATAGGAAGTTTGAGGCAAGTCCAGGCTACATGGAATTCTATCATAATAAGAAAAGAAGGAAAGAAAAATAAAGCAAGGAAGGGATAGAGCAGATGAAGCAAGCCATTAGAGAGAGTGAGCATTTGTGTTCGAGAAGGAACAGCTCAAGCAGGAAGGCATGTTGAAATGATGAAGTCAGAGTCACCTTTAAGACAGATTGCATGGCCAGTAGCTTGTTCTTGTGATCCTGGAATATCAGCTCATCACAGGACAAAGGACACTGCATTTTCTTGGCACAGTCATGTTAGTTTGCACTTTGCAGGGGTAGATGTGAGCACATTGCACTGAATCCCTTTGGCTCCAAAGAACATGGACCAGAATTCATTTGCATGCTCTTCAGCTTTGGGAGCATGTTAGGTCTGAGTGAAAGGTAAGGGTGTAGCTTCGGAAGCAGCACTGTATCCTGAGGAGGGTTTGAGTCATGAGCAAGACTTCCTGGTGCTTCAGTAGAGGCCCATGGGATCTTCCTGGGATCATACTCAAGTTGCCCACAATGGTGATCTCTGTCTCTCTCTGTCTCTCTTTCTCTCTGCCTCTCTCTTTCTCTCCCTTTCTCCCTCCCTCCCCCTTCCTTCCCTCCCCCATTTCTCTCTTTCTCATTTTTCCATTTACCTACTTGAGTTTTGTGGCTTCATCTCCCATATTGGCTTGGCTTCTTACACAGTTCAACCTAACTCTCAAGGTTCCTTCCGAGAGAACTCAGAAAGTGACCTGCTATCACATAGTTTATCAACTCACACAGGGTTACATTTTAGATCAAGGGCGAGCACTGCCGATAATGGGCTTCTGTCCTGGTAGGACTAAACTGAGACTATGTAGGCAGACCAGGGCATAGGCCTCCACTTACAGGGTAACATCGTTCCCTGCTTCTGTATCCTTTGTCCCATCACATCTTCATTTTGACTATTTTTGGATGAAACTTGTGGCTCCTCACATTTTCTACATGGATGATTGGCACAAGCAGCCCTCTCTCACGCCACATGTTCCTTTGCAGTTTAGACATTTACCTTGGATTTTGCCACCCGAGATCCTGCCACTGGTCAATAGTGGTCAGTAAAGCAGGGACTACTTTACATGAGTAGTTGGCTTCTTCCCAACTGTGGCCTCTCAGATGCACACAGAGGCCGTATTGTCCTTTTTATAATAGAATAAACCCACTTCATTGTGATTCTGTATGAGCCTGAGTCACAACGGCACACACAGAGCACTTGAAACATTAATAAAAAAGGCTAATCGCTCTGTAAAATGAAAATGAATACTGCCACCCTGTGCATACTGGTTATCTGTTCAGTAGCAGGATTCACGGTGATATGATGCTCAGTGTACTGACTCTGCATTCATACCTGTGATATATTCACACCATAGATGATATTAAGTGACCCTGAATATAGTTAACATCTTAGATCTCAGACAGATGCTGCATTTCTCTCTCTCTCACAAAAGCCTTCCCACCATACACCTTGAAGTTTCAAAGGCATGCAGGTTTCATCTAGTTTAGACTGACTCACTCCAGAAAGCTTCTTAGTGCAGGGGAGACTTTTCCATTAATTGTCGTTTTGAATACTACCTAGCATCCAGACTCGACTCTTTCAAAGTAGAGGCTGCTCATTTGTGAGCCTCATTTGTGAGGCTGCTCATCGTGAGGAGGAGGCAGGCCATTCCCCTTAGAGAGATGGAATTTCTGCCTTCAAACTTGTACTCACTGTGTCTGCTCCAGCCAGTTCAGGAGAGCCCAGTTAACTAATTCTTCAACTTGTCTGAAGTCATAACTCATTCTGGGTAAATAGTCCCAGGCCTTTTGATTGTTCCTTTATGGGTGTGTTTCTACCTGGTTTTCTCAGAAGAGTAATATCATGATATCCTTAAATTGCTCTGTATTAGATTCATTTAAGAATCAGTCACCATGGAATGCCACTCACATCAAACCACCCACTTGAGTTTTTTCTTGGGCAGGAATGACTGATCTCCTTTACTGGTCTTTTTTCCTAACTGCAGGAATTAAGTTTAATCTCTATTACATTTCACTTCATTATTCATATCCCATATTTCTACCTTGTCAAGATGCTTTTGAAAGGGTTTCATCATCCTGTACATTAGATCGTCCCTCTCAGGTATGTGTTGTTATTAAACACTCACAGGGTTGATAGAACTACTGGGAATGGAGAACAGACACAGGACCTTCTTCGTGTCTCCCAGGTTTCAAATTATATTTGCTGATAGACAACTTGCTGAGAAGAAACAGACTCACAAAATCAAGGACATCACTCAGGTATTAAATAATAGGTTTTCTACTTTGTCAGCCTTTGCTAGTTGCTGGGGACTTGCCTTCAGGATAGAAAGACTCAGGATTACAGGAGTAGCCTTGGTAAAATTCTATGGCAGTGATCTCACTTTTGTCTCTGTTCTCTTTATGATGCTCACGTTATCCTTGATGAGGTCTCTCCATCTATCCTTCACACATGTCCTTTCTCAGGCAGTGCTCATTAAAGGGCTCAGTGGGAAGCCACATTATTTATTTAGATCTGGCTCCTTCTCCGTTTATGGGATCGCTTTCTGATTAGCAGTTGACCTAGTAAAGCAATAACTGCATAGCCTGGGTCCCTAGAGATTGTTGAACCTTTAGAGAGCATGAGCTATCTGTTGGCAGCCAAACTCATGTTTTTAGAAGAGTATTTACATATCTGGAAAATGCAAATAGCTTGTTTTTTTTGATGAACTATATGCTGTGTATATATGTATAAAGGGGAATTTAGAACTGCTCCTCCCTAGTCCTGCCTGTCCGAAGCAATCAAACATTTAAGGATTTGAGGAAAGCAGCCAGCCACCTGTCTGCCCTTGTTTAGACTCTGTGATTTCTTTGCTTCTAGTCACAAAATTGTGTCATCAGTGTGTTACCAGCCAGCAGATCCTATAGGTCATGAGCCAAGCATCATGCTTTTCCAACCCCAAGCTTCTCATGGAGTAGCTGTGTCACTTTAAGCCAGTCATTCTCAACTGGTGGTGAATTTGCCACCCTGGGGAGCTGTAATGTCTGGAGCCTTTTCTGGTTCACAGTCTAAGGGGCCATTGTATTTAGTGAGTGGGGCTGGTGAGGCTGCAGTAGTCTGGGGTGGTCTTGGGAGGAATGGAGAGAGTCCTAGATACACAGCATAGGACAAGATGGCTGTACACAACCAACATCCAGCAGTGGTATAACTTCCACTATTTGTGCAGCAAGCATTGTGTTGGATAAGCCCTCTCTCAAATGTTAATATTAGATTAATATTGAAAGGGTAGTTCACTTACTCCACAAATAGCCTTTAAGCATTTTTTTTTTATATGTTGGGCTGGATACTTTTGATAAATTGACCTCCCACCTCCCAATCTTCAGGGAAATAACAATCCAGAAGCAGACATATGAGTTTTCCATGATGCATTTGAAGAATTCCAGGCTTTGAGAGGTTAAAATCACCAAGTAGTAGAGCAAGAGGACTGGGATTTTTATTATTATTATTATTATTATTTTTTTTTTCTCAAAGAGAGGCCTGACTTCAAGTCTAACCAGTTCTGCCAGATTCCTAGGTCTGCATTCTTTCTTGTTCATTTACTGTCAAGTCTGACAATAGCTAAACAAAGCAATCAAACAAAGGAGAAGGCCTGCAAAGCAGGTCAGGGTTGCAGATGTCATCTCTGTGCTGACCTCCCCGTGTGTCACCACATACCATGTCAACCTATATTTGGCCGGCATGTTGTTTTTAGGACACATGAGACCAAAGAGTAGCCACTCAACTATTCGTTCATATTGTGCAAAAGTCCAAGGCCTAACAGACAATAAATATCAGCCCTCATTCTTCTCCCCATTCTACATTTGCTATCAATCACCCTCTCTCCTGGCCAGAGTATGGAGCCTTTCCGGCTTGGGTTCTATATACTGACCTGGTTCTATATACTGCCTAACTGTCTCACTGAGCTATAGGACAGATGCATTCCTGGTTCTAAAGAAAGGTCTTTGCTACTCTGCCATGTCATAGGAGCCTCAACTCCTGTTGCTCTACCTCAGCTCGGCATTTCCCCATCAACCCCTGCTGTCTCTTTCTGTCCTCTCCATTTCTGGGTTACCTGTCCCAGAGACAACAACAGCAGTGGTCAAGAGCTGTCTTCATGTCTGCCTGCCTGGCTTCAAGTTTGCTTCTGTTACTTGTCGGCCAGGTGGGTGAGCAGCTACTTTACATATTTGTTCCAGGGTTTTGTCATCTGTGAGAGGAGATAATCTCAACACCCTCCTGGAGTTGTGATGGAGATCAAAGGGGTTAATACAGCTGAAGGGCTTAAAATGGAGTCTGTGTAAGTGAGGTTCTACGTAAATGTTCATTCATTTCTATTACTTGTTCAGTCTCCTGTCTGTTCCTCATATTCTGTGACCGTGCAGACATATTTTAAGGAATGTTCTCTGATTGATGTTACCAAGCCTCCGTAATGAAGCCAGCCAATTCGTCTCACTTGTAAGAGGCATGAGCTATTCTCTCTTTCAGGTGAAGGCTCTTTAGAATCCAGGAAACCTCAAGAAGTGTCCAGCCTTTTGCTCTCAGTTTACCCAGTCATTTTGGGAGTCTCATTAAGCAAACAGTCAAGTGAGAGACCTTGCTGGCTTGACTCTAGGCTGCTCTTCTCAGGTGGGTAGTGATGAGCCATCCCACCTCTATCTTAGCTTTCAAAGCCATCTTACAGTGAGGACAAACTAGATTCATTTCGGTTCATGTTTAAACCTCTGTTTCTACAGGCTAAGCTCCACCTGTAACCTTAACTACAAATGCCTCTATTTTGCCTATTCCTAGAAATGTCGACCACACCTTTGTTTCAAAAGGTTATTATGGTCCCCTGTTGTCATGGCCATCTATTGTTATAACTACTTTACTGCCATCTTGCAATTATGTAATTACTTTGCAGTTACGTTTCTGTTTCATAAACTTGTAATGACCATCTTGTAACCCTACGTTTGTTTCGAAAGGTTGTTGTGACTACTTTGTTTTGACCACCTTGTTGTGTCCTGCTTCTGTAATCTCACCTGTTCTGCTTGCCAAACCCTCCATTTGGAAAGCCCCTACCCTTGAGCTATAAAAGCCTTGTCTTCCTCACATCCAATGCTGACCTCTTGAATGCCACCGTAGGGACCACTCCAACCCTGCCTTAGGGGAAGGCAACACATGTACATGAATTAAAAAAAAAAACATGCTTTAATTAATTGCTTGCTTCAATTATTTTGGCCATGATGATTTGGGTCAGTGGTTCTTCTCCTCTCATCTTTGGGATTAACAGTAGGTCACCTTGGTAAAGATAGATTAAATTATATCTTACAGATAACTTGCCTAGCTCAAATTGGTTGAAGGCCTGTGTTTCAGGTCTGCACAAGTGATTGACAGGCAACCTTCTGACATCACAAGGTCCCAGACTCCACCCATAGATTACACTATCAGGGACATTTTTGGAACATATATTCCACGAAGAACTATGAAGACAGTGTAGACATATGCTGGCTACTGATCACTTCACCTCTCTGTACCTCTGACTACCTTCCCTCACACCCCAGAATACACTTTTTCCTTATGAAAACCCCTAAACCTTATCTTGGGGAGGTGCAGATAGGCTAAGAGATTTCTTTTCCTCATATCTAGCTGCCTTGTGAGTGAATTTAATTTTGGAAAAACTTGTGACTTCACAAATTGACATACTGTACAATGGGCAAAGTAGCCTGGTGAAATAACATTAACAGTGTTCTCTGGACAGAGTGACCTCTCTCCTAGTCTATAAGATACCACTATGAACTGAAGTGCCCAGAAAAAAGCCGTAAGTATGTCAAATATTTTAAAGGCCGATAGAATGGTGAGAACTTTGTAACTTGAAACAGTTGGAATGCGGTAGACCCAGAACCGAGTTATCTTAATAATTATTCACTGTCCACCTAACATATTTTCATTCAGGTGGAAGGTTGGAATATATTAACTGAGAGTACTGCCTTCTACCCACCCCCAATCTAGGAATAGCATCAGATAAAACCAATAGCAGACTTATACTGCCTCACTGTCACCTGCTAGCTTGATGTCTCAGCAATGTGTTTTGATTTATGGCATGTCCTGTAGTTATGAAGGCTTATTTAATGATGTCTACATCGGAACATGTAATTTGGGGCAATCTGAACCATGACCCCTGGCTATGGCCTCTCCTGTGGGCTGTGCTTCTGCTGACACTGACACCTACTTCACCACATGTTGGCCTCATGTGAAACACTAAGAATATTCATGCGCAACAGTGCCTGCCTTTTCTTCTAGATAACTCCCGTTTCTTACATGAGAGGAAAGGACAAGGGTGATTATAAATTCAGCCCTCTACCTGATGACCTTCTAATCTGCAAATGACATTAGATGAGTTTCTTGGGAGTGACTCACAGGGAAGAAGTTAGATGTTGTGCATAGACAGAGGCCTTTCGTAAACCAAAGAACAAATTTTACGTAGGAAAGCTGGGAGATGCTCATTGAATCTTGCTTTACACTACATACTGTGTAATGCTAGTTCCATTTCAGGCACTGCCTGAGACACCCTCCGTGCTAGTCAGAATTCACATCAAAGCTGCGATTAGCAGCCTCAATGTACCACGTGAGCAATACCCCAAAGAGGACTTTATAATACTCTTGTGAGCCACTGTCTGCCACCATATAGGTTTCCTGGTACAAAGATGCTCAGGGTTAACCTTACTGTGTGTGTGTATGTGTGTGTGTGTGTGTGTGTGTGTGTGAGAGAGAGAGAGAGAGAGAGAGAGAGAGAGAGAGAAAGAGAGAGATTGAGAGAGATTGAGAGAGAGAGCGCTATAGTTTAAAAAATGCAAATTCACACTACCCAGTGTAAGACTTGTGTCAGGTGCATTCATAGCTCTCACATACCTGAAAAACCAAAGGCTTACCTATAACTTTTCCAAGGAAGAGCGACTTGGGGGAATTGAAGAACGTATCAGAGGAGCTGGGTAGATGGTGACCCACAGCAGGATAATGGTCGAGCTGGAGGAAGAACACGAGACACAGTATTAGAGTATCACCTTTCCAGGAGTGATGATGTCCCTCTTTGAACCCTGCTTTCTGGAACCTACTTCAGCAGCACAGGATTTAAAGTCCACCCCGAGGAAAAGGAAGGCAATCTCTTCCCTTGAAAACAGTTTGATGTGTGCAGACCCTTCCTGAGCTGAGTGATTTTCTGGCTGGATTAAGATCCACACTCATTTCCATAGAGTAAAACCTACCTGATTTGATCTCCAGTGCAGTGCTGTCTATATAATTATGTTTTAAAGGGATTCTCTCACTGAACTGATGCCATCTGCTTACAGAGGAATGCTGACCCTCAGATGCTCTCCACCCCCACCCCATGCTGCAGGTCAATATGGCCATCTTGTGTTTCACAAGGAGATGATTTTTTTTCTGCCCTACTTAGCACTCCTAGAGGCTGAGGGTGGGAGTGGGGTTGGGGGTGACAGTGGCTAATGACACATATCCTCTGGCAGGATTTGTTCTTCCCAAGTAGAGGAAAGACCTCAAAAGTGACTTGGAGCAATGCACGTTTCTGGTCACACTCTCTAGGTAGGTTACACGTAAAAACAGTAGAGTCATGGTTTCATAGACCATGACGCCGCATCCTATGTCCCCACATGACATCTTCTTCTGCCCTGTCTTTTAAAAACAGTTATGGTCTCCTTGTGCCTCCCCATCTGTGAGCTCTTAAAACTTTCTAGGCTTTTCTGTGACTCACTCTTTTCTTTTTTTTCTTTTCTTCTCTTTTCTCTCTCTCTTGCTTTCTTTCTTCCCTCTTTTCTCTTCCTTCCTTCCTTCCTTCCTTCCTTTCCTTCCTTCCTTCCTTCCTTCCTTCCTCTCTCTCTCTCTCTCTCTCTCTCTCTTTCTTTTCTTTCTTTCTTTTTTTTCTCCTCTCATACATTACATCCTCCTTCCCTTCAGAAAACAACAGGCCTACCAGGGATATTGGTGGCATACGGCACAACAAGTTACAATAAGATTAGGCACAAACCCTCTTATTAAAGCTGGACAGACAACCCAGTAGAAGGGGTGGAAAAAAATACTGGAAGAGATGACTAGAATTGTATGTGTGTGTTTGTAATGTGGAAACTTAGTGCAGAAAAACTCCCTGGACTCTACCAAGGATGACCCCAGAGATGACTCTTAGTAATGGAGGATACTGAGCCTGACACACTCTTTGGAAGAAGCTTTCACTCCAGCTCAGGGCAGTGGAACAGGTGGGGGTCATAAGGAGTAAGGTAGCCTCCCCGGGCACATGGAAACCCCTGACTTGTCTGAAGAGTGCATTACACTGGAAACTGCTACGCTCTATTGACAATTGGCCACCGCGATGAACATTTCTTATTACTGTTTGTCTGGAATCTTCCTTGTAATTTAGAGAGATCATTGAACAGTCAGGGTTAAGTATTAAAGAGTCCACATATTTCCAGAAATTTTGAGAATCTGACCTTTAGGGAAATGGTACTGTTAATTTTTTTATACATTGAAAAAATGTATTATAATATATCACTAACAAACACTCTATCCAGAGAAATTTTTGTTCGTTTTAAGTCCACAAGAAATGCCTTGGGACCAAGCTACTTCATTTCTGCAGCCAAGTATCAGCGGCCTGTTTTGTCGCCCTCTGATGACATACATGGGTAACTGCAGCACTTTCTTGTTAAAACTATAAACTGTAAACATCCGAGGTTAACAGTCTACTATCCGAACACACAGTGAAACTCTGCCCCAAAACACTTCATTTTTTAAAATCCAGGATTCTAAAAATCCCTTAATTTTTAAAAAATTTAATATACAGTGGGTTTCACTCAATTTTTCTTATAAAATAATATATTTTACTAATGCTTATAAATGAATAAAACAATATATATCACAGAAAAATATTGATGTAAACGTTCTGGAAAAATATCATATGGTGATAATGATAATTATATTTTTTCATTCATTTAAATAATGAGTAGAAACCAACTAATACTATTTAATTTGCCAGTGCTCTTAGTCACTGAGCCATCTCTCCAGCCCTGCCCTGCTCCCCTTTAACTTTACAATGTATTCTGAACCTTTTTCTCTGTCTATAGTAAATGTATAATTGAATCACTTGCCAGTTTCTGGATAATTATCATTTGATTTTTGAATATATATCCCAGTATACCAATGTTTATATGCATGCTCTACAGAGCAAGGTCAGTCTTTAAAAATATCAAATTTAGTATCTAGGCCCTGGGGAGATGGCGCAATAAAACATTTATCACATAAGCATGAAGGTTTTCAGTAGCATGTAAACGCCAGGCATATTAATGCCTGTCTATAACCTTTGCACCAGTGACAGAGATAGGAGGATCCCTGGAGCTCTTTGACCTCGAGTCTAGCCAACTAGTGAGCTCCAGGTTCAGTAAGAGACCCTGCCTTAAAAAAAAAGGATGGGAAGTGATGGAGGAGCACATGTTTATCTTTGGTGTTTGGCCTCCCCATGCCTGTAGAGTGGCCACACATAGAAACAGAAAGAGAAAAAAAATAATATGCGCTCAAAGAATCTAAGTTCTAAGATTCACATTTTATTTATTTATTTTTTATGAAATTTTATCCCCTTTGCTTTGAAACATAATAATGGCTCCCTCCAAAGTTTTGGTTTAATCAACTAACATAATGGTGACCTAGCTAGGCTTTGATATGTTTAAGGCAGTGTTTCCCAGCCTGTGGGTCATGACCTCTTTGTGGTGGCATATCAGATAATCTTCATACCAGATATTTACACTAGGATTCACAACAGTACAAGATTACAGTTACAAAGTAGTGACAAAACAACTTTACGGTTGGGGTCACCACAACACAAGGAGCTGTATTTAAAGTGTTGCAGCCCAGCAGTGGTGGCGCACGCCTTTAATCCCAGCACTTGGGAGGCAGAGGCGGGCAGATTTCTGAGTTCGAGGCCAGCCTGGTCTACACAGTGAGTTCTAGGACAGCCAGGACTACACAGAGAAACCCTGTCTCAAAAAAACAAACAAAAATAAATATTAAAGTGTTGCAAAATTGGTAAGGCTGAGAACCACATATCTAAAGATATAATAAAACCATAATTAAGAAAATAATTAATAATCAATAATTAAGAAAAATGGCCAGGCATGGTGGCTTCTACCTGGAGTCCTAGAATCTGAAGCAGAGGATTGCTGCGAGTTTGAGGTCAGCTTAGGATACACGGTGAGTTCAAGACCAGCCTGGAAGCTGGCAGTAGATGGGCTGGCACAGAACTGTGGCAAGGAGGAGTTGCTGTGTTAGGACAGAGAAAGGAAGCGGCAGCTCTGTGTCCATCTTCACAGTACCTCTTGCTGATGGTTTGCCGCAAGACCATGGTGTCCCTAGCCAAGCATGAGAACGTCTCAGTGGAACAATGTCACACCAGGTTTCTCCATGGCTGTGGAAGGATGGCAGAGACCACTCTGGAACAGAGCTGTGGTGAACAGAATGGTGACCCTAGAGACACCCACTGCCTAGCTCTGCTGACCTGAACACAGCAAGAAGAACTGTGCAGATGTACGGAAGAGGTGGGGAGTTTATTTTGAACTATCCACACAGATCTCATGTAATCACAGGAGCCCCTGTGGGAGGAAGGCCAAGAGAAGACACTATGACATTAAAGCAAGCAGCAGGAATGATGTGGCTCTGAAGGGTGGAGGAAGGAGGTAGCTTTTAGAAGCTGAACAAGAAAAGGGAACTAGTTTTCTTACCAGATATAAGAAGAGACTACTGTATCATATGGAAGATGAGATGTAGGGATGCAGGGGTGCATCCTTCCAGAAGGTGGCGCTTTTGAGCCCTTTGCTTACGCCATTCACACAGATGCCAGACTGTATACAGACTATAAGACTATGTGGCTTTAGATCTATAAATCTGTGTTGCTACAGTGCAGTAGGAAGTTGAATTCAAGATCATAAAAGATACTATGCAACTGCAAACCTGAGCAAACGTTCCCTTCCCTAGGCAATCTGTCTAGTAGCAACTGTGTCCCGGAGCAACTCGCTCTGCAGGCCCAGGTTGCGGCAGTCCTAAGGAAGTAAAGAAAGGTTTATCCCTAGCAGTCAGCATTTGGAAACCCTCCACATCTGTTCTCCCTGGGATATGCTTTCTCAGCTCTGGGGTGTCTAAATCTTATACGCTCCCTTTACCAGAGTCCCTTTTTATGTTTACACCTGTGTTTAGATGACCATGTGGGTTCTGTCTCTCGTTTGAACTCAGACTGCTGTGCCTTTATCTGGCAAGGTGTGATAAACCTCGTCTGGTAGAGAACCTGGTTCTAGAGGTCTTACTGGGAATGGGGTGCTGTGGTACCAGCAGAGAAAAACAAGAGCAGGTTCTAAGCTCTTCTTATACAATTTTATTTAACAGATATGGAATAGTGAGATTTTCACTCCCCTGGTATTACTTTTAAAAGTCTGTCTAGTATTGCCAAGATAGAGGCAGCCCGAGCAGCTGCGGGCATTGTCTTCCTTAAGGTTTCCAGTGTTGTAGTAAAACCCCAATGCCATAAGCAACATGGGGCAGAAGGGGCTTATTTCAGCTTAGGTGTCCATATCATAGTCCGTCATCAGAACAGGAGCTCAAGCAGGGCTGGAACCTGATGTAGAGGCCATGGGGGGGGGGGGAGGGGTGCGAGCTCCTCATGCCTTGTGCATTCTTGAGCATCAAAACCAACAGCTCAGGGATGGCACTGCCCACAGGAAGCTAGCTCCTCCCACACCAATCAAGAAAACGCCCCACAGGTTAGTACATAGAGCAATCTGTTTGCCGTGCCCTGTTCCCAAATGACTCTAGCCTGGGTCAAGTTGCTATAGAACAAGTTGCTATACAACTATTGCTATAGGTTGTACTATACTGGTACAGTCTCCTCAGTGGAAGCTGCCTGGCCCCGTCAATCAGAAAAGAGACTCGGTATCACCTGCATTTTAAATATTTACATTCAGGAGAGAATATGCATCAAATCAGATAAAGCCAGAAAAAGCTCAACCTGAAAAGCCCAAAGAAATGACATCTCATTTTTCGGGCATTGCCAGGTGGCCACCTCTTCTCAAATGAACCCTGGTGCATTGGCCACGGTTAAATGTAATAATTTCAAGGTAATTTCTTTGAGGTCCAAGTGAGCTATTTTGCTGAACATTAAGCTGGTGGTCATTTTCCTGGCAGTTAAGAGGTGATAAGAGATTGTGTAATAGAGTCTCATTAAAATTAAAGACTGTGACTCCATGTGCCCCAGGACAACCTTAAGGGGACACTAATTTGTTCAACATCTACCATTAAGTCATTGAGAGCATACTGATGCTGGTTGGGCCTCGTGTTCTACAGGAGTGTAAAGCTTTAATGTCCTTGCAGGTATTAGTGTGCAGTTTCAGCTCATTTCATTTTTTAAGCCACAGTTTGCATTGGCAGAGTTTGAAGGGATTTCTTCAGCCTGTTTGTGTTTGAGGGATGGGCCAGAGAAGCTAGGGGAGGAACAGAGAGGAAATACCTAGAAATTATGGACTATTCCTGGCACCCTCTCCTGGGATGCTAGGGCACAGTTCTGCTGCAGGCCCTACTTCTATCAAAATGAAGTATTAATAAAGTCTGAGATTCTTGCCCCTTTCCTTGTATTCAATTTTAAGTAATACTTAGAATTGAATCAGAGATTTTGAGTGTAGAACACACCATCTATTCATCCATGCAACTATTGATCCATTCATTTGCTTTTTACTCATGTATCCCAGGTTGGCCTTGAACTTACTACGTAGTTGAAGATGACTCCTGCTTGTTAAGTGTTGATCCCTGGGTTGAGCAGGCAGAGAAGAAACAGTTCTTGGTGGTGGAGCCCTCGAGTTACCACCAAATCTCTAGACTCCTGTGTCTTTTTTCTTTTCCTGCAGCCTTATCTGTCCATCTCTGATCCATGGGAGATGGGCTTATAATTTAATGGGTGTTCATATAAAAGAATCATTAAAAGAATCATTGGCTGAACCATGTTGGTCTGCTAGTGTGTGTATGTGTGCTTGTATATGTGCATGTATGTGCGTGTATGTGTGTGCGTGTATGCATGTGTGTGTGTGTGTGTGTGTGTGTGTGTGTGTGTGTGAAGCTATGAGCACCTCGGTTCTTCCTTTAGAACCTTTGTTCTTTGAGGGAGTGTTATCTGAATGATTCTGTTGACTGAAGCACTGTAGACTGTTAAGCCCATCAGGTTGGAGTGAGGAAGCCTGGACCACTCTGAAGACAACAAAGAAGAGATCAGGCGCTCCTCCTAGGTCTCTATATCTTCATGCCCTGGTTTACTCCTCACTGCCCTGGGGAACCTCAATTCGAAGAGTTCCTGTAATCACATAGATAAGAACCCAGGTCCTTCACTGTATGGCAACTTCTGAGCAGCTACTAGACTCAGGAACGACCTGGAGGTAGATCCAATGAGAAGTCACTTTGTCTTCTATCTAGACTTGATTTGGGACTAAGCTGCTCCTGAGTCCTGCTGACTTAGAGAAATACTTAAGGAGGAGAAAGAGGAACAGAAGCTCTTTCATCTGTAACAGAGCCTTCAGAACAAGGGAGAGTCAGTGGAGCCTTTGTGTGTAATTGGGTTGGCTGTGAGGTTGATCGGACAGCTGCTTGAATGTGTGACCTGGCGCTTGTCTTATGCTGGGAAGATCTCACTGAACACTGCAGCTAGCCACAGGTGGACAAGCCTGGAGAGAATGAATGACCCCTGGGGGCTAGAAAGAAGATGGACATCATTCTAAAGTAAGGAGAGGTGTGTGATTGTCTCCACCTTCTCCTTGTCTGAGCTGACCGGGCCCCTCTTAGTCCTCCACATTCACCATGATTTCTCAGATATATTTCCCGCATGCTGCAAATTCATTAGTGCTTACTCTGATTATTATATCAATTAAATGAGACCAGAGTAGACCGTCTATCTCCTAATCATTTGTGCTAAGTCTATACATGCATTTCTAACGGTGAAAACATGTGGCAAAGAAGTGCTTTCGTCAAACCCAAGTCAGAGGGTTATAAAAATATAAGCAGTCAGTTAGCCAGCCAATCAGTCCACCGAAGGCTATGCTTTGATTGCTAGAATACCATTCTGAAGTAAACATGGCCGACAGGACCTCATCCCTTCTCTGGAGTCATGGGAAGAACTTTATGCCTTCTTTTTCTCTTTATGATGATCACTAGGGTGCTCCTGAAAACCAGCTCTTGATGTCCAGTGTGAAGAAGGGACAGCTGGGAGAGGAGTTGGGGATTTCCTAATTTTTGCCATTGAGCAGCTGTGTGATGTCAACAAGTCACAATGCCTCCCTAGGCTTCAGTTTGCTCATTTGCAAAATGAAGAGGAGGATGGACTGACAGTCCTTATCAGCACCTCTTGAGCAGTTCTCTCCCAGGCTCCTTGATGGCTTTGAGCAGACTTCTGCTGAGACCCAGCTCTGGGTTGTCATCTAAATTGTGATCTTTCAGGACACTTGCACTGCAACCAACCAACAGTGGATAGACGGTGGGAAGAGGAGTCTACCCTACTAGGCCGCTGTTCTGCAACTCACAGTTTTGAGACTCAGACTGTGTATTAAGAGTTGTCTGTGCCATATGCTCCTAATGATCTCAGCAAATTTGATCCCAGCACTAAGGCTTAAGAAAATGCTTCTAGTAAGGCCAGGTTCAACCAGGGGTTTAAAGCAGGGAGGACCTGAGGGACTCATAGTTCATCACCTTTTAATGACTGTGAAGCAGGAGTTGGTGCCTCGGGGGACATTAGCAATCTGACCATTTCCCAGATTGGAAGTGGTCGTGGGTTTTGGCAGATTACCAAAGTCAGGAAGGACATTCTTTTCCATCAGGCAGAAGACTCCCAAGAGGTGGAGGCTTTCAGAGGCAGTTCTTTCTTTGCTGTTGGTGTGCATGATTTCTCTTTCAGAGATGTGCCAGTAGGCTTCATGTACGGCTTGATAAGCAATTTTAGAATGAGAGGAATTATAAGCGCTCGCTATTGTCGCTGTGGCATCATTATTATGGTAATGCAATCAGTAAAACATATCTGCCTCTTAAGGTCTAGTGTAATTGGATTCTGCAGTATTGATGCCATTAAAAGAATTAGTGAGCCCATTAGATGATTTATGTTTTCTATAAAAAATTTCTCAAAATGGCAAAAAAGAAAAAGGTTAGGTTTCACACGCGCCTCTGCTTTCTCTAGTCTAACACTCCACCTACTGGAGAAACACTACATATTATTTAAGGCTCCAGATAGTTTAAAAACTAAGAAGACTGCCTAGCATCAACAAATATATACAAGTTAAAAAATAAATATCCATAAATGAGAGGAGAAATTCTTACTTTATAGTTGATTTAGTAGCATCTCCCTAATAGTATCAGCTTCAAAGACATGTGTAGCATGAATAATCCAAACATTACATAATTGCAAAGAATTTAGTCAGAAAAAAAATGAATGCTTTTAGGTTTGTGTCTTTGACTTGCAAACGAAAATTTAGAAGCTATTTACAGAGTTTTAAGCAGTGATGTCTGGACCAGTGTCTAGTATATTTAATATTTCCTTCTTGGAATTTAAATTCACTTAAATAGCTATTGCCTGAAGTCATCATACCTAAGAAGCACTTTAGACAATGACTGACATAAGCATCAATGAATTAATTTCTGTGTCCTGTTTTCCCTGAGGCAGAACCTGTTTTGATGACTTGGGAATAAAACCAAATGCATGAGGGGAAACGGCAAGGAAACTCGGAAGAGGAATAAAAACTAAAATTAGGTGGCATGGTTTATGAAAACTGATACTAGTATAAATACCATTGCTTGTATCATATGAGGCTATGGTTCAATCGTCATGAATTACATGATGAGAATGAAGAAATCTGGACAAGGAAAACTGGGAGATACAGTTCAAACTCTGTAAGAGTAATCAGGGCCTTTTTTTCATCTAGTCTTTCTTTGTATTCTAGTTCCCTTTCTGTTGTTGGGATAGAGCAGACTGTCCAAAAGTGACTGAGGGGAGGAAAGGGTTTATTTTAGCTCACAGGCTGCAGTCCATATTGCAGTCAGGGCAGACACTTAAGCAGGAAGTTGAAGCAAAAACCATGAGAAGAAGTCTTGCTTTCTAGCTTACTCTCTGGCTCATGCTCAGCTAGTTTTCTTACATAGGCCAGGCTTACCTGAGTAGGAATGGTACTACCCACAGTGGGCTGGACCTGTCCACATCAATCATCAATCAAGACAAGCTCTCACAAACATGACTACAGGCTACTCTGATCTGCACAATCCCTCAACTGAGACTCCCTCAAATGTCTCTAAGATGTCAAGTTGATAGCTAAGGCTAACTAGGACACTTCATCTAGCACGGTTTCCAGGGAGGGTGTTGAAGTGAAGTCCCCAAGTAAACTCCTGGGTGAGTTCTTTCTGGGAACCTCAGTGAGGACATCAAGTAGGATCCAGTTTCAATCTGGTGTGAATGACTATTGGTCTCCCACTATGTGCCTACTGAGGCTGAGACTGGTCTGTGTTGAAAAAAGGGGCTACTTTGATGGTCAATCTGTGAATGCCTCATTCTTACTAGGACTAATCTAGACACATAGTCCATTTGAAAACGTGCCCCTCATAGGAAGATGCCATTAAATCACGGCAGTGAAGAAACTGTTGCATCAGCAGCTACTATTAAAAAAACAAGAACACTGCACCTGTCAGCAGAGCACTTGTCCCATACACCACACGGGATGTGGAGGAGTGATTGCCATAGGATATCCTGACTGCTAGGGGTTTTGCAGGCTGCTCATAGGAAGAGAGAGACCTTGACAGGCTCCATGTGCTTCCTGACAATCTGTCACACACAGCCTTTCAACAAACCACATGAAATCTTCATGCAGCTACACAGGGTTTCCATGTTTTTTTTTTTTTTTTTTTTTTTTTTTTTTTTTTTTTTTTCCTGTAAATCGCCTTGTAAACTGTGCCAGGAGTTAAACTGGTGACAATAAGAACATGGAGAGTGGGTTAAAGTGTCTGGACTCTTTTTAGGAAAACCTAGCTCATGAATCCATGAGGGAAGAGTCAACTTGTGTTTGGCTCAAACAGTGGAAGAGGCCTGAGTGGCATGGAGAAGGAGGTGAGAGATGATAGGCTGATGGAGAGAGAGAGAGAGAGAGAGAGAGAGAGAGAGAGAGAGAGAGAGAGAGAGAGAAACAGAAAGACAGACCGATATATACACACAGGAAGTCAGAGAGAGAGAGACACAGAGAGATACAGAGAGAGAGACAGAAAGACAGAGACAGAGAGAAAAACAGAGAGATAGACATATACAGATACACACACAGGAAGTCAGAGAGAGAGAGACACACACAGAGAGATACAAAGAAAGACAAAAAGACACACACACACACAGAGACACACATATAGAGAGACAGAAAGAGAGAGGCAGAGAGAGAAGAGATTCTAGCATGGTCAGGGTTGAATGGCTGTGGGACATTTTCCCAGAGAAACACATTAAAGGCCTAGTGATTATATATGTGACACCGAGATATTGGATAAATAATATGCTGTGTCCCTTCCATAAACCCTGAAATCCAGAGGATGCTCTAAGCCACTGTAGGCAGCTCTGCCCCATGGATGGTGCCAAGTTTTATGCTGGGCAGATATATCGTGGGTCAGACTGACACACTGGTTCTTTTTCATTCTGAGGGAACTGCTAGCCTGCTTTGGGTCAAGGGAAAGCTCCTTAGAATAGAAGTTCTGACAAGCCCTGGAGAGAGGGCCATCTTTGCAGGGAGCCAGGTGAGGAGGTATCTGTGTTTCTTCTCTGTTTCATCAAACATGTGACTGGAGAGTTGGGCTCTGAGCCTGATTTCTGGGAGACAGACAAGGGCTGGAGACTGGTTCCTACTGTGAGGTCTAGGCCTCACTACATCATGCATATGTAATTTAAGCCCCAGATCACTCTGAGCACAAAGGCTTAGAGTAGCTTCTCTGGCTTTTAATGTTCTGCATATTGTCTTATGTAGATGTGCAGGGAGAATAGCTTGTCTCAGGGGAGAGGAAGCTTTGCATGCAGGACCCTTTGTCTGGTCTTTGTTACATACAATTTATACTTTGGCAAAGTCAAATAAAGAGAATGGTTCAAGCTGACTCAAAATACCAAGCATGAATTTCTTGTCCCAGGAATTTCACTGCAAAGGAAAGCAAAGAAACAGAGAAGTAGAGAGAGAATGTTTTGTTTTATCATGGAAGAAACTTCAACATGTTTGCTTGTTAGTAGAGTTAAGATGGAGAATTGCTGTAATGGTGTCCAGGAGTAAGAGGCAGGCTTATTGGGAGAGTGGGCAATTATATTCCCTGTGTTTTTTAGTTCATCCAAACGAGTGCCTTTAGCCTTATGATTAGAAAACTCATCACACTTGGCTCCATATTAGGGTTGAACCCAGGGTCTCATGCTTGCTAGTCAAAAGCTTTACCATCAAACTAAGATTTCTAGCACCTCTTTAGATTACTGGGACAGTCTCCCTAAGCTGCTTAAGGTGGTTTCCAACTCAAAGTGAGTTCTTTCGCCTCAGCCTCCCTATTACATGCATGTTCCTGGACACAAATATATTTCTGGTAGTGGTAATGTAAGAAAGAACTGACTAGTTATAGGTGGGACTTGTAGCCAATAAAGACTCTTCTGGTAATTCTTCTGAGTATATTCCATGACAAGAGTTTGCAATATATACTGCATTTTCCAAGAAAGGACATGAAGAGCTTTTTGATCCTCTCGATTCTTGCAAACAGGAAAGGATGTAGGAGAGGGTTATAACACGCCAAAGATGGGGAGTCTGCGACACAGAGGGGTTTATGTCCAACCTAAATCTACCAAGTCCATGGTGTCACTGGTCAATATGTAATCTAATACATTGCTATTGGTAGATAAAGAGCAAGATGCCAAAGTTAAGTGCGGTTAGGAGGGGGATTTTCCTGTATTCTAGAGTCTTAACTTGTGTTTGTTATTCTTAAAGAAGGAAACTGCACTTTCTAGTATTAGCAAGCATTCCCTTAACCCAGTGAGCTAATGGTTTCCTTAAGCAAATGGAGTTCATTGATCAGTGAGTCTTTGCCAGATGATGATTTTTTAAACACAGGAGAAAAGCTGGAGCACAGTGTGTCTAATCAGGCTAAAGTTAAGGGATACATGGTTCCAAATCTACTTAACGAAACAGCATTGCTTCGTCATTGGCAGGCCTTCTAGGTTTATGGGTTTGCTCTAACTGTGATGGTGAAATGTTTCTCATATGTGGGATGTTTTAAGTAAAGCAGACCCGGGTGTTCTTACTGTATTGATCTTTTTTAAAATGTACTGCCTTCAGTATTTAAATGAGTTTGAGTTTGTTTCTTTAATGGCCTTTCAATAAAGCTTAAGTTGACCTGGTTCCTTTTGCAATCCCCACACTGTAATGGTAGAAAGAGACTACCAATACAAATGAGTTCATTTGATGTGGTTGAAAAGGTTACATTTCTATTGATTTTAATTGTAATATAGTTAAAGTCCTTGATGTGAAAAAGAAACCAACTCAGCAAACACATTCTTTTCAGTGTGGTGGCTCTATCTGTATTATTTTGCTGGTAGGTTTTGGCAGCAAGCATGATATTTAGGGTGGAGTAAAAGGACGGTTACCGCCAGAGGACCGAGAATGATGTCCTTCAACTGTTCCATGTAGAGAGCAGGACAGTGCTCCAAGAGTAGCATTCCAGTGGGAAATGGCTTGAGAATTTGGGGTAAATGCCCAGTTTTGCTGGCTCTAGAAGGTGGCTTCCCCCTTAACACTGAATTTGGAAGCTGCATTTCAAGACATGGGGCATGGGGCTGCCTTGGAGACTTTAATGGAGGTGGCCAGGAATAGAAAAAGAAAAAAAAAATCTAGGCAAAATCCCTCTACTGAGAGAGAAAGAGAGGGGGGAACATTCACTACTGCTGTCTTCTCCTTCTTTTCTGCCTCTTCTTCCTCTCCTCTTTTAACTGTGTTTTTTAAACTCCAACATTGTTATTATACCGGATAGGGTAAATACTCAAGTATATGAGCCTGTGGGGGTGCATTTCACTTGATTCACACCTCAGATGTCCACCTCCTCCTTCTCTTCAACTATCAGCATCTACCATTACTTTGAAAGGCAACAGAAGTCATATCCATCTGCTGTATTTATTTAACACATTATTTCAATAAATTTGCATAATATTTTGTAGGTACATGGTCTGACTGACCTACTTTTTTTTTTCTTTTATTGGATATTTTCTTTATTTCAAATGTTATCCCTTCTCCATGTGTCCCCTCTGAAAACCCCCTATTCCATCTCCCCTGCCCCTGCCTCTATGAGGGTACTCCCCCATCCCCCACTCCCACCTTCTTGCCCTGGCATTTCCCTACATTGGGGCATCGAACCCCCACAGGCCTAAGGGCCACTCCTCCCACTGATGTCCAACAAGGCCATCATCTGCCACATACACGGCTGGATCCATGGGTCCCTCCATGTGTACTTTTTGGTTGGTGATACAGACCCCAGGAGCTCCGAGGTGTCTGGCCTGTTGACACTGTTGCTCCACGCATGGGGCTGCAAACCCCCTCAGCTTCAGTCCCTTCTCCAACTCTTCCATCAGAGACCCCACATTCAGTCCAATGGTTGGTCGCAAGCATCTGCCTCTGTATTTGTCAGGCTCTGGCAGAGCCTGTCAGGAGACAGCCATATCAGGCTCCTGTGACTGACCCACTTTCATAGCTGAAGAAAAAGATGCTAAAATGACATTGTCTAAGCTGTGGAACTGGGCAGCCCAGAGGCAAAAGCTTCCCCCATTGCAGTGCCAGGCTAGCACAATGCTCTCACCGAATATGTGGGCAGTCTGGAATAGTGTGAAGCAGGGATTCTCTACATTGTTTCTGGCTGGTGTTTTCACTATATGCCCTTTCATTCACTTTGGAATTTGTATGACCTTGCCTCCTTTGCAGCCTCCTCTGGGCAGCTGGATAGGTCTTTAGTGATGGTGTAGGTATTGGGGGATGTAGATGCCTGTGGGTTATTTCAAAGCTACCTCATTGTGTGTTGTGAGGTTCAACTCCAGAGGGGCTAAATACGAATATAGGGACAGAGGCCACAGGGTTGACAATCTGGAACCTAAAGTTATTCTCACAGGGATCTGGAGTCTGGTTAGTAGAGAGAGCAAACTAACTCTACAGTCTGATAGCTGTGGGGATGCTTGAATATCATGATAACCACTTACTCAATCATTTCATTCAGGCTTTTAATTGAGACTACTTCCTTTGTGCTGTCATATATATATATATATATATATATATATATATATATTCATATATATATACATACACACACATATATATATACATATATATATTCATGTATTTATTTACTTACTCACTGTAAATTCTGGTTGCAACCTTCCTTCCTTTTCCCCAGTCCCACTCTTACAAATTTCTCTCTCCATTACCTCTTCCCCTTCTCCTCATAGAAGTGGAAACCCCCCTTGGGTACCATCCCACCCTAGGACATCTAGTTGCAGTAAGACTAAACACATCTTCTCCCACTGAGGCCCAACCAGGCAGTCCAGGTAGGGGAAGGGGATCCAGCGGCAGGCAATGGAGTCAGAGACGGCCCCTACTCTGCTTGTTAGAAGAAGACACATGAAGACCAAGCTGCACATTTGTTACAAATGTGTGGGGTGCCTAGGTCTAGCCCCTGCATGCTCTTTGGTTGATATTTCAGTTTCTGTGAGCACCCATAGGCCCATGACTCTAGGTCTCCTTGTGGTGTCCTTGACACCTCTGGGATCGCTCAATTCTATCCCTGACTTGTCCACAAGACTCTGTGCGCTCCACCTGATGTTTGGCTGTAGGCTGTCAGAACATACCCTCTTTCCCTTCTACCCCGAAAGGCTTTTTAAAGCGACCACTTTCTTTGGTATCCTCATCACATTTCCTCATCTTACAGGAGTGATTCTTTTAGTTTGTGCAATGAAGCCTGAGAAAGAATGTGACTTGAATATACCATGGAAATCAGAGTGAATCCACATGCCCGCAGCTGAGCCAAACTCACAGTGGGTGCACAGGATCCATTATTTACGAGCTGGAGCCATTCATTTAATTAGTCACCTAGCAAATACATCTTATGGGTTTCCTTTGTCTCCAGGGCACTTACAGAGTAGACAGAGTCGTGTCCTTTGATACAGTTGAAAGCCTCTGTCTCTGTCACACCTCAACATCGGCATGGCATTTTACACCAGAATCAAACAGCCACACAGCTGTGGATCAGACAGACATTTGGAAGACCACAGCTAAGCTAGTTTCACAAGCAGTTTTCCTTTCTCTAGGCTCAGTGATTATGGTTAATGACCAGCAGAGGGCATTTTAACACAAGCTCAGGCTTTTTGTCCATCAAAATCCTCCCTCTCCTAACAGATCATTGCCTCCTGGAGTGTTAGGGCAGCTTGCAGCCCTTCAGAACCTGGGACCGCATGTTGAGATACATTTACTTTTTGGAGAGAAGATAAATTTATGTGAGATGGGAACCCGCTTTCAGTTACCTGTGCATAAGAAACAACCACTCTCTGTTTATTGTACTAAAAATGAAATAGCCTGGAGAATTATAGTCTTCGGGGGTGATTTGAGCCCACTGCAGATGAATATGACAATATAATGTCTCACAAATTGGACTTCCGTTTTCATGATAGACAAAACAGGAATTCAGAAGCTTTAGCTTCTTTCTTGAGGGATGATTTATACACTTTATGTGCTTTGAGGAAAAATAAATAGGAACCCCCTAACCTTGGGTTTAGAAGCTTTGACTGCGTCCTAGAGGAGGAAAGAGAACTGACCTGTCAGATCTTCCCCTGAGCTGTGGAAATGTGAAGGGAAATAAATACATTTGTTGCTGTTGTTGTTATTTTCTTCTCTGGAGTGTGGGAATGTAGATCCTGCCAAGCCCCATAGTGCATGCAGGATTCACTTGCAGATGAATTTGTTTTAGAGAAGAAATGAAGAACTTGGAAGTATTGACGTATTCCTCATGAGTCTTTTCCTGTTTCAGATCCGATGGGGATGATGGGGTTAGGGTTTTCTTTCTTTCTTTTTTTTTTTTGTTCTTTTCTTTGACATACTTCTTATGAATGACAAGAACGTGTGCTGAAGCTGGCAGATAAGTGAGACGGTAGTGAGACGGTGTGCTCCTTTATTCTCCATGGGAAACTTGTAAGGAGCAGCTCAAATGCTTCTGTGGGTCTGCTCTGTCCCACCCCTCTATCCCCAGGGTGACTCAGTCCCTTCGAGGCACTGCATGTCTGCTTGGATTGGCACTTCCTTCCCATCTGTGTGATTGATGATCTGCACTGCACGGGGCCCACAGAGGCAGCAGGCACTCTGCGTGTGATTGTGCTAGGTGTGGAGAGCATGTCTAATGGGTTGGACTGCAACCCTTTTCTTTTTTATTTGAGACAGAGTCTATGTAGCTAGCCTGGAGTTCACCATGTAGACTAGGCTGGCCTCAGATTCGCAGAGCTCTGTCTACCTTTGCTCCTGATGCTGTTATATTTTGCTTTTAAAAAAGAGACAGGAGGGCTGAAGAGATGACTCAGTGACTAAGATGAGCGTTGCTCTTACAGAGAGATTAAATTTAGATCCCAGCGCCCACAATGGGGAATTACAACTGCATGTAACTCCAGCTCTAGGGGAGTTTACCTCTGGCTTCCACAGCACATGTACTCACATATTCATGCCCCTATAATACATAATTTAAAAATTAATAAAAATAAATCTTTAATGACACAGAAGGTTTAAAGAAAGAAAATCAGAAAGAAAAAGGAGGAGGCTGGGGAGTTGGCTCAGCTGGTAAAATGCATATTGTGTAAGCATGAGAACCCAAGTTTGGCTCCCCTGAACCTAAGTAAAGAGCCAGATGTGGTGCATATCTATAATCCCAGTGATGGCAAAGTAAATACGGCAATTACTGGAGCTTACTGGACAGCCAGCCTATTGGCTTCAGGTTCAGTAATAGACCTTGGAGAATGAAACTCGATGACCAGCTCTGGCCTACACACACACACACACACACACACACACACACACACACACACACACATGCACACTCATACACACTAACACATGTATGCACACTAACCCCCAGGAGAAAGAAGGAAGGAAGCCACTAGCATCCTGTTGGATTGCAGTGATTCTGCACATACATTTTCATTATAAAACCTCATTAAAATAGGTGACCTTGCCGGACAGTGGTGGCGCACGCCTTTAATCCCAGCACTTGGGAGGCAGAGGCAGGTGGGTTTCTGAGTTCGAGGCCAGCCTGGTCTACAGAGTGAGTTCCAGGACAGCCAGGGCTACACAGAGAAACCCTGTCTCAAAAAAACCAAAAAAAAAATAAAAAAATAAAATAACAAACAAACAAACAAACAAAAAAAAGGGTGATCTGATGATTTTATCAAAAAAGGGTGATCTTGATCTGATTTTATCAATAAGGCAACAGGGCTGTTATTACTGGCCAGAGAATACAGAGCTATGAAATGGGGGATTCTGTTCATAAGGATTCCTTTTTATTTATATCTTAGTAACAATTTCTGGATTTAACAGTTGTAACCTATGGGGTTCTCTGCTTAGCCTCCAACCCTCCTAAGAGGGAAACGCTGCTTCACATGCTATGTTCTTATTAGTGGCTCAAATTGCTTATATTTTCTTCTGCTATATTTCTTTTCTATTGTTTATGTGACAAAAAGGAGATCAACATGCTAAGCCTCCTTGAGAGGAGCATTAGGCAGAATAAGTCTCCCATATCAGCAGAAAGGCATACTGAGTGCACAACCATAATTTCTCCTAGGATATACACGTTTTAAGGGTAAAGTATACTTCTGTCCATTCCTTTGTGTGTTAGTTCCTTGCTTCACCAACTCGCCACTGTCCGTTAGATTTCATTTGTGTGGGAAATACTCAATACATATTTGATGTCCTCAAGTTCATTTTGATTAAAGTTGGATTCATTTTTATTGTATTTTGAATCAGCAAGTGACCTTACAGAATAATATTTTTGGCCATCTTTATTTTATCCAAGTCAAAAAATAGTGTCTGTTGAGGCTGGAGACAGGACTCATGGTTGTGAGTGCTTACTGCTCTTGAAGAACCAGCTGTAAATCCAGTGGATCAGTGCTCTCCTCTGACTTCCACAAGCTCATGCACACATGATGCACATATGAACACTCAGACTCACTCACACACACATACATGCACATGCATGTGCACACACACACAAGTACTCATATACACATTAAATAAATGTTTTTTGTAAATGGGTTTGTTTAGAGTTTTTCTAACATGTGGTAGACTGGTGGTAGAGAGGAGTAAGAGATAATTAAAATGCGGCATCCTGAGCTGCCCCACGCTTCGGGGCCAGAAATGTTGAGAACTGCACTACCCCACGTTTGGGGACCAAAATGTCTTGGACCGTTCTGTCAATGTTGGGACTGGCACTGCCAAAAGCCTTGGGGGGCTAAACTGTTAGAGCCTGCACTGCCCCAAGCTGCTCCAGTCCACGGGTCGGGGTTCAGCAAGAGAGAGAGTGAGGACGGACTTGAGGAATGGAGACCAGATAGAGTGTGATTCAATCCCGTTTATTCTTCAGTCTCTCTTCCTAGTCCAAATCCCAAGTCTTGAGATCCTAGTCCCTAGTTCCTAGTCCCTACTGCCTCCAAGTACTTCTTCCAAGTGCTAAGTGCTTACTACCTAATAATAATAATTCTTCTTCCAAGTTCTCTAGTTCAAGTGTCTTCTTCCTCAATGCCTAATTCCTACTCCAAGTTGTACTCTCTGAAGTGTCTGATTCTCTGATCCTCTGTTCTGTCTGGCTCTTGCCTTTTATATGTCTCACTTCTAAGCCACACCTCTAAGTCATGCCTTTAATCATGCTCTTAGGCCTTGTCTCTAAATCTGGTCTCTAAGTCATACCCTTAAGTCACACACTTTTAAATCTCCCACACCTTTAAGTCTCACACACCCAAGGGAAAATCCTGGTTATCTAAAGCAAGATGTTATCAGAGTGTGCTCAGCTGTTGTAGGCTATTGTAATCACGTCTCTTATCAAGGTATATGGCTCAAGATGGCTGCAAGGATGATAGCCGCCTTCTGTTGGCTCCCCACATTCAATCAGGTGTCCCCTGTGAACTTCTTAGCTACCATCATCATTATCATTGTTGGTAAATATGTCATCGAAATATCAGTTTTACTTTCACTCCTGATGTACTGTGGATTGAATGTAGGATTTCACTCATGCTGGGCAAACACTCCACCGCTGAGGTTCAGCCCCAGCCCCCTCATATGGTTTTAAACAGAGAGAAATTTATTGCTCAGTGGAACAGTCTTCAACCATCTTAGAACTTTTCCTCTTTATAAGAAGTTATCAGAGGACTTCACTGTACTTCTAGTAACTTCTCTGAATACTGGCTGACCACACCTCTAGATGTAGCTGTGGTCTAGTTTACATCTATAATATGGTAGGAAGACGCTGATATCTTATTTATCCTTTTCTGGAGATACTTCAGCCAAATAAGCTACTTTCAATTTCAACTAGATAATAGCAACTTTCTGAAATACGTATCTAAAGGCCAAGCACCCACATCCCAACCTAACACCAGGGGAGACATCCCAAAGGCTAATGGGGCCATGAGGTTCTGAATGTATCTCCCTGGTGAACAGGCTTCTTTGGATAAACAGAAATAGGGAAGAAAAAAATGAATTTAGATTCATTTTTATTCATTATGCACATCAACTTGGTGGTTGTTTCTAACTCAGGTGGGACCCCTCTCTTCTCTTTTCAGATGCCTTCTATGGAACCAAACCACTGCAGTGATTTAAGAAACTAGTAAAATATTGACCTATGTTCTCCATAGAGTTAAATATAAGTTGGTATTCCATTAAAGTGGAAAGCTAAGTAGAGAGGCACTTGCTGAGACTCCAGCAGAGAGCCCGTGAGTGGGTAAAGTGCTCTGGGAAGGCGTCATCAGAGAGTTCAAATGGCTCATCATTATTCTCGCAATTGCCTCCCTTCTGTCAAGCATGCTTGCAGGGCACAAGCAAGGCTGCCAGTTTATCAGCCAGACTAGATGAAAACGAAATTAGCCGAAGGGAAGAAGCTACAGTGAATGTAATTTCAAGAGCAAGGTCCTAGGCTAGCTAGGTCAACTTTCTTTATTTGTTCTGACATCCCTAAAATGATTTAATGCTTCCGTTACAATGTTATTTTCTTTAATAAAGGTTTGAACAACTTCTGATATTAAAATCTCCAGGAGTGTTTATATCTATATGCCTTTTGGTATTCTTTATTGGTAGAGAGGTCATGGGTAATGAAGGTACAGGTTCTTTGAATAACTCATCTGTGATTCAGTTTCTAATTTCATTCTGGTTGTCTTCTATTGTACAGAAGGATGCTAAGGTAGAAAGATGGGAGTGATTCTCATGTCTATTCAAAGACATCACATTAACATTGAACCTTTTAGTTTTACTTGCTTATTAAAGTTAAGATTTTACAATCCTCGGCATGAGTTATTTATTTAATGATGTGTGTCTTCTTTTATTTCATTAAATTATTTTTATTTTTTTTTCTAGGAAGACCTTGACTTAATTTGGTATGCTATAGATGAATATAGTTTCTTTTCTTCACCAAGTTGCAGTAGAGTATGCATCTTGCATCTTGCTGAGCACCAACACTGCCCATGGTTTGTTTTAAAGGTTTGTAACATTAGTTTAAGAAAACCTAGACCATACTGAATGTGCTTTACATTTCTTTTTGCCATTTTATTTTTATTTAAATAAGTGCCTTATTTAACTTGTTAAGTAATCTTTCCAAGTTGGTTTCCTATTGGACTATTAGAAGAAATAATGGGATCTGACCAAAACAGCTCAATAAAGGTGAAACAGAGCAGTACAAAGAATATAGAGTATAAATAAATAAATAAATAAATAAATCCTCTCATTTACAGTAGAAGGCATAGGAATGGAAGACACTGTGTTAAGGGAAACAGCCTATATATGCAAAGGAAAGAACTGTGCATGCTCTGTAACTATGGAAATAAAACACAAAAGAACAGTTGGTCTGGGTATAAAACAGTATTTGTTAGAGGTAGGGAGGAGTGAGGTTGGATAAACAGAACCTGGATTTTATCAGTAAATAGCACCTGAACACACTGAAATATCACACTGAGCTCTATTAACATGCACAAGGAGGAACATGAGGAATGAAAGACAGAGCTGAGAGGGTAAATCAGTGGAGAAAGTTACCCTAACACTCATGAAGTCCTTAGTTCAATCTCCTTCCCCACAAATAAAACCAAACCAAACCAAACCAAACCAAACCAAACCAAACCAAACCAAGCCAAATCAAACCACCTTCTTAGAGAGATCTATGAATGAGGTCACAGCTCTTAAATAGAGTTTACTTATTGCTAAAACAAAGCCCTCATGTAGCCCAGTATTTAGTGAGGGCTTGGGAGTCAGTCAGACTAGGGATTAATTAGAACACTTCTTACCTTTCTGTCTTTTCTCATCTGTAAAATGGGGGTGTTGTATAGCTGTTTCCTCTGAGATTAAAACCTTTCTTGGAGCAAAACTTGATAAGACACGGATGAAAGGCAAGGTGAAGCAGCAGGATCTTCTAAATCAATGCTGCAGTCCTTTAGCACAATTCATGTTATGGCGATCCTCCAACCATAAAATTATTTTGTTGCTATTTCATGCGCTTAATTTTGCTATTGTTATGAATCATAATATAAATATATGATATGCAACCCCCAAAAGGGATGGTGTCCCACAGATTGAAAACTGCTGTTCTAAATGGAGGTGAAACATACATCCCATTCTACAGTCAAGCTTGGTAGGATCAGGGAGTAAATGACTCCCTGAAGCTGATCTTGTCACTAGGACCCCTTCTCTATGCACATATAAGCAGTAGGGGCTGCTGAGACCCTCTGAATGGGCTCAGACCAGCCAAAGTGCCTAGATGAAGCAGAGACAAGATGAGCTTTTGATAAGAGGAAGAAACTTGTGGTTTCCTGCAGAAGACACTCCAACCCATTGAGCTGCCTGCCAGCTGTGAGCTACATGTTTCCAGGCTTTGTGAACTGTCACCCATGATGGACTTTTTGGTGATGCAGCTGTCTTTGAGACATGTCTGCTCTTGTTACTAACCCTTCACCATATTCCTATAAGTAACTCCAATAAAATGCATGGGCTCATTTAGGTGGACTTTGGTGGTATCTATACTTGGGTGTGTCTTTAGCTCCCTATGTGGTGCTAGGAGACTTTTGTTCAAATCTCCCTAAGAGTGATGTCACATGACAAGGAGGAATGCATCTGCCTTCAGTATAGTAGTATTTTCAGGAAGTGAAAACTATACAGAGCCAAGAAAAGTGCACACTACAGTCAAGGGGTCCTCACAGCTCGAAACAGAACTGTTGCTCTTGGTGCCACTGAAACTATTGTTAGTCAGGTTCTTTCAAATTAGGCTCAAGTCCTGCTATTTTTACTAACATTCTCAAAAAAATTCAAAGTAAAAAAAGAATGTTTGTTAGCACATCTAATGCCTTCTAATCAGTTCCTCTCTGGAGCTGTGCCTCCAGGAGAGGTAAGGCACATGCATGCACTCTGGCCTCATAACACATGAGCTCTCTCCGTGGTGCTGAAGTTGCTATCTTCTGGGTTGATATCACTAGCCCCCTCTCTGTGAACGAAGTGGCTAGTGCATGCTATGTGATGTCTCCACTTCTTTCCAAGGAGCTCCACAGAAACCTCACTCGAAGATTCTTAATGTACATTTCAGAAGTTTCTAGGACTTTCTAAGGTGAATGATGTTGTGACTTTCGCCTGCTCACAAGACAATAAAGAGGCAAGTGGAAGAGGAGTCTGGTTGCCTGGACTCCAGGCAAGATCCTGTCTCTTGTGAACCCCAGGTGCTTCCTCATTGGTGGCATAGAGCTTAAAGAATCTGTGATTTCCAACTCTTCAGGACAAGAGCACCAGTGTAGGAAAATATTGAGGATGTAAGAAAATGTTTGCACATTGCAGAGCAGAGTCAGCAAGGCTTCCCCAGTACACAGAGGTCCTTCTGGCCAAAGAGATCAATTGAAACTCTTCATAACTGAATATGTTCCACATGCAGAAAGTGTGAAGTACTTCCCTCTTGCCTGTCATTGCATCATGTCAATAAAAGTGGCTACCCCACAGTCCCTAACTGACCCACTTTAACATTTTGACAATGCTCTGTATGTTTTGACCAAGACCACTGATTTTATACCATTATTATCCATTCAGGACATTGGGCCATATGATGCTACTAATTATTGTCAACATTTCTCCTATGTTTTAATGAATCTTCTTCAGCAGAGGAAAGTTTCCCTATTCATAGGATAGAAAGAGGGTTAGGCTTACAAAGTTTTTTCCTCTCCAGTATCTTTGTTTAACATAGTCCTTTTCAGGACACATCATCCTACTGCTGTGGGAGAAACAGTTTATTCTGGCACACAGTTGCTGTTGGAAATACACCTCCATGCCATCCCTGACTTCATATGTCAGTGTGTGCTTTTCCTTCGAGGTCTTGCAGTTAGAGCACTGAATGACTCTTGTCTTTTACTTTGTAATTTAAGAATTACATTCTCCCAATGTGTGTGTGTGTGTGTGTGTGTGTGTGTGTGTGTGCATAGCATATGTGGAAGTCAGAAGTCAGAGGACAACTTGTGGGAGGTTCTCTCTCTCTATTATGTGGGTCCCTAGGAATGAATTTAGGTCACTGGGCTTGGAGGCAAGCACCTTAACTGGATAATCCACCTTGTGGGTCCCCCACTATGATTTTTGAACATTAGTGTCAACAAGCCTTTATCAATTTATTAGTTATTATGAGTGGTTTCCTCCACTCATACTTACTGCCCAACTCCATGGAGTACAGAATGGTGTGAAGAAAACTTCTTTATAGTATTTTCTTAAAATTGATTTTGTAGTGGTGAGGCAGGTGGTGCAGGGTGGGTAGGAAGGGCTGGAAGGAGAAGCCATAATACAATATGACATTATTATATTTCTAATTATATATTCTAATAATTTTATATTAATTATTAATATTCTAATAAGAAGCCATGTCTGCTCTTACAGCTTCTTGTTTGTGGTTTTAGTTACTTATGGGCATCCAAAAATGTCCAATGGAAAATTCCATAAATAAATAGCTTAAAAGTTCTTAATCACATGCCATTCTGAGCAATGTGATGAACTCTAGTGCCACCCTATTTAGCCCCCCTCAAGAAGTTAATCACTCTTTTGTCTAGGATATTCGTATTGTATGTATTATACTGTATGTTATCTACCTGTTAGTCACTCAATGGCTTGTTCTGTTAGTGGGTCATGTGTCTTGGTATTTCTATGCTTGTGATTAACTGACCCTTATGTGGTCGCCCAATATTTTTCTCATAATTTCTGTGTACTTCCTCTCACTTCATGGTACCATGCAAACATTGTATCATTTCCTAACATCATAAAAGCAAGTATGTGATAGAATGAGCACATATATGTTTTTCTTGTTCTTTGTTCTTTGTGTTTTTGTTCGTTTTGAGACAGGGTTTCTGTGTGTAGCCATGGATGTCTCTGTAGACCAGACTGGCCTCGAAGTCAGAGATCCAAGTGGTTCTGCCTCCCAAGTGCTGGGATTAAAGGAGTGCATCACCACGGCATAGCAATTTTACTTTAATTCATTGTTTCAATTTATTTGATTGTTTGCTATTGTTAATCTATTCTGGTTCCTAACTTATAAATTAAACATTCTCTTAGGTGTACCTTGTAGGAATAAACAGTTTACACAGAGCTCAGTATTGTATATGGTTTTGGGCATCCACTCATGGTATTGGAGGATTTACCCTGAGAAGACAGGATCACTTTATTCATTATTTTTTGTAAACTGACACCTCATATGACAAGAACTTGGCCCAAGCAAGAGAGTCGCCCTACTGCCGAGGATGGGAAAGGCATGGGGCTGAAGGCACTGGTAAGTCCACAGAATAACGCTCTCTGTACACATTTTTATTAGAGTATATTATTAGAAATAGAATAATATCATACTGTACTATATTATGAGTTGTTGACCTCTTACTGTGCCTAGTTTAAAAATTTAACTTTATTATAGGTGTGTAATTATAGGAAAAATCAGTGGGTTCAGGAGTCCTCATGTTTCCATGGCTAGAAACAACAGGACTTTCACTGCCTAACAGGCGTCTGATGGGAAAGAGCCTCTGCCTAGGCAGGCAGTTGAAACTTTGGAATGAATTTGTTAGAGATCGGCTCTCTCCTGTCTGTGTCTTTCCTTGTATTCATAGAAATTTAACAAGCTACTTGTTGCTGGTTTCAACGCCTCTTTCAGCACCTTGGGGATTCAAGTGGACACATAGCTTAATTAGCAATGAACGAAATTGTTTTAATACGATTTGGCTGAGAAGCTAACAAGAACAGGTAAGAAATGCTCATATTTATTTTAAAAATAGGATTCAGTGATTTTGGTGTGAGAGGCATTATAAGAACTCAGGAGCTTAGCTATTCCTTGATCCTGAGGACCTAGAAATGTCTTTTAAGAAGGGCTTTACTTTGCTCTCGGGGGATCTGTTAGCCAATCTGCTAACCTCATCTTGGCTGGGATGGGGTGGCTTTCCAGATAGAGAAAAGCCAGATAATACATCCATACTATCTGTCCCATAGAGAACATGGATTCTGAGTGTCTGGGCCAGAGAATTTGTCCCTAAGAGAATTTCTCTAATGTCTAACCTCCAACCAAAGTAAAAATCTGTGATGACTATGGGCAGTTACATAAAATCTGTGATGGTTATTGGCAGTTAATGGCGAGGCTCACAGAGCTCCTCTTCCTTATCAACACAGAGTTATCATTGGGTCAGAATCACAGGAAGAGCTGCTTCCTCTCTGCTCTTGTCCACCTCATCCACCCATCCTCACCTCTCACCCCACTCTGTACAGAATTGTGTATGCAAAATCCCACTGGACTTTCATAGGGATATGCTACAGCAACAGTCTTGGAAAAAAAGCATTTCCTGCTTCCACAATAAGGTGCAATCTGCTGCATCTCTCAGGCTCCAACCAGGATGACAGAGGGCTTTCAAGTATACATGCAATTAAAAAGGAATGTAAAGAAATATAGAAGGTCAAAATTTGTAATGTTTGGACGGTGGGTACACAAGTACATGTTTTTTTTTTTTTTGCCTTTGTGTATTTTCGAATTCATGTATAAGACCAATAATGAGAATGCTTCTTAGTATCTTATGAGCCAGAGGCAAATTGTATGGGTATATTGTCAGACATCTTTCTGTCAAATAATGGCAAGAGTACATGCAAACTTTGAAGCATGACAGCCCTGGTTTGAATACTGTCTAATGCTTCTTATTGCTTTCTATCTTTGGGTTAAATCATATATTCTGAGCATTAAATTAAATTAAAAAGCAGTGTCTCTAAAATGGGAATGATACTGGTACATATCATAAGGACTTTTGTTTTGATGAGACTTAGATGATAAAATGTGTACAAATCAGCACAGAGCCTAGAACATAGGGATTACCCATGTGCATGGGCACTCACCGCAGTGTGTGTGTGTGTGTGTGTGTGTGTGTGTGTGTGTGTGTATGTATGTGTTGCATAAACTGACTGTGCTTTGGGTAGTTTACTGTGGCAGTAAATGTAATCCAGGAAATGAGACAAGAATGCTGAAGAAAGAGTAGTTCAGTGCCCTAGAGGAGCTGTGCATTCCGTGCTAATGGCCTTTGGACTTCTGGCTACCAAGAAGATCAGGGTCAGATTTATGGAAGTAGGTATGATGTGAATAAGCTTCTTCTGTTTTCCCTCTGAGTTGGGGAGGGGCTGTCTTACTTTTCAGACTCTCTTTATTCCCCCCCCCCCATTCATTCTCCACATGCCCTGTAAACTCCTGTAGGTTCCTTGTGCAGTATGGCTGAGAGGGAAGAAAAGATGAAGGAAGGAAAATAGCATGGGTAGCAGCAGTCAGGCACAAAGAGCTGGTTACACAAGACAGTTACACAGTGGCTGGTTGTGACACCGGCTTTGCATTCATGCTAACTGGCCAGGTTTCTCATCACACAGAGAACTCTTTCAGGGACTCTGCCTGCTCCAGGTTTGTTTACATTTTGACTGGCGTTAAGCCTTAAGCTATTATCCCGGATGCAAATGGAAGCTTTCATAAATGATACCACCTGAGGGTTGTCATGGCTTCTGGTTTGCTCTGGTGTCTGATAACTGTTACGGCCCATTCTTCATTATCTTTGTGGAGATTAGGCACTTTTTTTTTTTTTTTTTTTTTTTTTTTTTTTTGGCAGCGAATGTTTCTTCCAAGGTCAATTTCCCTCAAGTGCTCAGTACTGTTTCACATGCTGTGTGCACAAGGAATGCAAATTAATTTGATGTTAGCTTTAGCCAACCCAGCTAGGAAAGTAAATCTGATTTAAAAAAAAAAAACTATAAACACTGATAAACATCATCTAAATACCACGATGTTTGAAAGAATATAGGTGCATGGACATTTACACTAATTCCAGAGACATGGTCTCACAGCATTGTTTTAACTCATAAGTAACTGTAACTGGATATTATTTAAGTGTCATTTTCATTGTATTTATTGTAACTGGGGGCTATAGAAGAGTTTGAGGATACCTGAATATTTCATGTATATTTTTTTTAAACTTATAAGATACAAAACACATGTGTCTGGAAAAGGAGAAACAGAAAACTCTGGGGAAGCTGGACCATTCATAATCCCTTCATCCGGGAATAATTGCTCGGAGCATCTCTGTGTATCTCTTCCCACACATTGCTAAGGCCTCATTGCTAAATTCTCAAGATGGATCTGTAGATGACTGTAAGGCAGACATCAAGTGGCTTTTGGAGCTCTACAGGGATCTTCAGAATACAACAAGGCCTTTCAGCCTGAAAGAAAGTGTACTTCTGGGGTGATGAGTCTTGGGACTAACTTTCTGTGAGGAGAAATACTGTCTTTTCTTTCTCTGCTACCTTCTGGCCTTTCTTCTATTTCCCCTCAGGAAGGGCAGGGCTGTGGGAAGGACCTTGGGCAGGGGGAGCCTCAGTTGAGAGAGGCCAGGACTTGGACAAGTGAAGTCTTTTCTAATCACTGAAGGGCAACTGTGTTATGCCTTATGATAGGGGACAGCTGGGAGCACATCTTTCTAGACTTATGGGTGCAATTCCTATGTACAAGTTCTCCTTTGTGGTTAGATATGCTTCTAAAATCTGCCTTCCTCTTCTAAGTTTATGGCTCTTTCAGGTTTCTTATACTCACCATACCTCCCTGACTTTCACTGGAACTGTATTCTGTTCTGTGGAAGACACCCCACCCCTTGCCCTAACAGTAGGACTTGAATACAGCCCATTTTTCATGTTCTTCATGCCCATCATCGAATGAGCACTGGATCCAAGCCAGGCTCAAATGAATTCTCTGGAGGCTTAAAATAAGAATCAAGAAAATAGGACCCTTTCTTTTGGTAGAAAGATTGGGAAGGCATGAATCCAGGGCTCTACTGACACTAACCTATAATATGTGAAAGATGGCACATGGATTAACCTAGACCTCACTGAGAGGTGCAACAGTAAAGAGATGACAAAGGATGGAGTAGGTGTGGCTAAGGATGGATGGAAAGAAAGAAAAGAGAAGAAAGGAGGGAGAAAAAATATGCAAGAGACCTAATGACATTTCTATAATTTTAACCTTCCTAAGTGTCTTAGTCAATGTTCTTTTTTTATCTTTATTTTTTTATTAGTAACTTTTTAAAAAAACATAATAATCAAAGGCTTTATAAGTTTGGTAATGCTTAATAACAAGATGTCCATACAATCAGAAGTGTAACCCAATACCCAACCTAGATATACCAACTATCTTTGACTGGTGGAGACATGTGAACATCCACCTCCATGTCCCCTTGCCCTCGTCTCCTAGCTCCTCCTCCTTTCCTTACTCCTCTTCATCCTCTCCTTACTCCTCCCACCTTAGCTCCTCCTACATATCACCCTTTCTGTTAAAATAAAACTTTTCTCTCAAAATACAATTAGAGCATAACTATACCAATTTGTATCAGTAAGGTACAAGATAGACTTAATACCCAGTCCATTATTTTGTTGCTTAGTCAATGTTCTATTGCTGTGAAGAAACACCATGGCCACAGCAATTCTTATAAAGAAAAACATGTAGTTGGGGCTGGCTTACAGTTTTAGAGGTTTAGTTTATCATGGCCAGGAAGCATGGTAGCATGCACAAAGACATTGTGGTGCAGGAAAAGTTGAGAGTTCTGTATTCAAATCCACAAATATCAGGAAAAGAGAGAACCACTGGGCTTGGCTTGGGCTTCTGAGACTCTAAAGCCTATCCCCAGTGACACACTTCCTCTAGCAAGGCCACACCTCCTAACCTCTTTAAATAGTGGCACTCCCTAAGAACCGAGCATTTAAATATTTGACCCTATGGGGGGCATTTCTAGTCAAACAACAGCTGTTTTGGTCTTCTCTCTTAAATTCTGTAATTCTACAATATAGTCTAGAAATCTCTATCTGGCGGATTAATTCTGAGATGAGTTTTCTTTTCATTTACAGTCTAAAGAACCTAGAACAAGAGAATTGAACTCTGCCAACCATCTCAGTCTTTTGGTTTTCCTGTGTTTTCAGCTGCACAGACATGGAGACAGCTGGCTCTCAGCATCCCAGGAGCCTCAGCTTCTTACAATGCCCAAGACTGTCCCTTCTCAAGCTGTCTAAGTCACGGTGGCAGTATTAAGCTAACTGTAAACGTCTGGGTCTTTGGTAGGTTTTCTTCCCACTGTTCTGAGAGCTAATCGCTTAGCTCTTGACAGCTGTTAATACCTTGTAACAGAGAAGTGGCAAGATAAGCCACTTTCTTTTTTAAATTGTTTTTTTTTTTAATTTATCATTATTGTTGCCATTATTGATTTTTTTTTTTCTTCAAGACAGGGTTTCTTTGTGTTGCCCTGGCTGTTCTGAAATTTGCTGCATATATAAGGCTGTCCTCAAACTCACAAAGATCTGCTTGCCTCTGCCTCCTGAGTTTTGGAATTAAAGGCATGTGCCACCAACCTGGAGCTGTTACAGGTGGTTGTGAGCCATGACATGTGGTTTCTGGGGTTAAAACTTAGGGCCCCTCCAAGAGCAGTGAGTGATTTTAGCCACTGAGCCATCTCTCTAGTATACAAGATGTCATTTTCTTTAACAAATGTGATGGGATTGGGTAGTTTAAAATAAGAGAAAATTGAATTAAATGTACGTATGTATGCATGTATGTATGTATGTATGTGTGTATGTGTGTGTGTATGTGTGTATGTGTGTGTGTATGTGTGTATGTGTGTATGTGTGTGTGTATGGTTACTGTTCGAGCCAGAGACAAGAAACAGATGGTGGCACCCTGTGGCTGAGGGGCAGCAATAAACCACAGAGGCAATAGAGGATCTGAGATGATGATGCCGAGTGTGAGCTCAGACATTTGAGCTGAGGAAGCAGTGCTGTCCACTGTGTTCCTCCTCTCAGGATGAAGGTAATGTGGGAAGATGGAGGGCTGACAGGAGATGCTTGTAGGTGATTCCCAGGGAGGTGTCTCTGAGAAACACTTCCAGATACTTCCCCAAATCTGTTTACAAGGATGCTTGAAACAGTTTTGTAGAGAACAAGATGGACCAAGCTGGGAGATGACTGAGGCCTGGATGCCCCTTCTGATTCTCAGAGTGAAGTGAGGTAAGGCCTCTATGACATCACATCACAGGGTCTGCCCTAGTAACAGCAGAGTCCTTAGCCTGAGGACAACTCAGAGTCCTGCAAGGAGGGCTGGGATGCACATGTGTGTGCCCAGGTTTGGGCTGTTTTCTGGGATGGACACTATCTGAAATGCATCACGTGAGTAACTCACCCAGTGTGAGGCACTTCTTCATTGGGATCTTAAATGGGGGAGACTGAACCATGGAGAGGGACTTGAAGTATTTCTGACTGAGGACAGTGAATCCTAAGAGAGCTAGAAACAGATCAGAAGTCTCACAGTAGTGGGACTGGCCACTCAAGACTGCAGAAAGAGGAACCCCTCACTCACAGGGAGAGAGGCTTTGGAAGTACTTCAGCCCCAGCCTGGGCTGGAGGAAGAAACACTGCTATTGCCACACCCACATCTGACCATCACTCAGAGCTTGTCCAGGGAAGGAGTCAACACATCCCTGGCACTGGTGTCTGATCTTCCCTGAGGACTTCAGTCCCCGGCAGCAGCAATCTTTTCATTTGCATTCAGAGAGCTGCCACAGTATGGGACAAACATCAATGTCACTATCACAGGAAACACTATCACATGGCAGCATTCTCCCCTCTCATTCTCTACTTACATACATGTTTTCACTTTGTATGTGTGTTGTCTGTGTGCTTATGTCTGCAGTTCCACATCCATGTGTAAAAGTGCATGAGGAGGACATGGGGTGATGCCACATATTTTGCCACAAATGTACACGCAGTTTCATAAGACAGGTAATTTATGTTCAGGCTTTAAGAGGATGACACCCTCATCACATGTACAATCTCCCACTTTTCCTCAACAGTGTGCTCAGCACAGTGGGAAAGCACGGTCGTTCCTCATGCTACACTCAGGCACATGGGAAGAGGCTGGACAGAGCTGTGGTCAGGCCTCTATTACCTCATAGTAGCCCACAGCCATGGTAAAGGCCGTGGTGTTGGTGTGAGGGAACTCAGTGATGGGCTTGGATTCAGAAGGAACCGCAGGTGTGTTGGGCTGTATGTTGGGAGGAATATATACAGATTTCTGTGATGAAGCCCTGACTAGACCTTAGTGCGTTATACTGGGCAACAGAAGGTGGTAAAGGGCACGAGGCACAATGTAGTCCTTGAAACGACCTTTAACAGGACCTGTGCTAAAACAGTAGAAATGGGTGCAGTCAGTATCAACAGGGTGTGTGTGTGTGTGTGTGTGTGTGTGTGTGTGTGTGTGTGTACTAAGGAACTTGACAAACAAGTACTCCCGGAGATGACACCAGAGAATAAGCCCAGGGAATGATCACACCCAACCTGTACCACATGAAAAGACTCCAGGCTCCAGACTGGTGCAGGATAAAGCTCTGCTGTTGGGCCCCAAGCCAGGAACAACTCTCAGTTATGGCAGCCCATAGTGTCCAGGGCAGGTAGGAGATGTTCCAGTGTCCTAATGCCTGGGGTTCTGAAGCAACTTTAAGCATATGCTACACAGGTACATAGAAAGGGCTTTTCCAGGACCTTCTCTAAACATGAAACTTCCTGGAAATATTTCAACTCATGAACCCTTCCCTGTATGGCCACAGACATTGACATCACATTCTCTCTTCATCATATATATATATATATATATATATATATATATATATATATGGTGTTAATGTATTTGTGAATGAATTTATGTATATGTATGTGTTTAGTGGACCATGTCAGTTGTTTCTTTAGTGATGTTCTCAGAAGACATCGACTACCATGATGGGGTCAGGGAGGGAAACTTCCTGAAATGCTACTTTCTGGGAAATCCGACTACAAGCTATATTTAATGATGATGAAACGACAGGTTGGAGGCCAAAATTTAAATCAATTTGATACCAGTCCAAAAGACACCTGTGTGCCTGGATACCCTTTGAGCTTTTTCAGACAGAGTGAGGCTTGGCCTCTGTGACCTCACATAAAGGGTCACTGACATGGTTATGGGTGTGTTCATGCTCTGAGGGCAGGAGAGTTCATTATAGGAGAAGGTGGCAAAGATCCCTCTCAGGTAAGTTAGTGCAGAGAAATCTTTGGGTAAAGGCCTGATCTCATCCATATATGTACTTGGCTGAGGGCTTTTTGTGAAAGGGGTGACTAAGGCACAGTTTAGTGTTTGAGAGATTTTGATGGACAGGACAGATGTGATCTTGAGAAGAGTGGTAATAGCAAGGACTAGAGGGATAGCCTCACAGGGCTTGACCATGTATGACACACTGAAAGAAGACCCATCCCATATAGGAAAAAGAGGCCTTGGGAAGCTTTGCAGTCTCCAATGCCTTAGCAAGACATTTAGAGGACTAACTGCTATTGTTTCTCCAAACTTTTTGTGATATTCCATTATTGGATCTCATTCCAGAAGGAAGGAAATGCATCATGGGACCTTGGTGAAACTCTCTTATTGGTCTCATAACTTAGAAGCAACAATATTTTCACATGAGTTCATGTGTACACTTTACCACAGGAACAGATGGCGACACAACAGGAAGGGCTTTCCCAGACAGCTTTTTTTTTTTTTTTAAACTTTCTATTTGTATAAAATATAATTTGTTTCATTGGACTATGAGATATATGTGTCAATGTCTGAGCACGTTTCCTAGAGGACATGTCAATGATGTTCTGAGCGTATGTGAGATGCCAGAGAAAGATACTAAACACTTTATGCTATCAATACCTGTCTCTTTTTTTCCCCCAGAAATACTGACTATAGATCAATAACAGCAAAGCACCTGTGGATGAATATGAACTCAAAGGTATGCTCTAATTCAACATTAAAGGAATAAGATACACTGACCTGAGGATATCTGGACCTAGATAGGTATGCATTAAAGGAAAGAGGCCCAGGCAAACAAACAAAACCAGTATGTGTCCTACCCAAATGCTGACCTTGATGAAGCTAAGGTCAAGAGTAAGTAGATATATGGGCCTGGACAAGTACACTGAAGAAGCCTGGGCCCAAACAAGAAAAGATATGAGCCTGGGCCAATCTCTGACCCTCAAGAGGCCCCCGACCCCCCCCCCCCAAAGAAACAGAGATGTGAGCCTGGGCCAGTTCCTGACCCTGAAGAGGCCTGGGCCCAAAGAAGAAGAGATGTGGGCCTGGGCCAATCCCTGACCCTGAAGAGGCCCGGGCCCAAAGAAGAAGAGAAGTGGGCCTGGGCCAATCCCTGAACCTGAAGAGGCCCGGGCCCAAAGAAGAAGAGAAGTGGGCCTGGGCCAATCCCTGACCCTGAAGAGGCCCGGGCCCAAAAAAAAAGGAGATGTGGGCCTGGGCCAATCCCTGAACCTGAAGAGGCCCGGGCCCAAAGAAAAAGAGCTGTGGGCCTGGGCCAATCCCTGAACCTGAAGAGGCCCGGGCCCCCCAAAAAAGAGATGTGGGCCTGGGCCAATCCCTGACCCTGAAGAGGCCTGGGCCCAAAGAAAAAGAGCTGTGGGCCTGGGCCAATCCCTGACCCTGAAGAGGCCCGGGCCCAAAACAAAATGAAATGTGGGCCTGGGCCAATCCCTGACCCTGAAGAGGCCTGGGCCCAAAGAAAAAGAGATGTGGGCCTGGGCCAATCCCTGACCCTGAAGAGGCCCGGGCCCCCCAAAAAAGAGATGTGGGCCTGGGCCAATCCCTGACCCTGAAGAGGCCCGGGCCCAAAGAATAAGAGTTGTGGGCCTGGGCCAATCCCTGACCCTGAAGAGGCCCGGGCCCAAAAAAAAGAGATGTGGGCCTGGGCCAATCCCTGACCCTGAAGAGGCCCGGGCCCAAAAAAAAGAGATGTGGGCCTGGGCCAATCCCTGACCCTGAAGAGGCCCGGGCCCCCCAAAAAAGAGATGTGGGCCTGGGCCAATCCCTGACCCTGAAGAGGCCCGGGCCCAAAGAAGAAGAGCTGTGGGCCTGGGCCAATCCCTGACCCTGAAGAGGCCCGGGCCCAAAGAAGAAGAGATGTGGGCCTGGGCCAATCCCTGAACCTGAAGAGGCCCAGGCCCAAAACAAAATGAAATGTGGGCCTGGGCCAATCCCTGAACCTGAAGAGGCCCGGGCCCAAAGAAAAAGAGATGTGGGCCTGGGCCAATCCCTGACCCTGAAGAGGCCCGGGGCCCAAAGAAGAAGAGCTGTGGGCCTGGGCCAATCCCTGACCCTGAAGAGGCCCGGGGCCCAAAGAAGAAGAGTTGTGGGCCTGGGCCAATCCCTGACCCTGAAGAGGCCTGGGCCCAAAGAATAAGAGTTGTGGGCCTGGGCCAATCCCTGACCCTGAAGAGGCCCGGGCCCAAAGAATAAGAGTTGTGGGCCTGGGCCAATCCCTGACCCTGAAGAGGCCTGGGCCCAAAGAAGAAGAGATGTGGGCCTGGGCCAATCCCTGACCCTGAAGAGGCCCGGGCCCAAAGAAGAAGAGATGTGGGCCTGGGCCAATCCCTGACCCTGAAGAGGCCCGGGCCCAAAAAAAAGAGATGTGGGCCTGGGCCAATCCCTGACCCTGAAGAGGCCCGGGCCCAAAGAAGAAGAGCTGTGGGCCTGGGCCAATCCCTGACCCTGAAGAGGCCTGGGCCCAAAGAATAAGAGTTGTGGGCCTGGGCCAATCCCTGAACCTGAAGAGGCCTGGGCCCAAAACAAAATGAAATGTGGGCCTGGGCCAATCCCTGAACCTGAAGAGGCCTGGGCCCAAAGAAGAAGAGAAGTGGGCCTGGGCCAATCCCTGACCCTGAAGAGGCCTGGGCCCAAAGAAGAAGAGATGTGGGCCTGGGCCAATCCCTGACCGTGAAGAGGCCTGGGCCCAAAGAAGAAGAGAAGTGGGCCTGGGCCAATCCCTGACCCTGAAGAGGCCTGGGCCCAAAGAAGAAGAGATGTGGGCCTGGGCCAATCCCTGACCGTGAAGAGGCCTGGGCCCAAAGAAGAAGAGAAGTGGGCCTGGGCCAATCCCTGACCCTGAAGAGGCCTGGGCCCAAAGAAGAAGAGAAGTGGGCCTGGGCCAATCCCTGACCCTGAAGAGGCCTGGGCCCAAAGAAGAAGAGATGTGGGCCTGGGCCAATCCCTGACCCTGAAGAGGCCTGGGCCCAAAGAAGAAGAGATGTGGGCCTGGGCCAATCCCTGACCGTGAAGAGGCCTGGGCCCAAAGAAGAAGAGAAGTGGGCCTGGGCCAATCCCTGACCCTGAAGAGGCCTGGGCCCAAAGAAGAAGAGATGTGGGCCTGGGCCAATCCCTGACCCTGAAGAGGCCTGGGCCCAAAGAAGAAGAGAAGTGGGCCTGGGCCAATCCCTGACCCTGAAGAGGCCTGGGCCCAAAGAAGAAGAGATGTGGGCCTGGGCCAATCCCTGACCCTGAAGAGGCCCGGGCCCAAAACAAAATAAGATGTGGGCCTGGGCCAATCCCTGACCCTGAAGAGGCCCGGGCCGAAAGAAGAAGAGCTGTGGGCCTGGGCCAATCCCTGACCCTGAAGAGGCCTGGGCCGAAAGAAGAGCTGTGGGCCTGGGCCAATCCCTGACCCTGAAGAGGCCCGGGCCCAAAGAAGAAGAGCTGTGGGCCTGGGCCAATCCCTGACCCTGAAGAGTCCTGGGCCGAAAGAAGAGCTGTGGGCCTGGGCCAATCCCTGACCCTGAAGAGGCCCGGGGCCCAAAGAAGAAGAGCTGTGGGCCTGGGCCAATCCCTGACCCTGAAGAGTCCTGGGCCGAAAGAAGAGCTGTGGGCCTGGGCCAATCCCTGACCCTGAAGAGTCCTGGGCCGAAAGAAGAGCTGTGGGCCTGGGCCAATCCCTGACCCTGAAGAGGCCCGGGGCCCAAAGAAGAAGAGCTGTGGGCCTGGGCCAATCCCTGACCCTGAAGAGTCCTGGGCCGAAAGAAGAGCTGTGGGCCTGGGCCAATCCCTGACCCTGAAGAGGCCCAGGCCCAAAGCAGCCCACATGGCATTCTTCCAATAGACGCAAGATTCTTACATCAATTGTGTTAAGACCACACCATTGCTTTGGCCACACATGAACACAACAAGGGGACCCTTTGGAATCAAAGGTGTGGGGGCCACACCCATAAATCTTTGTGCACAGGTCTTCCTAGATGAGGCCTTCCAGAGATCAAGGAGAAGCTGACCTCAAATGTGATCTAGGATGTACCCACTTAGAAGGTTGGACACCACAAGGGGAGCTGGTCTGTTGAGTGCAATACTGGCAAAAGCCATAATGTAACATCAGTGGGACCCTGGCAGCTCCCTGACTACAGAGTACCCTGGCTCCAGCTTCAGTTCAAGGGTGTGTGGGCCGCACCCTCCCTTTTTTTTATGATACTGGACAATCCTCACAACAAGGAAGCCAGGACTACACCAAGGCTCTGTAGTCTTTTCTTTAGTGGACATTTCATGCCCGAGCATTGTGTGTATAGTCTTAAATAAATATAAAATTCATCTGCCATGTTTTTTTTTTTAATGCTTATTTTGGCTCTTGTACTTCTGAATGATGGTTTTCAAACCTCAATAGAATTTCTTTAAAAAAGTTGTGATGGTTACGAACAGCAAGTATGGGTAGCTAGCACATCTCTTTCTCACCTGCGGTCTCCATGTGCATGGCACACTTCTGTATGCTCAGACCTCATCCTGAAGATGAGTGTACCTCTGTCCATGGTTTGTAGCTTTGTCTTTAGTCGGAGTCTCCCAAGGAAAACTAAAGGGGCCAAGGAAGAAGCCCTCATCTAGTGACCAATACAATGTGCTATATTCTTTCAAATAGATGAATTCGAGGCCAATGTTTTGCAACTCTGGGCTTGCCTCTGGTCTTTGTCAATGTACATTGTTCACAGTGCCTCAGGACCTTTGTGTGGGCTTTCAGTGGCCATTATCCTGTGGCTTTTTATGGTCTGGGAACTATCCCTTCCTTACAGTTGGGTATCGATAGTCACAAGGCTTTTCCTTCCCATCCAGGTCTGATTTACTCCATTCTCCATACATCCTTTTCTTCAGAGATATGAGAGTCCATCAGACAGTATGAAAAGAAAGGTCAATGATCACATATTTCACTGGCTCTTTCATAGATTTTCAGGTATACCCTATGGAGGTCTGAGCTCTAGATACCTGGCTCCTGGACAGGGGCTTGCAGAATCTGAATGCAGTGTATTTGGGCCAGCATCAAAGGGAAAGGTGTTAGTAGTTAATATCAGTGAGTTAGAAACAGAACAGACATTCCAGGGGTGGGGAGGGAGAAAAAATATTTGGGTAATCTTGCCCAAAGCTCTTATGACATTCCTCGTTGGATCATTGATTTCTTTTTCATATTGCTTTCTGCCTATTGATGGATTGATTTGGGGATTGAAAAATGGTGAGAAACTCCACCAGTGAGCCTTAGTGTGTGCACATGAATGTCCTACCACTATATATGTGGATTATTTTTTTAAGCATGGGATGTAACCTAACAAGAAAGTAGCCTTGGCTAAACCCTGAAATCAAAGGAGTCTGGATAAAACCTAAGTGTAAAACATCAGGAAAATAGGAAAGTAGCCCAACCAGAGCATGAACTGAGAGCAGCCTATGATACATTCTCAACTTTAGGAGTCAGAGATCAAACCTCATCCCTGCATGACCAGAACAAGCCAAGTTCCCAAAGGAAATGGTGTATCCCAAAACCAAAGGTCCCCAAGCTAGACCCTCAAACACAAGGACCCTGGCATGAGAAACATCCTTTTGAGTTGTTGGTAATAGGGGCCCAAGAGACTCCCCAAAATAAAGATTAATGATGCTTCTCTTAGTCACTTCCTAGAAACTGAAGGCAAGGCCCCATTGCTGAAAATACCAAGCATTTGGGACATAGAACTCAGAGAATTTGGGCTAGATGTGACACTAAAACCTTCTCCATGAGGACTAGCTTTCATAATCTTAGTAGCTTCTATAGAAGCTGCCAAGGGAGGGAAGCAATCAATTGTTATGCCCATTAACCAGCAAGTGACCAACAGTGATAGAGAGTTCCAAAGGGGGCAACTGTGGCACTCATATCTGGTGATAGATGGTCTATGTCATTGGATTTAAATTATGGCTTGGTCAACATGAGGGAAATCCTGTTATTGGAACCCTAGTTTAATTACCCATGGCTACTAAGGTCATGGATATTATGACAGAACCTACTACTGACACTTTACTCAACCACTGTAATTCTTGACTACATTCTTCATATCCTATAACCACAGGGTGAGTGTCTCCTAAAAATGACCTAGAAGCTGCACCCATGAAAGCACAATAATAACGGCTGCTTAAAGGAGACCTAAACAAGGACAGTACCATCTGACGTGGTAGTGGGGGTAGGGGAAACCCAAGGAGGAATTATCCCGGGGCAAAGAGCTTTAAGCTATTAAGCACTGCTCAGAGAGAGAATTAGTTGTCCTCACAGTTGAGCACCCTAACTGGTTTTCCCATACCTAGTGTTCAGACCTGAAAATATACGTATGTAAGCATCACTGAACAGACTCAGCAAATTGTAGGCATAAAAATTTATAATGCTTTTGTGCTATCTACATACATATTAAAGCATTTTCACTTTTAATGCAAATCATGTGGTTAGTTGGTTCATGTCAGGAATGAAGGTTTGACATGTATATAATTCACTAAGGAAAAACCAATGAAATGCACTTTGGCTAGAACAAAGAATGCCTATATTATTACAGGTTAGGTATCAACTAGGGCCTTGAATGCCCAAATCATAGGAGGCTTCTTAATATGTTGTGTTGAATATCCAACATTTCTAACTGTTCAATCATTATTTTGTTCATTTTTAATATCTGTTTTGAGTTTTGAGATCCAGTATTGCTACATAGGTGGTCCCGGCCTTGAACTGACATCACTTCTGTTTACTCTGTCCCTCAAGTGATGTCAGCTCCCAATATTCAGAAACACGGTTTGCTTGGAGAACCCCAATGACCACAACTATCAGGTCCAAAGAAAATTTTCTACCAGGCAATACAAAGCCATCACACTTTCTGACAGTCCATAGAGGAAACAGAAATCAAGGAATAAAACAGACACCAAGCAAAGAGAAATCCAGAAATTATCACCTAGACCTACAATCACCCTAATTCCAGATGCTTAGATGTCACTGTAAAAACACAGTCCAGTAGCCAGCACTTATTTTCTTCACTATAGCCGAGCTATCTTACCACAGCAGTCTCTGAATATTCCAACATAGATGAAGCACAAGAAGACCTTAAAACCACCTGCATGAGTATGATAGAGTTCCTTAGAGAAGAAATAAATAAAGCCTTTAAAAATTCAGGAAAACAAAAGCAAATAGTGGAAGAAAATGAATAAAACTGTTCAAGAACTAAAAATGGAAATGGAATCAATGAAGAAGACCCAAAGTGAGGGAATTCTGAAAATGAAAAATTTAAAAATTTGAACAGGAACTACAGAATAAAGAGATCGAAGAGAGAATCTCAGGCATTGAAGGTACAATAGAAGAAATAGATATATCAGTCAAAGAAAATGTTAAATCTAAAAAATTCCTGACAGAAAACATCCAAGAAATCTGAATCAGAATTAGAAACCATGAAAAGACCAAACATAAAAATAGTAGGAATAGAGAAAGGAGAATTATTCCAGATCAAAGGCCCAGAAGATTCTTTCAATGAAATCATAGAAGAAAAAATTCTTAAAGGAAATGCCTAAAAAGGTACAAGAAGCATACAGAGTACCAAATAGGTTAGATCATAAAAGAAATCCTCCTCACCACATAATAACCAAAACATTAAACATACATAACAAAAAACTAAAAGCTGCAAGGGAGAAAGACCATGTAATATATAATGGTGGAAATATTAGAATTATACCTGACTTCTCAATGGATACTATGAAAATCAGAAGGTCCTGGAACAGATGTGTTATAGACTCTAAGAGACAACAGCTGCCAAGCAAGACTTTTATACCCAGCAAAACTCCCAATGGCTATAGATGGAGAAAAGAAGATATTCCATAATAAAACCAAATTTAAGTGATATTGTCTATAAACAAGTCCTACAGAGGGTGCTAGAAGGCAAACCCCAACCCAAGGAGTTCAACTACACCCATGAAAATATAGGGGATAAATAACCTTAGACTTCCAAAATCAAAGGAAGGGAAACACACACACACACACACACACACACACACACACACACACACACACACACCTGTTAATTCTTAACATCTATTCCCTAAAAACAAGGGCAACCAAATTTGTAAAAGAAACACTGATCCTTACACACTGATAGTGGGAGACTTCAGTACTGTATTCTCACCAAAAGACAGTAATCCAGACAAAAACTAAACAGAGAATTGGTAGAGCTAACAGACATCATTACAAGCCAAATAAATCTAACATATTTATAGAACATTACAACCAAACACAAAAGAATATATATTGTTTTCTGCACCTTGTGGAACTTTCTCCAAAATTGACCACATACTCCAGCACAACACAAGTCTCAAAAGATACAAAGACATTGAAATAACTCCCTGCCACCTATCAGACTACCATGGATTAAAGTTGGATATCAACAGTAAGAGAAACAACAAAAACCTTACAAACGCATGGAAATGGAACAACTCTCTACTTAATGAAAAAAATGAGTCAAGACAGAAATGAAATTAAAGACTTTCTAGAATTTGACTGGGGAGCTTCTACAGCTGAGAAATATTTTCAGCAAAGTAGCTGGATACAAAATCAACTCACAAATATCAGTAACTCTTCTACAAACAAATGACTAACAGACTGAGAAAGAAATTAGGGAAACAATACCTTTCACAATAGCCTCAAATAATATAAAATATATTGGAGTAACTCTAACCAAGCAAGTGAAATATCTGTGTAATAAGAACTTCAAGTCTTTGAAGAAAGAAATTTAAGAAGATATCAGAAGATAGAAAGGTCTCCCATGCTCATGGATTGACAGGATTACCATAGCAAAATCTGTCATTCTATCACAGCAATCTACAAATTAAATGCAATCCCCATCAAAATTCCAACATAATTCTTCACAGATCTTCTAAGGTCAATTCTCAACTTTGTATGGAAACACAAAAAAACACAGGATAGCTAAAACAATCCTAAGCAAACAAACAAACAAGAATTGAAGGAGGTCTCAACATTCCTGATCTCAAGTTATGCTACAGAACAATGGTAATAAAAACTTCATGATATTGGCATAAAAATAGACATGTTGATCAATGGACTTGAAGACTCAGACATAATTTGTACACCTATAGACAGCTGATAGCCAGGAATGCACTCTGAAAAAGACAGCATTTTCAACAAATGGTGCTGGTCAAATTGGATGCCTGCATGTAGAAGGATGCAAATAGATCCATATTTATTACCCTGCAGAAAACTCAAGTCTAATCAAAGACCTCAATATAAAACCAGACACACTGAACCTGATACAAAAGAAAGTGGGGAATAGCTTTGAATGCATTGGCACAGGAGAATTTCTAAACAGAATTTTGAGGCACTCGGATCAACAATTAATAAATGGGACCTCATAAAACTGAAAAGCTTCATTAAGACAAAGGAGACCATTATTCAGACAAAGTGGCAGCATACAGAATGGGAAAATATTTTTTTACTAACTCTGTATTTGAAAAAGGGATAATTTCTGAAATATCTAAAGAACTCAAAAAACTAGATATCAAACAAACAAAAAACAAAAAATCCAAACAATTCAGTTATAAATGGGGTAGAGATCAAAACAGATCTCAAAAGAAGATTCTCAAATGGCTGAGAAACACTTAAAGAAATGTTCAGGGCTGGAGAGATGGCTCAGTAGTTAAAAGCACTCGCTGCTCTTCCAGAGGTCCTGAATTTAATTCCCAGCAACCACATGGTGGCTCACAACCATCTGTAATGGGATCCGATGCCCTCGTCTGGTGGGTCTGAAGACAGCTAGTGTACTTACATACATGAAATAAATAAATAAATCTTAAAAAAAGACAAATGTTCAACATCTTTAACTACCAGGAAATGCAGATCAAAACTACTTGAGATTCCATCTTAAACCTGTCAGAATGAATAAGATGAATAATACAAGTGACAGCTCATGCTGGTAAGGATGTGAAGCAAGGTGAACAATCCTCAATTGTTGGTAGGAGTCGACACTGTACAGCCACAGTGGAAATCAGTATGACAGTTCCTTAGAAAGATGGGAATCCATCTACCTCAAGACCCATCTACCACTTTTGGGCACATACCCAAGGAATGCTTCAGCCTAACACAGGGACAGTGTTCAACTATGTTCATTGCTGCATTATTCATACTATCCAGAAATTGGAAACAACCTAGATATCCCCTAAAAGAGGAGAGGAGGGGAGAGGAGGAGGGGAGGGGGGAGAGGAGACGAGACCTTGGAATACACACAGTTCTAAATGGGATGTATCCATATAATTCCTCCTTTCAGAGCTCAGGTGACTTTGCTGAAGAAGAGCTGGAAAGAGTGTGTGTGTGTGTGTGTGGGGGGGGGGGCACAGAAGGGTCTGAGGACACCAGGAGAACAAGGCCATCTAAAACAACTGAGCAAAGCTCATATGAGCTCACAGAGATGCAGCATGCACAGGGCCTACACAAGTCTGCACCAGGTCTTCTGCATGTATACCATAGCTTTCAGTTTAGTACTTTTATGGGACTCCTGCACGTGTAAACGAGTGGGCCTCTGGTTCCTGTGCATTCTCTAGGGAGTCTTTTATTTTTCTGTTGGCTTGTCTTGTCCAACTTTAAAATGATGGCTTTTATTTTTTTATTAGATTTTATTTTGTTACATTTTGCTATCTCCTAGAAGCCTTTTTTTTTTTTTTCTAGTGAGAGACAGAAAGAGAGTAGACCCAGATGGGAGAGGAGGTGGGAGAACAACTGGGAGAAGTAGAGGGAGGGGAAACTATATTCAGATAAAAAAGAAAAATTAAAAAGCATAAAAAGCAAGAGAAAGTTTAAGTGCCAGTAAACACATTGTTCATAAAACAGCATAAAACCATCTATTTCTTGGCTTTAAAAATTCCTTTTCCTCCTCTTCCACTACCTCCTCCTCTCTCTTTTCTGCTTCTGCTTCATCATCATCAACATTATTATCATTATTACTATTATTATTATTGCATGTGTATATGTGTGTGCATACGTGTCCTTGTGGGTGTGTGGAGGTCATAGGATAACCCTCAGGATAGGTTCCTTCCTTCCTCCATGGAATGGTAGAATTAGGGATTGAACTCAGATACTCAAGCTTGATGGCAAGTGCTTTGCTTACTCTTTAAGCCAACCTCACCAGCCCTCTCCTGTCTTTTCTGAAAAATCCTTGGGTCCTGATTAAAGATAGGGCTTGATCTGCTCAACTATTTGTAACACATACGGTGTGCCAGGTACTGTGTAAGGCCCAAGGATTCTGTCAGCCACCGTGAGCTAACACTGTATATGCCACGTCTGATAGATGGCCTAACAGGCTGGAAGAGCACGCTGTCATCTTCCTAGGGAGGATCTCCTTTTAAAATGCCCTCTAGCACTGCTAAGGCCACATGCATCCTCCCCGTCAAGTTATGAATCTGACATCCATCAGTTCTCAAAGAAGACAGGGTTTCTGCCTTTTCTTTGCATCTCGACTTTCCCAGCAGCTGGCAGAATCTGGTAAGGTGGGGGAGCTGCACAGGCCCCAGTGGGCACCACCCCACTTGCCAGTCTGCTTTGTGACACTGTGACCTCCTCCTGCTCTTAGTCCTGACAGGTATCTGTGTGGAGCCCCATCTAGAGAATGCAGTGACAGCTCTCCTTCTTGATCTTCAGGCTTGGTTCCCAGGGAGACCTCCTCTTGTCATGTTTTATTCATGGTGTCTCCAAGGTGGCTGTTTTCATGGTAAAAGTCAGTGCTAAGGGAGGGAGCAGGAAATGAACCTGCAGTAAAACTTGAGGGTAATAATAAAAACCACCTGTTTGTCTTCTGAAAACTACTATCAGAGCCTTAGATTTTGAGGGAATGATTGAATTTTTAGGATTTTAAAGGAAATACTTCCATAGAGGAAGAAAAAAAAAACCCCAATATTGTTATCTAACTGTACTGGAGTCATGAAAAAATGTAGGCCAGAGAGAACAAAATATCTTTTTCAGGGAAAGATGGCAAACTTCAGATACCTTAGACCAGTGGTTCTCAACCTGTGTGTTGTGAGCCCAGAAAAGATATATACTATGACTCATAACAGTATCAAAATTATGAAAAATAGTATCAAAAGTTATGAAATAGCAATGAATATTATGTGGGGGTCACCACAACATGAGGAACCGTATTACAGGGTCACAGCATCAGGAAGGTTGAGAACCACTGCCTTAGACTGTAGCCTGGAAAAATGATGGGATGAATGAAAAGTGGCTAGAAAGATGCTCTAAGGATAGCTATGAAAAGAGGTGAGAGGTCATGGTGATTATAGAGTCAATATTTATTCTCCTTCTCCCTAAAAAATTTCTTCACCATAACTGCCATTGCCTTTTCTGAAGGAAGCAGAGTTAGCTGTCTTTGTCTATAGACCTGAAACTTTGGGTTCAACCAACATTAGGTCAGAAATATTTGAAAATAACATTGTATCTGTCTTGAGAATGTGCATAACATTTTCCTGTTTTATTCTTTTCTATAGCATAGCAACTGTTTACACAGAACTTATGTTGTATGAGGTAAGGAATACAGAGATAACTGTAAGTGTACAGTTAGTGTGTAGAGGTGCTGTGTGAGTTCTACGTCATCTCCTATAATGGATTTGAACATCTTTAGAAGTAGGTATTCATGAGGGGTTCAGGAACAGATTCCTCAGGAACACCAAGTGATAGCAATGTATATCTTTATACTGCATTAATTAAGCATTTAAAGTGGAAAGTATAATATTAGTTGCCTATTCTATCTGTCCCAAGTCCTCATGGTGTTGACCTGTAGCTACTTGGGAGGCCGAGGTAGGAAAATCACAGGCTCAGGGTTAGCCAAGGAAACTTTTTCTATTTATTTTAAGGGTGTGTGTGTGTGTGTGTGTGTGTGTGTGTGTGTGTGTGTATGTGTGTATGCATGTGTGTGAATACTCACAGATGCCAGAAGAGGATATTAGATTCCAAGGAGTTAGAGCTATAGGTAATTCTGAACCCATTGTGGGTGCTGGGAACTGGACTTAGGTTTTCTGCCAGAGGAACAAGTACTCTTAATCACTGAATTATCTTTTCAGCCCTAAGCCTGGGCAACTTAATGATATCCTGCTACAAATTCAAAAGTAAAAAGATGGCTGGGGATGTATCTCAGTGGCAGAGGGCTTGACTAAGCATATGTAAGGTCCTAGGTTAGATCCACAGTTTTATAAACAAACCCAGAACAAACCTTTCCCCCAAACCAATAGCCAAGCATTATTAGGCAGAAAGACTATAACATTATGTTACTTTAGTGATGTAACTTGTATGCACATGTATCAATACCTTGAGAATGATGGTCCTCTCATGCCGGGTGATGTTGACGCTGTGCGGCTGTCCATTGGCCATGTTCCTGTGGTCTACATCAATGTTGAATGGCTCTCTGGTTCCTCCCAGGTTATACCGGATCTGCAAGTTCCCTTTGGGAGCAAAAGAAAAGAGGCCCAGTGTATTTTTTTTTTTCTGGAGGTTTATTTCAATATCACCTCACCCACTGCTGTAGTTCAGGCTTCACATAAACCCTGTACCCTCCATGCCCACAAGTACCATTCCAGTCTTGAATTTGGACCCATTACCCAGAGGCCTCAGTTATTAGTACCAGGTTCATACATGTTCATAACTTGCCAGTGACAAACCTCAGTGACCATTATCACCAAGTTGAAGCAGTGGATGGTTTAAATGCTCTGAGTGGGGACAGTGTCTGGAAATGAGGGATGAGGACAAATACCATATAGTACTGTGGAGATTCCTGCAAGCTCACAAAATGCTACATGAAATAAAAAAGTAAAATCCCGAGTGCAGAGATTGTCTCACTCTAGCAGTAAAGTGTGGCATTTGGCATATAAAAGAATCATGAGCCTTCAATATTAAAAACAAACTTAATTTGCAAAAGATAAGTTGCATGGGAGTTTGAGCAGCCCCACTGAGACCAAAGAGACAAAGTAGTGAATTGTATTCAAGGTTCAGGATTAATAAAATGCAATTTAAGGACAAGATGGATGTCCCAGGTCTCCTGAGCCTTACCAGTGATAGTTCATGCTGCCCTTTCATCTTTCTCTCTCTCTCTCTCTCTCTCTCTTTCTCTCTCTTCTCTCTCATACACTCACTCTTCATAGTACCACTTTTATTTCTTATTTATGATCTTTAAATGACATAAGTGTTTTTTCTTATTTAAGAAATACACTTAAGTTGATTTTATACACTTAATAATATTTGACAGCTCAAAGGGTATAGATGTATCCAGCAATCCCTAGCAAGAGTTTGATTAATACATCATCAGTGGATTCTTTGTTGATTCTCAGTCTTCTTTCAGAGGAAAGAATTGATGTTCTAGTTTTAAATTATAAGAGAAAACTATAGTAACCTTAACTATAAAGCAAGCAAGCAAACAAACAAACAAAAGAAGTAAGAAAATAGAGAGGCAATTTGACTGTTTCTGCAGAGGTCCTGAGTTTGGTTCCTGGCACCCACACTGGTTAGCTCATAACTAACTATTACTAGTTATTACTGGTTAGCTCCAGGGAATCTGATGACCTAGACTCAGCAGGCATTGGACCCACACATGCCCATACATCTCCTCACATAATTAAGAATAAATCTTTATAATATAAATTTTACTTAAAACTTCACTATCTAGTTTAACCACTCTAGGCATCTTGGCAGTCTTTACTGCAGACATTTCTCATGCACAGGTTTAACACATGTATATAAATTACTGTAGTGATTTCAAGCGCTATCCTTCCATATTTAGGCATTCCAGCATTACACATGCCATTTAGAATGTAACACCATGTTTCTGCAGTTAAAAGAAGCGTTTGTGAGTATAATGAGGAATTAATTGCATTTCCTATTTTTGTTTTCTGAATAAAATTCAATAAATCACTATTTTTGAATTTTTATCCTCATTTATTATTATTATTATTATTATTATTATTATTATTATTATTATTATTGCTGCTATGGCATTCCTACCAAGCACTTACAATGTCTGTCTTTCAAATGTGTCTACATTCACTAATTCTTTTTTATCATAGGATCTACATGGATTCTTTTAGAGGAGAATGTCTACTCTCTGTGGCCAGTCCCTTGTCCATTTATTATAGCACTGCATTTCCCCATCTTCTGGCTGTACTGAGGCTGCTGTCTTCAGGGCCCGAAGACCTCTAGAAGGGCATCTAGTACAGATGTGGGCCTTTATCTTGGACATGAGATCTACACTAGACTTCCACCATGCACTGCTTGGGGTTCCTCAATCATTTCTGGGCTCTTCACTGACTCAGTCCTTTATCATCCTCTTTTCTGGAGCCACACCCACCTCTGTGATCATTGTATTCAGTCATAGGCACTGTTTCAGCTGCAGGCACATCAGATTCCAAATTTGCAATCCATCCAAACTTCTATCCTGATCTGCCTCCTTCCAACCTTCAACTCAATATTTCTGCTTGGATGTCTCTTTGGCACCTTGGACATGGCATTGACCTTACATCATCTTATGCACTTTAGTGAATGGTCACTTTAGGCTTCCAGTTACTCTTGTTACCACCCCAGCCCTTCCATTTTCAATGTTTCATGTACTGTGAGAAATTCTTGGCTTGGTCTTCAAAGCAGACCCTGAATCTTACCACTTCTTATTTATTCCGTTTCTACCTGCAGAACACCCTTTGCCCGGTTAGTTGCAGCAGCCTCCACACTAAACTCTCCTGCACTTATCCCAGTCTTCTCCTGTTCAAGTCTGCCCATTGCCCCTCCGAATCCCACACAGTAGTCAGAGTGAACCTCACCCATAATGCACAGATGGATTACTATGTCACTTAGGATCAACTCAGGTCCTTCCAGTGGCTCCCATGTTTTACACAGACTTCCACGCTCACCTTTCTCTACCTTCTCACTTCTTTCCTTGCTCACTCCTCACCTGTATACATCAAGCCTGTCTTCTAGCTGCTGCCCTAGAAGCCCAGAAAGTTCTGGTTTCAGGACTGTTACACTCAAGGCTCTTCTGATAGAATGTTCTATCCCAAGTTACTGCATAGCTGACCCTTTAGCCATTTGATCCTGGGTCATATGCCTAAGCATTATTCCCATGACTTCTCCATAAAAGAAGAACCTTCCCACCCCTTTTCCTTGTCTAGGCTTTTCCATTTCTGCCTTATACTCCATTCCCATAACAATTCTCACATACGGCACACTCTAAATTCTACTTTGTTTCTTTGTCTTCTCGTATTTCAGTGAGACAGCTCTGAGAGAGCAAGAATATTCATTTCTGCTTCTTGAGACTATAACCACTCTTTAAGACACTGCCTGGTTGGTAGGTACTTATAAATATGTTTATGAGTGGTCTCCTTGCTTTTATGATTTCTTTCCAATATTTTCTTTGCAACCCAGATAGATCTTTTCAAAAACACATAATTGATTACATCATTGATTCATTTAAAATTCTTCAATGCCTTTCAATTGTTCACAGAATGAAGGTTTATATTCCTAATATAGTTGTGGATTCCTGTCCTCTGAGAGCCGTGCTTGCTGCACTTTTATGACACTTTCTCTCTCATAGCCAAGCTACCTTAGATTCTCTAGAAAGTTCCATTCTCTACCTACCTCTGCTCCCTCTGACCAAGCTGTCCCCTCCAATTAGTGCTTCTCTGATATTTTATAGAATAAAAAATAATCCTATTTGTATTTAAGGAGATGATTAGTCAGGTTCTTGATAACTAATGAGCTAATGCTGAAAAATCAAGTTGTCTTGGCTGGTGTCTGTCTGTCTGTCTGTCTGTCTATGTGGGTGTGCCTGTGTCTGCGTGCACTTGCACACGTGTGCCTGAGCATGTAAAGGACAGAAGTTGACACTAAATGGCTTTCTTAGTTGCTTTCAATCTTAATCTTTGAAGCAGAGTCTCTCACTGAGTCTGGAGGTCACTTACTTGGCAGGTCTGGCTGGCCAGCGAGCCCCAGGGATCCTCTTGCCTCTTTCCCTGGCCTTAGAATTACAGGTGCATGCTGTCATGCCCAGCATGTACTGTGGCTGACACAACATCCAGTTTAGGTATGAAGATATCTTAGACAAGCAGCTGTATGTACTTATTCATTGTTCATTTATTGATTTCTTTGTAACAAATATACATAGTGTCTGGGCAAAGCACAGCTTTTTTAAAGCCTCAAAGTGAGCTGGCTGTCTGACTACAGGTGCAGAGTAGAATTCCAATATTGACAACTGTCCCAGATCCCCAGCATGGGTCAGGTGCTATGTGCAGATCTGGGGACACAGAGACTTGTGAAAGAAAGGCAACTTCCTCTGTGGGCTGCAGGTCAGGGGAGCTGATAATAAGGCAAAGCCTTGGCACACTTCTCCTACTGTTCACCAATGGTCTGTTTGTTTGCCACCTCTATTAAGTTATTTTCATATTTTTTCTTTTTTATGGATTCCTTGGACTTTGTAAATATGATTTAAAATTCTAGTAAGTGCTTCACATAATATTAACAGAAATTATTTGCTCTGAGAAAAAAGGATGAGCTGAAATTTAAATGTATAGGTAGTGACTATCTATAAGCAATTATGGCAACATTCAAGAAATAATATTTAAATGATGCATTTACTCCTTTCAAATAAGAGCAGAAGAACATGACTAAGTGATGGTAGGAAGAATGTTAATATTTACCCATTAAAGTAAAATATTATCCAAATAGAGAGACACTTCTCTTATTTCATGTTCATCTCCCAAGTGAATTAAGCCCATTATAAAGAATTGCTCTTTTATTGGCTGCAGCAAATCACATGCATAACAGATTTACTGTCTCCTGAACATACCACTACCATCAGCAAACACTTACAGGGAACCTACTGTAAGCAGAACATGTCATATTGGGAGTTTTGCATCTCTCTGGAAAGACAGGACATATTTATAACAGAGACAGATAATAATACATTGTGTGTGAAACACATGAAACTTAGGCACCTAAGTTTATAGCAGAAGGCACCTACTGTGTGCACTATACAGGAAAAGGTGTGGGATCAGGTCAGGGAGTGTTGTGAACATAAGAACTGAGCACAGATGGTTCCAGAGTCTTATTAAGCATGAGTTTATTGACATTATAAGCAATGCAGAGGCATAGATTGAACTGGTAGACTGTCTAGAGAGATTACTTACTAACCTGTAAGTGGTGCTTTGAATGAGAATGGCTCCATAAGAAGTCATTCATATGTTTGAGTAATTGGTTCCCAGATCATGGAATTGTTTGGGAAAGATTGGAAGGTGTGGGCTTTGTAGGCAGAGGTGTGTTACTGAGGGGCAAGAGGAGGGAGTGCTTCACGTTTCCATTCACAATGTGCTTTTGCTCTGCTTCCTGTTTTTGGACAGGGGTTTGAGCCCTTAGCTACTGGTGGAGCACCCAGCCTGCCTGTGGCCACACTCCTTGCCATGATAGTGATGGACTTCTTTCCCTCTGGCACTGTAAGACCCAAATAAACCCTTTTCCTATAAGTTGCCTCTTCTTATAAGTTGTCGTGGTGTTTTGTCACAGCAATAGAAAATAACTGAGATACTTTTTCTTACATGAATATACTACAGAGCTTTTAGACTTAACAGTTCACTCCTTTGCAAATTAAACCATTGAGGAAGGTGGCATTTTGCAGATCAGGAAACAGAAGTATGAGTTACCCACAAATCATCTAAGGCAGCAGCAAAAGGGAGAATCACAATTTGAATCTAGATAGGTTTCCCCCCAAAAGACTGATAGGTCTAGATGCAAAGATTTTGGGATTCATCTCTCATGTTTCTAGTATATGTGTAACCAATTGATGTTTAATAGGGATCCAATACATTTCTCTACTCAGCCTTATTTTTGTAAGAAGACCGGCAGCCTTGCCTAGGTGGGAAAGGCAGAAGGCACTGAAGCAGAGAAAAGGAAGAAATCTAAGCCTGACTGGGTGTTAGGGACATGGTTTCCATCAATTCTTCTTAGATATACAAGAGGTGAGACAGCTGGAGTCTCTGGTGAAGGGGCTGTAAACACAATCCCATCATTTTCTCCATGCTATTCAGGTGTGTTTACCTTTTGTGGTGTCAAAGTGAAAAATATCAGAAAGCCTGAGTTAGAAGAGGTTTGCTAATATCCACTTATCCGTGAGTACATACCATGTGTGTTCTTTTGTGATTGGGTTACCTCACTCAGGATGATTATTTTCTAGCTCCATCATTTGACTAAGAATTTTATGAATTCATTGTGTTTAATAGCCAAGTAATACTCCATTGTGTAAATGCACCAAATTTTCTGTATCCATTCCTCTGTTGAGGGACATCTGGATTCTTTCCAGCTTCTGGCTATTATATATAAGGCTGCTATGAACATAGTGGATCATATGTCCTTGTTATATGTTGGAGAATCTTTTAGGTATATGCCCAGGAGTGGTATAGCTGGATCCTCAGGTAATACTATGTCCAGTTTTCTGAGGAACTGCCATACTGATTTCCAGAGTGGTTGTACCAGCTTGGAATCCCACCAGCAATGGAGAGGGTTGCTCAGAATACCCAAGATACAGTTCACAGACCACATGAAGCTCAAGAAGAAGGAAGACCAAAGTGTGGGCACTTCAGTCCTTCTTAAAAGGGGGAAGAAAATGCTCACAGGATCAAATATGTAGACAAAGTATAGAGCAGATACTGAAGGAAAGACCATCCAAAGACTGCCCCACCTGGGGAATCCATCCTACATACAGTCACCAAATCCAGATACTATTGTGGCCAAGAAGTGTATGCTGACAGGAGCCTGATACAGCTGTCTCCTGAGAGGTTCTGCCAGAGACTGACAAATAGAGGGGATGCTCCCAGACAACCATTGGACTGGGCATGGGGGTCACCAATGGAGGAGTTAGAGAAAGGACTGAAGGAGCTGAAGGGGCTTGCAACCCCATAGGAAGAATAACAATATCAACCAACCAGAACCCCCAGAACTCCCAGGGACTAAACCACCAACCAAGGTGTACACATGGAGAGACCCATGGCTCCAGCTGCATATGTAGCAGAGGATGGCCTTATCAGTCATCAACGGGAAGAGAGGCCCTTGGTCCTGTGAAGGCTCCATGCCCCAGTGTAGAGGGATTTGAGGGTAGGGAGGTGGGAGTGAGTGGGTGGGTGGGTGATCACTCTCATAGAAGCAGGAGAGGGGGGATGGGAAAGGGGGTTTCTTGGGTAGGAACCAGGAAAGTGGTTAACATTTGAAATGTAAATAAAGAAAATATCCAATGAAAAATAAATAAAAAAAAAAAAAGAAGCGGTTTGCTTTGGAGCACAGTGGTGGGAGCAAAGGTCACAGGGTCACTATGAGGGTAGGTTCTGTGGAACTCATTGTCTGCATTACCCACAAGAACAGGAAACACAGACAATGAGATGGGAATGGAAACATAGCCTCTGAGAGGCAGCGGAAGCTATCAGGACAAGAAGGGTTCAGGGAAGCTAACACTGGGAAATGGAGAAAGAGCCTTTGCTATGTGAAGTCTGATAAAGCCAGGATACTTAGTTAAGGTTTTTAAGTTGCTTAGTCTTCAGTCTCTCCTGTACATTGGAATCCATAGACTTTGCTGGTGATTTCTATCTCTCTGGTCTCTCTCTGTGTCTCTCTTTCTGTCTCTCTCTGTTTCTGTCTCTCTGTCTCTCTGTCTCTCTGTCTCTCTGTCTCTCTGTCTCTCTCTCTCTCTCTCTCTCTCTCTCTCTCTCTCTCTCTCTCTCTCTCTGTCTCCTGGATATTTTCTTTGAACACTTTTCTTCTTTTTACTATAAATTTCAGCTAACAATGGTATTTGGAGATGTTGTAGATAATGGTAGATGTCACATTTGGAGAGTGGAATGGCCACATTTCTCCCAACACTTTTAAGAATGGCTTACCAAACCTACAAAGAAGATGTCTTGTGTTGTTTTCCAAACACAACCAGAATATTTTGGGGATGCCTGTAATAGAAATCTCCCAACCTAGATTCAGGCACCTATATCCAGAGAGCCCCACATATGCTGTACAAGCTGATTGTACAAGACTATTAATCTTTACGCACCCATCCAGAGGAAAAGATGAAAATTATGTCTACCACACAGAGTTGTGGGAGTCATCAGAATCAATGCACCTAAAGCACTTAGGAGAGTGTCGTGCATAGGTAAGCACTATTATCTGTCAACTATTACTGTAGAGTCAATCGACTGAAGCTCTTTCACATGATAAATGCCCATACATGAGCACCATGCATGTTGTATGGACATAGGCAATGTGCATGTATATTACCACATATACAGCTGGAAAGCAAATTTTAGCAAGGAAGTAACAGAGGAGCAGACAGCACAGTGTTCACTAGTACAAGCTCATCAGATTCTTGATATGCTCAAGGTGAGAGACTCCTTTTGTGAAATATGGGAAGCCACAGGCTGTCTGCCTATTAGGAGGCTGGTATACAAGAGAGAACAGGAATGGATTAAAAAACCCACTGAGCCTGATTCAGGCCAGTAATTGCCTGAGCCCCTGAAGCATGGGGATTGAACAATCGTCTCTCTTGAGCTGTGGCTTTCTGATTTTACTTATTTATTTTTTACTAGAAAAGTGACATGTACTCAAAGTGAGCATCTGATAGATATGCACAGAATGGTGTCATTTGGGAAGGACAAGTCATGCATAAAAATCACAGTCTAAGCATACACTGTTGCTCTTCTGGTTTATCCATGTTTGTTTTCTAGAGCCAAGTTGATAATATGCATTCAAGGCTGTATCTTGCTTTTCCTTAGTGTAGCCTTATATTATGTGAATTGCCCCTATGTTTTTAATGACTTTACATAAACACTATTTTAATGGGCACATGATGGTCCATAAAACAATGGCTCTCTTTTATACTACTTTACTAAAGTGGACCTTCTGGATTCTTTTCACTTACTTTTATAAGCAATACTACAATGAACATCATCATGGTAAAGATTCTGACTTGGGCTTTTTTAAATAATAAATTCTAAAAGGGAAACTCTGGGCTCTGGGACATACACTTTTCTTTCATCTCTTTCTTTCTCTCTTTCTCTCTTTCTTTTTCTCTTTCTTTTTCTCTTTCTTTCTCTCTTTCTCTCTTTCTCTCTTTCTTTCTTTCTTTTTCTTTCTTTCATCTGGGTGCATTGCTCAGAGAGTGTATTTGAAAAAATTCACCGTTTTCCAAATATATATAGCTCAATATATATATATTCCAAATATATAGTTTAATTGTGGTAACATTTTGGTCCTCATAGAAGAAAATCTTGTTCTCTAAGATGCCCTAACACTGGAGTATCCATTAAAGAGCAAGAAGAGAGATGACCAGTAGGAAAGAAAGCCTCTCTATTTTTAACTCACAAAGTTCATAAAAAGTGAGTTAAAGAAATATCTTCCTTCATACACCTAAAATACTTATGTATACTGGTTTTAGAGTGCGCATGTATATGTATACTTTTTTCCTAGCAAGACTCTTTTACAGAGGGCACTGTTGAATGTCAAAGTCATTTGCCTTTGGATCCTTTGGCTTAGTGTACAGAGGATGGCCCTCACGGGCCTGTCAACTGTCAAGCATAGAGTAGGAGGGGCCCACTTGGCCTATTCCTTCCTGCTGAACTATAGCCTACCAATGGATTCTGGGTGAGGGGCAAACACTGTTTTCAGTTTTGTATCCACTGATGAGTCCACCATGAATGGATAGATGCACATTAGTGGCCACAAAACAAGAATTCTCAACTGAGGAATCTCAAATGGCCGAGAAGCACTTAAAGAAATACTCAGCATCTTTAGTCATCACAGAAATGCAAATCAAAATGACCCTGTGATTCTACCTTATACCAATCAAAATGGCCAAGATCAAAAATTCAAGTGATAGCACATGTTGGCAAGGATGTGGAACAAGGAGGAACACACATTTATTGCTGGTGGGATTGCAAACTTGTGTAACCACTCTGGAAATCAATCTGGTGGTTTTTGAGAAAAAGGGAAATAGTTCTACCTGAAGACCCGGCTATACTGCTCCTATGCATATACCCAAAAGATGCCCCACCATACCACAAGGTCACGTACTCCACTGTGTTCACAGCAGCTTTATTTACAATAACCAGAAACTGGAAACAACTCACATATCCCTCAACAGAGGAATGTATACAGAAAAATGTGGTTCCTTTAAACAATGAACTACTTTTCAGCTATTAAAAAATATGAAATTTGCAGGCAAATGGATGGAATTAACCCAGACCCAAAAGGACATGCATAGTATATAGTCAGTGATTAGTGGATATTAGCCATAAAGTACAGAATACCCATGACACACCACATAGACCCAAAGAAGCTAACGGAGAAGGAAGGCCCAAGCAAGGATATTTGAATCACACTTAGGAGGAGGAACAAAATAGTCATAGAAGGCAGAGGGAGGGAGGGAAGAGGATGGGAGAAAGGAGGGTGGGGGGAATGAGGGAGGGAAGAATTAGGTGTGTGGAGAGACAGGAGAGAGAACGAGAGGGCCATGAGAATGAATAGAAATCTGCAGCTGCTGGGGTGTGAGTGGGGTGGGGGTAATCTTTAGGAAGACCCACAGAACTAAGATGGTAGAGGCTTCCAGGAGGCAACATGTGTGACCTTAGCCAAGATGCCTCCCAGTAGGGATATGGAACCTGAGGAGGCCACCTCCTGTAGTAAGGCAGGGTCCCCCAGTGGAAGGATAAGGATACCAACCCACCCACAAAACTTTTGACCTGAAATTTTATTTGTCTAAAAGAAATCCAGGGATCAAAATGAAGCAAAGAGTAAAGGAATGGCCAACTATTAGCTGGTCCAATTTTAAACCTGTTGCACGGGCAAACAATAATCCCTGACGTTACTAATTGATGCTCTATTAATGCTTACAGACAAGAGCTTAGCATAACTGTCCTCTGAGAGGTTCTACCCAGCAGCTGACTGAAGCAGATGCAGATACCCACAGCCAAACATTGGATGGAGGTCGGGGACTTTTATGGAAGAGTTGGGGGAAGGACTGAAGGCTCTGAAGGGGGTAGGAATCCCATAGAATGACCAACAGAGTCATCTAACCTAGACCTTTGGGAGCTCTCAGAGACTGAGCCACCAACCAAAGAACACACAAGGGCTTGAACGAGACCCAGCCACATATGTGGCAGATGTTCAGCTTAGTCTGTCCATGTAGACCCCCCAATAACTGGAGTAGAGGCTCTTCCTAAAGCTGTAGCCTGACTGTGGTATATGTTTCCTAACAGGGCTGCCTTGTCTGGCCTAAGTGAGAGAAGATACACCTACCCTGGTGGAGATCTGATGTTCCAGGGTGGGGGGATATCAGGGAGGGGCACCTATTCAGTAGAGACGGGGTGAGGAATGGGGGGAGTGTCTCTGGGGGGGGCTAGGAGGGAGCAGCATTTGATGTAAATTAATTAATTAATTAACTAAAAAACAAAAAAGACATGAATGTAAGAAAGGGCTTTGTAGGGACAAAGCGGGGGTAGCTAAAAGGGTGAAGGGGGATAAGAGAGGGTGAAGGTGCCGATACTCAGAATATACTGTCTATGCATGAAACTATCATAGAATAAATTTAATAAAGAATATTAAAGGACACCTTTAAATGACTGGAAAGATGTCTCAGTGAGTAGAGCACTAGCTGTTCAAGTGTGAGGACCCTAGTCTTGATTCTCAGAACCCATGTAAAGTTGGATGCAGTAGCTTACGTCTGTAATTCCAGCATGATGATGCTGAGATGGTAGGCAGAGACAGAAGAATCCCAAGAATCTCTTAGGCTAACCAGGCTTACGTAGTGGTGAACAATAAGAAATACTCTCTCAAAAAAGGAAGAGGCAAGGTGGAGACTGATACCTGTGGCTGTCTTCTGACATTCACATAAGTGTACACCTGAATTTAATACTCCCCATGCCCTGGTCTAAAATAGAGGTTTATGTACTTTTAAGACTGACTGGACTTCCAAGGATTCACAAGTGAAAACACGTCCCACCACCTCCATGCTTTCAGCAACTGTCTCTCTATGAATATATTAATGAGTATAAAATTCAGAAAAGCTGAATTTAGGGATGGCAATATTTCTGATTTTCTACTTTTTTTTGAGAGTTCCTATATTTTATTAGACTGAATTGATACACTCTATTGATATTTTCCTGAGTCGGGACAATTCATTGATTAATCTGTGATTATTTTTACTACTTCAGAGCATGCCACTCCTTTGTATAATAGCAAAGGTATTTGTTTGACAGTAATAAAAGGAATCATTATACATATGAAACCGTCTCATGTTTACCTAATATGAAAAGAGCCTGAGATTATTGTTCCATCAGATTGTTGGGGTAAGCACTCAACTGGCAAGCTGTTCTTCTGATTCTGGATAGCAGTGAGGCTCAAAAGAGTCATGCACTTTGCTCAGCATCCCATGGGGAATAAGTCATTAACCAAGAACAATTCTGACTCTTGCGTGTTCTGTCTGACTACTGTTTGAAGGTAGAAGGCTAGGCATGCTTGCCCTTACCTGTGGGCTTGACCAGCACAGCTAGGAAGTCAGTGGTGAAGGAGCTGACATAGAGGAGGATGCAGGGTGCCTTGGTAGTGCTAAAGCTGAAGTGGATCTGCTCCTGGGCCAGGTCTGGAGCCAAGTGCTGCTGGTCTGCAGAATTCTCAGCCCTGCTGCCTGGGTCTCTGGCAGTGACCGCTGGGGCCTGGAAGTTATAGCGCAGCCACATGCCCTCTTCAAAAAAGGCACCAACATCTGTAGAGAAGGAAGAATAAATTTGGAAAATGATGAGAGAGGTCTGAGGCCTATCCTAGCTATGCTTGGAATTTGGGTAGACTCTTGTCATCAATACAAATACTCTATTGAAAATACAGCATGTAGCAGAACAAGGAAACCTATAATATTAAAACAAAAATAGTAGTAAAAAATTTAATGTGGGAGATGCATGCCTATAATCCCAGCACTCAGGAAGCTGAGGCTGGAAGAGTTTCTAGTCAAGGCTATTCAAGGCTAGCCTGGGCTGCTTAGCAAGACTTTGCCTAGAAACAAAACAAAACAAGGAATTATAGGCACTGAACTAAGATCATATTAGAAAAATATATACTGTATATAATATATATATACGGTATATAAATATATATATACTGTATAAACAATATACAATACTCTCTGGCTTTCTAGCTGAAGAGACTACTGAAAATAAAGGCAGAAGTATGACACAAACTTAATTTATGAAGCCCATAGGGAAATACTCCTTGAGACTAGATTTGACTTAGATATCCAAACAGCGAAGCCCAAGATAAACTCTAACACTTGGGAAGTTTTGAGGGTTTCAAATCACAAGACAGGACATTAGAGAGACCTGGTTTCAAATTCAGCTCTGAGGTTCCTGATCTGCCTTACTGGAACTTCTTAAGCAACCTCCACAGACCACAGCGTTTCATCTTGGAAGCTGAGAGTGTTAGTACTCAATATACAGTACCTATCAGCGTTACTCTCCTTATTATTAAGAAATTATTGGAAAGATTCCTGGCTCTTTATGAGTCAGCCCTTTCCTACAGCCTAATATGAGCTAGTTTCTTTGTAATCACTTCCTGGCAGGAAAGTCCTTCTGCGGATTCCCTACTGTCTGCTAACCACCATCTTTGAAATCACCAGAAGTCACCTGAAGGCTGAGCCACCCTACTTCACTGCCACTGTTTCTAGCTCTCTTTACACCTCATCCCTGAAGTATTTCTCAAACCTCATTGTCGATGCACCCATTAGTCTTGCAGCACTTGACACCCAACTAAATTAACCCCATGAAGACTATATGCTGTAACACACTACTTCATGCTGCAATTAATAGGCTATGGCAAGTTTTTAAAAAGTTATTTGTAGAGATGTTTATATGCATTGTATGAAGCTATGTTTCTGTCCTTCCTCGCCTGTCTAAGGCACATTGTGATTGGTTAAAATAAGAAGCCTAAGGTCTATAGCCAAAGGCAGGATAGAAGGTGGCACATCTGGCAGAGAAAGAGGAGCCCTTGGAAAGAGTGAGGCAGGGAGATTCGCCACCGAATTGCAGGGGAAATCTGATGTATGAAACCGAGGAGAGGTAACCAGCCATGTGGCAGAACTTAGATTACTTTAAATGAGATGTTTGAGTTACAAGCTAGTAGGGAACAAGCCTAACTTAAGGACAAAAGCATTGTAAATAAAAATAATCCCCCTTGTCATTATTTGGGATCTGGGGCAGACATAGAAAAGCTTGAATGATTACAATGATTATTTTTGTTTTCTGAGACAGGCTGTTCTCAAACTCACTGTCTTCCTGCTTTGGCTATGCAAGTACTAGGATTACAAGCCTGCAATCCTACAACATACCCCTTAGTTTGTATGTATGTATGTATGTATGTATGTATGTATGTATGTATGTATTGTATGTGTGTGTGTGTGTGCATATCTTATGTGCCACATATGTACATATGTGGAGATCAGAGGATAACTTGTGGGAATAAGTTTTCTTCTTCTATCATGTGGGTCTCTGGACAGAACTTAGGCCACCATGCTTATTGGCAAACAGCTTACCACTGAGCCATCTTGCCAGTCCCAGCACTGTAGTTTTTAGCAACACACTTTCATCTTGGGAACTGGCATTTATTATTTCTGAAAAAGTTATTATAGAAGAGTAGAGTCAGATACCCCAGAAGGACTTTCAGTCTTGTCAAATGTACTGATTTGGGTCAATGGCTTGAATCTCCATTTTCTTCTTTGTGAACTGGGTCCTAGTGGGTGGCTGTGAGGATTAAGCAGCTACGTATGTGTGACACAGTGCCTGGTGCCTGGAAACAATAGTGTTTAGTAAAAGTGACTCACTGTAGTTTCAAGACTGCCTACTATTGTCTGTTATGGGTGGCCGATGTCTCCTCTAACCTTTATCTCTGACCACTGCACAAATGCCACAGTCCAGTGTCAGCCCATATGGGGCACTGTTACAGATCTCAGTAATTCTCACTCAACTGTGATAAAGAATCTAGCTGACTCTAGATTCTTACCACAGGAAGCACTATTTTTTCCTTGAATTTTTTTTGCCACAAGGATATTTGCAAATGTGTGTGTTTACATGAATATAGAGCATTGCCAAGGTGATGGGAGGGATACTAATGACATCTAGTAGACATAAAAGGAAGCAATGTAGGAGGATGTCTTACACATAAGGATTGCCTTGGATAAAATGCCAAAGGTATACTTACTCGGAGACACAGAATGGAAGATATATTTTATCCATGCTAACTGCTACATGCTTACTGGGATGTAAAGATGAGTAAATGTGGTCCCTGTTCCTGGGGACCTTCCTGCATGACAGTATCATATGTGTGGGAAGAGACATTTCCATTCTTAGCACAATCTGGTGAGAGTGACAATGCTTTGGAAGAAATGAAGTGAGGACCTCGTCTTACCACTCAGGTTAGTATCTCATTGTCTCAGCAGATACTTAGTGAGCATTGACTATATACCATGGATGATGCTGGACACTGAGCTCTTGATCCCAAGAAGGATTTAGATAAACAGGCAAGTAGAATGGGTGTGGATCCAGGCTGGGTTCCAGGATTATGTACACAGGGTCCCTGGAACACAGTGACAACTGCTCTATGTCTAGGGCCAAGGAAGACTTCCCGAAGGAAAATGCACTGAAGCTTGATTCCAAAGGACCAGAGATGATAGCAATATGAAGGTGGAATCACGAAGCTTCCAGAATAGACAACAGCATGGAGAAATTGCAGTGGCCCCAGAGCTTGCATGTCAGAGCATCATACCCACCCATCAGAATCCACATATCTCTCATGCATCTGTGGTTCCCTTGAGACTCCCAAGGCTTCCAGCCTATTTCAAGAAGGGCATTGTAGTACAAGGAGAGATCTATACCCTCTGGAGTCCAGAATCTCTGGAACAGATAGATGCTTCTAGGAGAGGTCTCCGAAATCATGCTTAACAAAACAGGGGAAAATGGGACATACTGCCTGGAACAAATGCCCTGAGAGGGTTTTTTTTTTTTTTTTTTTTTTTTTTTTTTTTTTTTTTTTCCAGAGAGTGGAGGTATCCATTGAGAACAGGCTTTGGTCTGTGGGAGAAAAGAGGGCAGTAAGGAAGGACAGGGTTGAGGACAGAAGCCTCAATTGCAGGCAGGTGGGCTGGAGAGGAGGCTGTGCAGCCAAAGACAAACATGCCAGGCTTTTGCAATTCAAGGTTGCAGGCTTGGGAGGGAGGGTCTGGGCAGCAGAGACCAGTCATACAGGGAAAGCCACTGGTACCCTACACATGCAGCAATCCCTTTGAAAAAGTTCCGTGTGCCAGGCTCTTCTAAGCATCCTTTCCCAGAGCTAGGACTGGAGGGTGACAGTGAGCAGCGCTGGGCCCCTGAAGTTTCTCTGATCACCTTCATTAGAACCTGTTAAAATGCTGGTCCCCCAGTCTGGGGTCCAGAGTCAGTCAAACTCAGAGGTTCTGACTCAGTGGATCTAGGCAATCAGCACTTACAATGGGCTCCCATGTGATATGCACACAGCACCTAAGATCCCTGGAGTAGAAGATGAGTCAGGATGCTACTGGGTGGAGCAGGTAGCTGAGTGGTACCTGCCTGGATGATGGTATACATTTGTCAGCCAGCCTGGAGACAGCATCCCACAGTAGAACATGAAGGGAAAGTCAGAAATCTAAAAATCTTACATAAACAATCCGAAAACATGCCTCAGAGAATTCTTTTGTATATTTTAGAGTCATAATTTAAAAGCTTTATGGATTCATGTCAGCTTTGGAGGAAGGAACAAACCAGGCTTAAATGTGTTATCCTGAAACCACATCATAAACCAACTGTTAGACTGAAGCCCCAGAGCCATGTAAATCATTGAAGGTTCCAAGTAGCAGATTTACTGCTGTCATTTCATTGTTTCAGATTGGCTTAAGAAAATGCCAAATCGGGATACATTATTATCTCTTAAGTAACATCTTCATCCCTTCTGAACAAATACATAAAAGAATCCTAATTTAATAATGCCCAAACAACACCATTTCCTTTATTAAATTTTATTGATTTAGGATGCTTGATTCAAATCTCTCTCTCTCTCTTTCTTTCCTTCCTTCTCTCTCTTTCTCCCCCCTGCCTCCTTCCACCCCTCTCTCATTCTTTTTCTCCTCGCCCCTGTGTGGGTATGTACATGCTGCGGTAGTCTTACATAAGTCATAAGACAATGCTTGGTGTCTGTTCACACCTTCTGCTTTGTTTGAGACAGAGTTTTTTGTTCACAGTTGAGTGTGTTGGGCTAGTTGGCCTGAGCTTTTAGTTCATTACCTTTCCTCTGCCTATCTCCTACTAGGGCTGCCTGCACTGGGACTAACGGGGCATATGTCCTGCCGTACTTGTACTTGGCTTTTACATGAGTTCTGAGGATCTGAACTCAGGTAAACAGGCTCGTACGGCAAGAGTTTCATGTATTGACTCATCTCTTTAGCCATGTTTCCAGTTTTTATATTATAATTATTTATTTGAATAGAAAAGAAAAGTGGTCAAGATATAAGTATTCTATTATGTATTGTGAATGATAGTTTTTGGTTTATGTCACATTTCTCAAAATTTGAGTAGACTGCACTGTCTTAGGATGACTCTGGATGGTAAATGGTGCTGGGAAGACCTTTTTTTTTAAAACTATTTTTTGGTCTTTAACACAGATAATATGTAAATTATGCCTGATACAGGAAAAGAACTTTTCAAATTTTTGAAATAAAACTCACAAATCATTCCTATCAGAATAATACCATAAAGAGATTCATCCTCTAGTGTAAAAACCAAATCCCCAAGGCTTACGGTGTGCGTGCGCGAGGAAAGCCCCACACTCCCCAAACAGTCCCCCCCCATAATTAAATTACCTTTCATTTTTCTTTTTTTCCAACTTTAATAATTCCATTCCCTTTGCCTTTCCACTTGGGGGATATTTTGTAACCTATATTTCAAAGATTGACAAGATTCTCTTGTTCTCTAATATCCCGAGGGGCCAGAATTGAAAATTCCCAACTTGCAAATGGGTTCTTTTCCTAAAGTTTATTTTAAAGTCAGTAACTTGCAGCTTGAAAATATTTCCTTGTAGGAATGAGGAGTTGAGTGATGGCTGGTTTGCGGGGAGAATGCACAAACGCTGAGCCGCTCAGCTCAGGATGTGTAATAAAAGATAATTGAAGAGTGCCACTGTGTATTGGTAATTAAAACAGAAAAACATCAACATAAGATGAGAAGTCTTATTTTTCATCTGAACTCCAGGGAACAGTGCCCACAAGGATTTCATCTAATGCATCCTTTGGAGTGCTGGTCAGGGTAGAATGATTGGCTCTGTGGGAGGGAGAAACCCTATTAGTGCTTCTGCCTATTCCCGTGGTATAAATACTACTGCCTTGTTTGATTTCACAGCTGTTGATAGGACATCACTAAGTAAGAGGCCTCCAACACTCCAGGCTGCTTCCAGCCCAGGACATTTTTTGTTTCATTCCTGCTTATTTTGGGGGCTGAGGACCGAACCTATACCTTACATCCTGACCCTCCTAGTATGTGATTTCTTTCTACACACGTAGTCACTGCCAAGCCAACCATGCTTATTTTGCTCCCTGGTGCCGTCGTCTTTCACCTTTCAAGTTTGTTTTCTTCTTCTGTACCCTGAAACCCACTTCTAAACCTCTTCCCAAATTCCTGGGATTCTGGAAACTCTACAAAGCTTCTGTTCAAGTCTAGTAGAAGCTCCTGGGAGGCAGGGCTGCAACAGAAGAGGCATGGGCCTGACCAGGGGCCTCAGGGTCCTCAGACCCATTCTCAGTCTTATTATCTTCTTCGTGATTAGTCATCTAGTTAAAGACTTTGGTGAATCTTAGGAGCCCCACTGCTGGAGCCCTCTGTTCACTGTCCTTCTGCTTTGGGTTCTTACCATTTCTTTCCTTTCGGGCACTTTGCACATCAAAGCTCTGTCCAAACTTGTTTCCCATCATCCCTCAGAGGCTCTGCTATCCCGAATCACAACTAGTTTCTCTCCTGACTTTACACTGGCAAAAATCTGTTTTATTTCCCCAAGCCTGCCACTCAATTTCCCTCCTGAATGTTTTTTATTCTGTTTGTTTGATGTTTTTCTCAATTCTTTATAAACATTTTGGACTAACAACATTGGATATGGGACAGGCTAATATGCTCACTTCTGCTAGTTCTGTGTCCTCAAGTGGATATGTATCTATTGTAACCAATTTCCCACCACTCTCTCTAAAACTTACAGGTCAGTTTCTATTTAATAAATTTTGTGTCTGATTCTGTACAAAAGGGAGAAAATGCCAAAGAAAAATCTCTCAAGTTGAACCTGAACGATTCGCTTTCCCTGTGAGACGCAAGTACCAAGCACATTAAACACATCAGTGAGCTGTGACTGTGCTGTGTAGGAGCCAGGGGGCCTTCTCGGTAGAAATTTAAGAGCAATGGCATCAAACAACTCTAATGAGTGTTCTAAAGGAAGACAGTCTGCATCTTGAATCTCCAAGGTCATGCTCCTGCAGCTTTGTTGGAATCTATTATTGGTATAGTCAGCGATCAAGCTGTATAAAGGCTTTGCTACAGAAAACCTCATTGGAGACAACTAATCATGGATTCATGAAGAACTAGTGGAGACAGAAATCAGACAATGTGGGTTTCAGCCTTTGTCTTGATCACAACTAACTGTATGACCTTCGTCAGGCAGTCATTGGATTGTTGTAGGCTCTAAGCCATTCTCTTCCTAAAACTACTAGTCCTTGAACTATGTCTGCCTCTGGTTAGCATGGAGTCTTTTTTACATATTCTTTGAAATATTTAGAAAGTGCATTTTGTGACCCATGAGATTAAGCAGGGAATGAATCGTGGTTAAATTAACCACCGAAGGCAGGTGAGATTTAACTGAGGTTGGGTTAAGAGAAGCATTCCAGGGATAGCAGTGAACATGGTAAAAGCCTGAGAGAGGAACAGACATTGAGGACTCATGCAGAGAAGGCCACAATGGTCAAAGTGCAGGGCAGGTGGGTAGAAGTGGGGTTAGGGAGACAGGCAGGTGTGGTCAGGGATTAGGACCCAAGACCGAAAGCAAGGATACGTCATGAAGGATCCAAAGCCAAAGAAACAAGTCCCTGAAAAGGCCATTGTAAATGGGTACAGTGGCCTTTTCTTATAAGCCTAGTACTTGGGAGACTAAGGCAGGAGGATTTCTGTGAGTTTGAGAGCAACTTGGGCAACATTTAAATTCTAGGTTAAAATGAGCTACCCAGCAAGATACTTTCTCAAAAACAAAACAAAGTCAACAACCCGTTGTAGCTGGCTGCCTTTTGGTGACTGGGCTGAAGGAAGGGGACAGGGCTATAACAGAGCACTGCATAGGACAGAAAAACAAAACAATAATGGTTTGGATTTTCAGAATAAAAAGATGTAATGGGCAACATGAGAAGCCTTTGGTGCTTGTTAAGAATAAGGGAAATGGGGCTAGAGGGATGGCTCAGTGGGTAAAGGACTTGCTGGGTAAGCGTGATCTCCTGAATATGAATCCCCAGAACCCATATAAAAAGCTATCACAGAAAAAAAAATGCATGAGATGTTGTGGGTATAGGAACATGTTGGTATCCATTCAGCTTAGAACAGGTTGAGTTTTGTTTCTGAGTCAGGGAACTGGGGATATTCAACAGGCCTGGGCTAGAAAATGTAAATCTTAGAATTGTTGTAGACGGTATTGAATACCAGGAGCATACCATAGATTCTCTTAGGGGAAGTGTGTTTCAAGTGAGAAGAAAGGGAGGTTTAGAGCATCCTCAGGAGTCACTGAAAGAGGAAACAGACTGTAGAAGAGGGGAGGAGCAGAAGGACACAGAGGAATATAAAAGGTTAGAATGCTCTTCAGAGATTCAGTCATATTTTCATCAGAAAGAAAATTCTAGAAACCTCTCCTCTGCATTCTCTCTGTCTAAGGCAATGCTTTAGTCTGCTTTCATTTGCTGAGGTGATGTCTCCTTGGCTGAGATCATTGTGAGTATCTCAGATATCAAAGGGAAGGGTCATGTCTACCCTGGGACACTCTTTAGTTGTCCTTTGGATTTAGCTAGAAGGCTTTTTCTTGTCAGTTCACATATCATCTGTATCTTCAGCTTATCACTACAAAGGTTGTACTTTGAGGTCTTCCCTGCAGCCTTGTGTCTTATTCTAAATCCATACCTTGTCTCTGTTGCTTCAAACCTTCCACCTCAACTGGTAGAGCAGAGGTCTCCATCTCCTGAAACAGAGCAGAACTGTCCATCTCCTGCCACTGTCAGTTCCTGCAAGGCCTTTCTTTTCTGCTCTCTCCAGTTTGGTGGATGATACCTGTGGTTGCTCCACAGGCAAAAGTCCCAGGTCACCGCATACTCTGGACCATCTCCAGGATCTATTCTCTCCTTGCTGTCCCTCTGTAGTAGTATGTCTGGTTCAGTTATTCTGGCCTCACCTCGACAATTATAAAGAGTTTTTAAGGGATGTCCTCTAGAGACCTACTTCCTTGGTATTCTTCACTCCTAAACTGAAAACTGATTTCTCTCCTTAGAATTATACATACTAGTGAGGAAGGAGGGTTATCACTAGTAACATGTAAGGTAAAAAGTATAAAAGTAATGATTTCATTATTTCTCTAAATGTTATTGAGAAGACGTTGGAAGCCTGCATCGTGCTACATGCTAAGTATTCTCGAATGACTACATGCCCTTCTTTATTCAGCTTTCATGTTTTGTTTGCACACTGTATATGTGCTAGCGACATGGGTTACTTGAACGGCACACTTCCTTTTTCTTTCAATCTTCTACCTGCTCTGAGAGTGTTCTGCTACTCCTTGATTCAGCATAAGACCTGTCTTTTCCCCAGATGCCCCATGTAGTGGGCTGAGGTCCTCCCTTGGTGTCCTTAGCATCATGTTCTAACTACTCCAGCAGGTCTAACCTAGTCTGTTTAGTTTAGAAACCATTTTATAAAATTGTACGTCAGCCCACAGTGATAACAAAAGCAGTATCAAGTGGAGTTTCCCTAAGAGAGCTCACGGTTTGGCTGGGAGGTAAGCAAACATCCCACAGCACGGTGTGAGATGTACAGTCACAGAGCAGGAAGGAAGAAATAGCGGGTGAAGAGAACAGCCCTGTCTGTGGGCAGCTGTGGGCAGCTGCGGGAATGTCCCAAGGCTTCACCAAGAAAGCGATTTCTGAGTCAGTTCTGACCAATGAATAGGTTTCTCCAATCAGGTGGATGAGGGTATTGTCAGCATGGAAATAGCATGCAAAGAGGCATGGAGGAGTGTGAAAGCTATAGGTTCAGAGCGTGTGCAAACAGCAGAGCTGCAAACAGTGAAAAGCATCTGGTGTGAACTCCCATGTTTTTTTGTGTACCGTGTAAAAGTTGGCCTTGTGTCATACAAATGCTGGTTTCTCTGCCCTCTTATCTTGTTTCAGTCCATGGCATTGCAATGCTTACATCAAGAATTTCCTGGTCTCAAGTTCGTGTATACAATTCTTGCCATTTATTCTCTGCCTTGTCAATGAAAGCCCATCACCTAATGGCTGCACAGAAGAGAGACTAGGGCAGGGCTTCCACAAGCCAGGGGAAATGAGAGAGAGCAAGAGAGATTCAGATTGAGCCATGAGGAAGAAGGAGGTAGAAGCCATGAGAGTTCAGCTGGGGAACGAGAGGCCCTAAATGCAAGTATCCTGGGGATATTGGCTGAGAGGTAGCTGGAGTAGTTTACAGGCTTAATATAGATCAATTGACTGCCCAAGTGTTGAAGTGAAGCTTGGAAATAAATCTTGGTCTCTCTATGTCATTATTGTGAACTAGCTAGGATAAAAAAAATACAGCCGCTATATTAATTTACAGCTTATGTTTATATTAAAATTAATATTTACACTCCCGTAATTCTGAGTCAGTTGGTCTAGGAAAGTGCTGAGTACCAGCCAACTTTGACTAGTCTTCATGGCATCTACTGTGCGGATTGGTCTGGGAACCGCTGCTGCAGATAACTGTACATGATTAGATATTTTAGGGACTGCTATGGAAACATGGTATCAACACGATGGAAACTTTTGAAATCTCTTAGCTTAAATTTAAAAGAAAGAGTTTTAATTATTCACTATTATTCATTGTGTGTGTGTGTCTATATGAGTTTATGTGCACCATGTGTGTGTGCAGACTCCTTCAGAGGGATTGCACATCTTTCTGGAACTGGAGTTACAGGGGTTTGTGAGATGCCTGATGTGGGAGCTAGGAATTAAACTTGGATGCTCTGGAAGAGAAGTAGTGCTCTTAACTGCTGAGCCACTGTTATAGCCACTTAGTTTTAAATTTATTTTAGAAAATGACACATAGTGAATGCTTCCTAAGATAAAATAGTTTTTGAAGTAAGAAAAAAAAAATCTTACATCCTCCAAATATAGATTCTCCAATTTCACCTTCTCTTCTTTACATCCTGTCCTCTGCTGCTTCTCTTCTTTTGTGTGGTGCAAGGGATAAAACTTGGGGCCTGGAATAGACTGGACAAGGGGTCTACCACTGAGCTGTGTACTCACACCTAAGATTCTTTAAATTTTAACATTTTGTCACAATTTCCCCTCTATTATTACATACAGTATATTTGATAATGTAAATACTTAATTGTAAATATTTAAAATGCAATATTTATATTTATAGAAATAATACTTAGGCATTTCAGAATTAAAATAATATTGAATTCAATATTATATATAGAATTCTTGAATAATATAAGAACAAGTTGGAGTCATAAAAATCAAGGTTAACACACTATTGTATTATTTCTAGAAAATATAAAAAATACAAATATTTGCATGCATACATATTTTTTGAAAACCATTTTTAGGATATGAACAGCTTGAGCATGGCAAGCATGGCTCTGGCAGGCCTTGCCCTTCTCCTCCATTCCCTCTGCCTTGCTAAAAAACCATTAGATTACATTCCTAAAGCTAGCCACCAAGGTCTATTCCCGTATTTGGTCAATTCCTCCTTCTGAGGCTGACCACAAGGTCCAGCTATCAAAGTGTTGAACTCCAGCAATCAAAATTCTCCTTTGACTCACCTAATTAACATGCCCAATTAAAATTAAATACCTCATCCTAACACAGGGTTTCTCTTTTTTACCTTTATATACCACTATGCTTTTTGCCTATGGACCACATCTGTCTCTTCTTTATTTAGAGGCAGTCCCAACTCTGGGACAAACACCTCTTCCCTGTCTCCCTTGTTTCTTCCCCTTCTCCTTCATCATCTATCTCCTGTCTTTGTTTCTTATTCCCTGCCATTTGTCCCTCTGGGGCAAATAAATATCCTTTGTGCTGAGAACTTGATCTTGGGATATCCTAAGCTGATACTGTTCCATTTCAGAATATGTATGTATATGTTATATATATGAATATGTACATAACACAGATACACACACACACACACACACACACACACACACACACACACACACACACACAGTCTTTTGAATAAACTGGCAACACGGAGGTTCTCCTAGGGCTCAGGCAGTGGACTCTGAACGCTTTACTCAAGGCTCTGACTTCTTATTAGGTGTAAGTCTATGAAGGGAAAAATTGCCTTGTCATCTCAGCCAGCCTTCAGCCTCAGCAGACATTTAGTAAATATCTGCTGAGTCGAGCTGAGTGACATGTAAAGTTTTTATAGCAACAGTGTTTTCTTCAACTTGTTGGCCCACACTGACTTTTCACAGCTGAGCCCTTTCAGTTGCGTTCCCTTTGCAAAGTGGCCTTGAGAGCCCTGCCAGCCCCATCTACTCATTCATCATTCATTAAAGAGGAGTCCATTCAGGAAAATGTTCCAAAATGGCTTTACAGTGGTACACCCAAAGGAATAGAAAGTTCAGGTTAACAGATGTTTTCGCCGCTGTCATTCTCTCTTACGCTGGCTTAGTTGGCAGAACTTACATAAACAAGGTTAGTCCTTCCTGTAACAAGCAAAGTTGTTCCAATCTGTTCTCTGCCTAATTTTACATCTGTATTGCTAACTTCGTGGTTTTCTAAGAGGCTACTGCTTTTTAGGAATTATTTATGCATTTGTGGACTTTTTTTTTTTTTGGTTTTTCGAGACAGGGTTTCTCTGTGTAGCCCTGGCTGTCCTGGAACTCACTCTGTAGACCAGGCTAGCCTCGAACTCAGAAATCTACCTGCCTCTGCCTCCCAAGTGCTGGGATTAAAGGTGTGCGCCACCACCGCCTGGCTTGTGGACTGTTTATGAGGTAATTTGTTCCTGTTCCACATCCCAGATGGGCTACCTCTATGCCCTATGCTTAACCCAGAACACGTTTTCTTTCTTAGTTGATCTATCAGAGTCAGAGTGGTTGACCATTGTATTTACCCTGCTGCTGTGACAAAATAATCTGACAAAAGCAACTTAAGCGAGGATCGGAGGATACAGCTCATCACTGTGGGGAAGTTTTTCCAGCAGGAACACGAAGTCTCAGGACACACTGCGTGTACCCCAGGAAGCAGACAGCAATGCATACCTGTACTCAGCTTGCTTTCTCCTTTGTACTCAGTCCCTGGACCCCAGTCCACGGACTGGAATCACCCATATTTGGAATAGATCTTCCTATCTCAGTTAACCAAATTTAGACAATGTGCTTTAGATATCCCCGAAGATTTGTTTCCACAGTGATCCTAAATCTCATAAACCAGTGCACTCATTATCTTATCATGCTATTTTGTCTCCCGTTTTCATTGACATTATTGAGTAAGCATTTTGATTTGTGCTGCCTTTCAACGAATACACAAACCTTCCGTCATTTCTGGGGGACATGCCTCACCTCTGTTGGCAACTTCACATACAACCATAGTGGCAACCTTACCCTTTGTATGGAAAATGAACTCATGTACACAGTTTTGATGGCTACATGGTCTGAAGACATTCTCTGGACCTGTTCTCTTGAATAAACATATTTTGTGTTACAATCACTCTATTGCATGTAAGTCAAGCGGCTGTATATTTTCCATTATAGATACCAGAACTCCAACAGGTTTCCAGACTTTTGTAAAAACACTATTTCCTGAGTGCCACTTCTGAAGGCAGCAGTGTAAGAAGAAGACAGTCCTGAGAGTACTTGTCTCTGCCCGCCAGGAGCTGGCCTTATACGGAGGCTGCACATCCCAGTGTCAACCTTCCTTTCTTGTCGATGACCCTCCTAGCTTTGTTTTGTATTGGATATTCTTGTTTGAAATGAACTACAAATATAATTCAGCTGAAGGCTTTTCTCACATTAAGCGACAATTGGTAATTTACATATACATCTGCAAAAGACTAGAGGCTCCTTGAGTTAAAACACTGAATTTCACTCAGCTTGTGTCTCCAAGCCCAACAAAAAAAAATCCTGATATGTACTAGGTACGTGACATATACTTCCTTTTTGAGGTTTACTTTTATGTTAATTACATAGGTGTTTTATCTGTGTGTATGTTTGTGCAAGTGTGTAGTGTCTGTGGAAGTCAGAAGAAGGTGTCGGATACCCTAAGACTAGATGTGAGTTGTAAGCCACCATGTGGGTGCTGGGAATTGAACCTGGGCTCTCAGGAAGAGAAGTCCGCACTCTTAAACTGCTGAGACATCTTTCAATCCCCTGATGTATACTTCTTGAATGGATAAATGCTAATTAATGACATCATGGATTGATTTGCCCACACTCACATGTTTTATAGTTATTTTACCCTTTTCTCTCCTATAAACAATATCTTGTTGATGTGTTTCTATCATAAGGAAAGATTCAGCTAAAATAAATCAAGATATAATAGAGCTGGGCATAGCGATGCACCCTTAACCCAGTACTTGGGAGGCTGACGCAGATGGATGTCTTTGAGTTTGAGGTCATCCTGGTCTACATAGTGAGTTGCAGGACAGCCAGAGTTGCAGACTGTGCCCGCTGTCTCAAAAAAGGAAAAAAAAAGATATAATAGGATATCAGTATGTTTGTGGAAAAAGGAGTTCAGGATTATGAATTACCCAGAGTTTCTGAAAATGAGATTTTCAAGGAAGTTATTATGTTTTGCCTTTTGGTGGAAGAAGAAGAAAAAGAAGTAAAATAAAAAAAAAAGAGGCTAAAGGGAAATGAAGGTAGTGACCTCATCTTTATATTATTGCACATGACCTAGACAGCTGGGCTCTTTGAGCCTGTGACACAATGAGATACCTCTTGTCATTTCTATATATGATGCATGTGCAGTTTATCTGGGGAAATAAATACATAGGGTGTTGGGTCTCTGCCAGACCCTATTTTCCTTATAACCCAATGAAAACAATGTTTGTAAGTGAGGAGACAGCTTCAATTATAAAACTGACAACAAAAATTCTACTGTAATGTTTTTTTTCTATTACAGTTTTCCCCTATTTTAGATTCTTCTTTTTGTACCACATCTATGGGAAAGACTAGATGAATTCATTATTATGTGAAATAAATTTATTCTTCTACAAGAGATATTAAAAACACAAAAGGCTTTCTATATGGATCTATAACTGTTTCCGTTGACATGAAATTAATCTCAAAATAGTTCTCTGGGAAATGTGTGATTTCCAGACAGCATAGATATATAACCCCATTCCTGAACTTACATGTAGATTTACACACACATGCACACACACACACACACACACACACACACACACACACACACACTGGAATATCATCACATCGTTTTCAGGAAACTTTTGTTAGTGATATACCACACTTGGTGTGCAGGAGAGTTTGCTCTCTGATATCATGGAAACTGATCAAAAACAACTTCCAGGATCCAGAGGCTGAAGCAGGAAAGGTCTGCATGACATGACACATGGCTGGCTAAATATTCACAGGGCGGCTGCATTCTAGATGAGAAAAAGTAGCTTTTGAAAGCCCTTGCTGGTTCCAGCACTAAAAGCCACATTCAGGTCTCTGGTATTGCATAGCTTTGATCTCCTGTTTCACCTTTAAGTGGCCTTTTCCCAAGTGACTCACTTGCCTTTTCTGCATGTGACATTATCTTCCACAGAGAGCTCCTATGCAAGACTTTAAAATGCTCTTCATCTTGAACAAGGCTACCCTATGTAGGTAATGTGTCCATTAAAATACATCTAGAAAGGAGATAGCTCAGTGGGTAGAGAACTTGTCAGGCAAGCCCAAGGAGCCAAGTTCAGTCCCTATCATCTATAGATCATCTATAGTAAAAAGACCCCCCCCCCACCAAACCAGAAGACATGGAGTATACTTGTGATCTCAGTACTGGGAACACATGAAAGGCAGAGTCCTGGGGCTTACTTGTGAGCTAAACCAGCAAGGTTCATGCCCTAGTAAGAGACCTTGCCTTAAAAAAAATAAAGTTGATGTCTCCCTTGGAATGACACTCACTCAAGGTTGACTTTGGTACCTCCTCCCTGACACAACACACAGAGAAACTGGTAGAATTGTAAGGTAGAGTTGTAACAACTCCTGAAAGTTCAGATGCCTAACAAAAACATACTGAAAAGATGACTGAGGAAGTACCTAGGAGTAAGAACAGTGTCCTTGAAAACCTATTATGGCATGCTGCCTCTTGAGAGGACATTTATGGTTACAGTTCTCACAGCACAGAGCAGGAATGCAGTACTTTCAGGGTGGAAGATTTTAAAAGGCTGTGGCAGACATTTAACCATCTCTACCTCAAGAAAGATGTCCCAGGAAAGTACCCAGCGAAAGAGTCACTTTGAAGCATTTTGGCCAGTTAGTAATGGATGTTAAACTTAAGTGGGGCATGGATATGAAATGAGTTATAGGGAGGTCTCAGGGAGTGAATATTACCAAAATGTGTTACATGCACGTATGAAATTCTCAATCAGTGAAATATATTACATTCAGAAAATAAAGCGAGTTTAAAATTATGAGTCACATGCTCGCAATCACTATAAACTTTTCTGAAGTATTGTTTATTTCCTGGATCATGCCCTCTTGTCAAACTTCTCACCTAAAAAAATGAGCAGAAGCTTCAACGAGGAGAGAGAGAGAGAGAGAGAGAGAGAGAGAGAGAGAGAGAGAGAGAGAGAGAGAGAGAGACAGAGACAGAGACAGAGACAGAGAGACTGTGATCTGCTTCAGACTTTGAAGGCAGATAGTTTTGGTTGCTACAGGCTCAGGGGTCAGTCTCTTTGAAACTCCACCTCTATCTGTCTTATCAGCTCCTTCCACAGCTCCCTTCCTGTGGAATTTAGGAATCTCATTTTACAAGCTTCCCAGGTTGAGATTTGTTTGGGGAAAGGGCACTTGCTTTCTGGTTCTGTGATTCCACCTGGAAACAATCCTCCTATCTTTCCTGTGCTTCTAGGACAGCTCAAAGGATGTCCATGAAAATAGAACTTGAAAATCTAATCTTTCCTAGGTGGAGCAGAGGGTTGGGGTGGGGGGACTATGAGGACATGACTGATGGACTCTGGCTTTGCAGAAGCTCTGGAGACTACATGTTTGGGTTGTTCTGCCCATTGCCACCTCCCCGCATTAAAGATGTAGCAAAAAGGTTTATAGAATGAGAGGTACTGCCAGGGGGCTCAGGTCTGCCAGGATTACTGAAATGCTTCTCTCTCTCTCTCTCTCTCTCTCTCTCTCTCTCTCTCTCTCTCTCTCTCGCTCTCTCTCTCTTATTGCTGTAATCATAAAACTATTTGTTTTTGGTCCTGAAAGAGACGTATTGTGTCACCAGGAGCTGCTTAGATTGAACTCTGATGCCCCATTTTCATACACTGGCTGTTGAGGTGTGAAGAAACATGGAAAAGGAACAGATCGACACTTTGGCTTTGTTTCTGGCATTCAAAAGAATTATTTTAGAGAGAATTTCTCTTGTTGGGTGACCTTTTTCTTGGGGTACTGCTGTAGGCTTTTAAAAAGAACATTTTTTTGTTTTCATTTTAATATATAGGTTTAAGATGACATAATAAAAAAAAATGACATAATACATCAAGGGTCTTTCTTTGCACCTTTTTTTTCATGGACTCACTTTCCTGTGGAGAAGTGATCTGAAACAATGAGGGAATAATTCCAGGTAAACTAGGATCTAGATCAAGATACCCCCACAAGCTTCTTCTCCAGCTTGAGGACAAGCGAGTGCTCTTTCAAGTACATTTATGGTGGTGTTGTTGTTTGTTTTGTTAAAAGAATAATTTTCTCTGTTGTACATATTTTATGATATACATTAATACAGTAGCACATATGTATAATTTGTAACAAAGTATATAAATAAAGACACATATACTAAATTCAGTGTTGCAGGATTTCAAACATTCCTTTTAGGAGCAGGCAGTCAAGGACTGAGGCGATTACTTCTACAATGATGGGACTTTGGGCTTTAGGGACTGCTCTTGAAGTGCCCTCTGCCTGTCTCCAGCCATCCTAAATCCCAGCATAAGCAGCTAGATATCCCTGGAAGGGCATTGATGGGTCTCTTCAAAGGCTAAAGCTCTCCCATTCCCAGATGCTACCTTCTGCTGCCTGAAAGGAAGCTAACCTCTAATGTGACTCACAGTGCAGGGGTCAAGAGAATGGGTGCTAAAGAGACTGTCCATGTTCCAGTTGCTTGCCACTTAGTTGGGTCCCTTTGAGTAAACTCTTTAACTTCTCTGTTCCTCAGTTTTTCTGTTATAAAATGCATCTAGGCTTCATTGGATTGCTGTGGCAGCAAATGAGTCAATCAGTAACATTGACATCATGGTTTCTGGACCTATGACTCACTCCCCTGACTGGAGACAGACAAAATGTATTAACAGTAAAAGGCTTAACTCAAAGGCAAATGCATATGGTGCTTCTGGCTGATTTACCTGTGTTGCCAAGCAGCCTTGATTATAAACATACAACTGCACTCTTCGGACGGTGGGTGTCAAACCAGGCAACACAATCACACACTGCCTGAAACATCACAGCTCAGATTTGAGACCATTGTGTTTTATGAACTGCAGTGTTTTTATTGTATAAACACAGTTTCAGAGTTTTATGCACTTATAGAAATAATTGTTTAATAGTAGACAACAGAGATTCAATTTTTTGAGATTTTTATTTAGTTTTATTTTATATATGTGGGTTTTTTGTTTGTTTGTTTTTGCCTGCATGCATGTCTGGGTACCACTGTGTGCTGTGCCCATAGATGTCAGAAGAGGGTGTTGGATTCCCTGGATCTGTAGTTGCAGATGGTTGTGAACCACCATGTGGGTGCTGGGACTCGAACCCATGTCTACTTGAAGAGCAGTCAGTGTTCTTAACTGCAGAGCTATCTCTCCTGTCCTAGCAAGGGAGATTTTTAGTATCTTCCCACCATTACTCCATAGAATAAAATTATCAAACTAGTATATTTTTGGATTGCATTGGTTCCATATTCTCAGTACATGAATTGGTTTTCTCTGTAATATATGAGAAAATTGTTTTAAAATCCATATGGTTGTGATATTTTATTAGCAAATGTTAGTTTTCTATGCCAATTATATACCTGTTGTGCTGGTTCATATTCATGGTCAACTTGATTGGTTTAGGATCACCATGGGCATATACCTTTGGGTGTGTCCATGCAGATGCTTCCAGAAAAGCTACACTGAGGAGGGGAGCTGCACTGGAATGTGGATGGCACCTCAGCATGGACTAGGGCCTGAGAGTGAATCAAAAGCAGAAAGCAAGCATCCATTGCCCTCTGTTTCTTGACTGTGGACTCAATATGACTAGCCATGTCATGTTGTGCCTGCCACTACCTCTTCACCATAGAATACTGTATTCTCAAACTGGAAGCTAAGACAAAGTTACTTTTCTCAGTTGGTTATAGTAATGAGCAACACATAATACACCTACACACCTGGGGCTGTGTAAAAAAACGTTTCTCAGGCAAAAGAGAGTTACGGGCAGAAAACAGTTGAAGCCCTGACCTAGAGGGCTTAGACAAGCGTCAGGAGCTCTTGTCATGGGGGACATCTCCAATCTGGGCGATGAGCCTGTCAGCTGCCACCACCTTCTGCCTAATTTGTCTCTTCCGTTGTCAGTCCCAGCGTGGATGAACACTTTTCTCATTCCCTGCCATTTCTAGTGATTCAGTGAGTCCACAGCTCAGCCTCTGTGCCAGGGCATCTTATCCCACTGCAGTGAGCTGCTCCATGGATGACCAGCAACAGCACTAGAAAAATCTAGCTGATGGCTGATGTATTTCATTGTATAATGTCTCATGCTGGGTCTCTATAATCCCTCCAAAAACTTCTTAGGAGACTAAACTTACAATTATTCCCTGGAATCAGTGGTCAATCCATCCTGAAGCTGGATAGCTTTAGGGAAAATGAGTCATGTATATGTGTGCAAGTGGGATGTTCCTTAGACGCTCTCTGCAAATGTTGCACTTGTGTTTGCTTTTCATTAGCAAAGCTAATACCTATCCAGTGTAGTGATCAAAATAAAACTGATGAGATGAGACAGGTCAGATGTTGACCCGATCTTTCTGTAGGCATTTTTAAACTGCCAGTTACATCCCGTAGCTCTGTGGGATGCGTTTGTTAAGTACTCGTGCTCTGAATGCCCAAGTAATGCTCTTTTTAAAAATTTCCCTCTCGCCATGGTCTTTGCTGTGGTTCAGCTCAGTAATTATTGTGATTTCTCAGAAAAGAGATGTTTGGAACACCAGGAAAAGGGAGCAATAAACATGCGTTTTGAGCACCTGGGACTAATATCACAGATTTAGGATCATTCTGTCAGTAAAAGAATAGCATCAAAGCCAAGCATAGAAGAAAAAAACGCTTTTATATTCCATTTCTTAATGACATAAGCCGAGGTAAGTGTTTAAGTGGGATGCTTTTCTAGTTTGTTGTAGTTTAGGTTGTAGATTTAATGTTACAAGGAAGGGATTTAATGTTCCTGCGAAAGGTCAATGAAATTCTATAGGAATACTTTGCACCAATTTCCTTTTGTTTTCAAGTTGGTATCTTATTTTATTTTGAGTGTTTCCTGTTTTACTCTAGGGATCATGAGAGGACACTAAAAACAGGTCATCTACAGATTAAGAAATGCAATTTAAAAGCTGATATTAGAAATTGATCATTTATCAAGTACTTTATCAAAACCCAGCCTTTTTGCCAGGTTCTATGTTAAGAATTGGTGATGATTTGAAAAGCTGGTGGTTTGGCTGTCTAAAAGGAATTTATAGTCCCACGGTGTGATAGTTGTCATGGAAGGGAGTGGATGTAAAAAATAGGAAGGTTGGCCACGCCAGAGACACAGAAAAACCAGTCCTAGATTTCATTATTATAGGCAGAGCTTTCTGAGCTGATGGGTGAACTTGAGTTCAGAAAATGTAACAGACAAGGCTCCCCATCTATGTACCTACCAGGTCCAGACCTGCTTTAGCTTCTGAGATTCAACAGAATAGGCATCAGAAGGAAGAGGTAAGTACACCCTCTGTTGCAAAATTATGAACAAATAAGACTCTTAACTAGAAGACAAATCAGCTGGTCTTTGGTTTTTTCTCGGGAAAAAAAAAAACTGTATTTCTTTCTACAGACTCTTCCTTCTATCATTTCTGCACAATGAAATAAAAGATTGTTTTTTCCCAATCTGGAGTCTAGAATTGCTGTTTTGCACAGAAAAGGAAATACTGTCCCCACTCACCAAGATAGGGTTGATATGAGTGAGAGAAATTTGGCTTGTTATATCTGTGTACCTTCCTAGCTCAGCCCAGCAAAGCAAATGGCCAGGTGATTTAAGCTGAAGATCTGATTGGGGGTTATAAGCTTATATAGTGATTTGTCATTGACTGTGGAGATGGTACAAAAATTACTGGCAACAATAAAAGGTTTCAGGATATTCAAAGACCAACAATTAATCCCAAATCAAACATTTAATGAGCCCAATGTGTTTCTAGCAGTGCTTGTCCTACTTTGATGCACAGATTCTCAGTGGCCTTGATTTTGAACACAGGACATGCACACTCCATACTGTGCATGCCCCGAAGCCACAGAATGCAAGATAACACTGCAAGGATATCTCAGCACAGGTTAAAGACTATTTTATGCTAAGAATGTCAGCGGTTTTGCCTTATACACAAAATTTTCTGCTTTTGTAGGAACAATGACCTAATTACAAAAAACAAGATTCTCAAAAAAATATATATTTTCTGCCATCATTTTGAATTAATGTCTTCAAGACAAGCAAATCCTTTCATCTCAGCACACAGATTTGTTTTCATTTTTTTAACAAATACTAAAGTTATATTTACATAAAATAATTGCTTTAAATTTATGATTTATTAACAATAAAAGTCAATAAAAGACAAGGTTTATGTTTAATTTTATGCTCAGGTAATTGGTAAAGCATTATTTCTATGTGTTTGTGAGGGTGTGTCTGGAGAAGATTAGCATTTGAAGCAGTAGGTTGGGATGGGACACGGGCTGTGGCCCTTGATAGGCTGCCTAGCTTTCAGCAGCTGGGCCTATACCCATGCACACACTGGCAGCACTAAGTGGTTACAGTGGGCTTTAAACAAGAGTATAAGACATTATCAGGGAAAAGTGGTGGTGGGGGGTGGTATGAGAGAAATTGAAGAGTAGGAATTAGGGTGGATTTGATCAAGATATATTATACACATACAAATTCTTAAGAATCATAAAAAAATCCATCCTTGTTCATGTGTGTGAGGACTGTCCAATCAATAAGGACCCATATGAAATAAAAAGGGAAGGAAGCACAAGTTTTCTGTCTCTGATTGAACGGGGACAGCCTTCTTCCCACACCTTAAAGCCCCCTTGACTTGCCCTAGTTTTTAAGCTATGGGCCTCTCACTGGGGTGACTAAATCACCAGCTCTCTTAGCTTCCAAGTCTTTAAGATCTCGACTTAATTACACCGCAGGCTTTCTTTGTCTTCCATCTTGCAGATGGCAGAAGATTATGTGACTGATTTACTTCCATAATTTTTCAGTTATTCTCATCATAAATACATACACAGTTATAAAAATTATTGGTTTCTATTGCTCTGTTTATCTGACTGATGATCAGTCTTTTCCTCAAGAGTCCTTTGAAATCATTGGGAAGAGAAATCGAAGATGAATAAAGTGAATGTGCACAAGACAGTTTATTAGTTAACATTAGATGCTTTTGTATAGAGCACAGGTCCCCTAGGCTTGAGAAGTCTTAACTGACATCCTGAGGAAGGAGATACTGGGAGACGGGGTTACTTTTGAACAGGCAGAAAACATGAAAACAGTCCATGTAGAGAGAACAGTGAGCAGGATGAGATCCAGGTTCAGATGAACAGTTGTGGACGGGAACTACAAGAAGAGTGACTAGGCTTGGATGGAGTAGGTTTGTGATCAACAGAGTGGAATCAGCTGGGGATCACATAACTAGAGCAGAGGACACACATCTTGTCCAGCAGCCAGAGGCAAGGTGAGGTGTCTTAGTTACTTTTCTTGGTGCTGCGATAAAATATTCTGACTAAAGCAACTTGAGGGGAAAAAGGTTTAGTTTATATCATAGTCTAAGGCTATAGTCCATTTTGATGGGGAAGTCACATGACCAAGACCTCCAGGCAGCAGGACACATTGCTACTAAGGACCAAGACACAGAGAGTGATAAATGCTTCTGATCAACTCACTTGCTCCTTTTTTATAAAGTCCAGGCTCTCAGCCCAGGGAATGGAGCCTCCCACAGTGGAGTGGGTCTTCCATCCTCAATTAATCTAGCTAAAAGATTCTGCAAGGGTGTTCAGGGTCCATCTCCAAGGTAATTTTAGATCTTACCAAGATAGGTACAGAGAGTAGCTGCAATGATGGAGAATATTGAATTGCCAGACAAAGACTGTTCAGGCAGGAAGAAACAAAGAATCACAAAAGATAGCTCTGCCACCTGGATTTACAGAAGCTTATCAGGTCTGAGTCTCCTCATCAGGGGTATATTATCATTTTACAGTCCCTAGCATATTCCCTAGAAATTTATTTAAAATCTTACTTTACCATCACAGAGGCATAAAGGACAATATATTGAAATTATAGATGAAAGTAGCTTTAGAAACCACAAATCCATTGTCCTCATCTGACTCTTAAAGGAGCATTAGTGCAGATTTGTAGGCCTATAAAAGGTAGGTACTAGTGTCCTTCCTACCTGATGCTAAGTTGACCCTGGTCCCTATTTGCACTGGGGCAAGGTGACGCTGGACTTAGAACCTGTCAACTCTTATTTTCAGGTCCCCTGGTCTGCACAGTATGAACATCTGGCATTGCCAACGTATCATTATTTGATTTGAAGGCAATATCAAGAGAAAAATATTTGCCTAAATAGAGAAGATCATATAGTTGGAGGGTTTTAGGACACTAGGTAAGAATCATCTTACCTCAAAAATATTTTGGGGTTTATTGTTTAAAAAAGAAAAATAGATTTAGTTTGAAAACACACCTGTGTATGCACACTCACACGCACTCCTCCCCCATGTTCTTTATGAAAAAGAAAAATAACACTGGAGAGATGGCTCAGCAGTTAAGAGCACTGACTACTCTTCCAAAGGTCCTGAGTTTAATTCCCAGCAACTGTATCATGGCTCACAATCATTTATAATGGGATTCAATGCCCTCTTCTGGTGTGTCTGATGAGAACAACAGTGTGCTCACATACCTGAAATAAAGAAAGAAAGAAAAAAAAAAAAGAAAAAAGAAAAATAATACCAGATGATGAAAAGATCTTAACAATCTCCCATGTAATGTTTATGGGAAAAGAGTAAGTCATGTTTCATTAGAAATAACAGGAGAGAGGAAGTGAAGCAGAAGTAAAGGATTTGCTGAGCTCAGAGCAGAGTTAAAGAAACACAAGGTCACTCTCTTCTTCCATTCATGTGCTGAGTTCAAAAGAGTTGGTGCACACCTATCCTAGCTGCAATTTTTTAAAGAAATTTACTTTGCTCTCTATTTCCTTCTTCATGACAACAGTTGGCTTTGAGAGGAAGTTAGAACTGTGACTTTCTTCTGTTCTATTAATTTAATAATATAACATTCATTATTCTATTATATATACATTAGTCTGTTATTTACTTTTCCAGAAATCATTTGAATGTGGTATGAGTTTCAGTGTATGCTTTTACATTTGTAGATAAAAGATCTCAGTGGTTCCATAATGCTCAAAACACATAATAGAAGGCCTTAGCTTGCTTCCCAACTCCCTACTTCTCAAAGGCCAGGGATGTTGGAATTCTCTTATCTAAGGGCTAGAGAAGAAAGATATCCCAGGTCCAGGTCATGGAGAAAGACTTTGCCTTTTCTTGACCCTCTATTTCTACTTGAGTCCTGAGATGACTGGAGCTTTCCCACATGCAGGGACATTTCCCCTCATTAACTCAGACTCAGTGCCACTTACTGGACTCTCGATATACACAGTCCTACTAGTTGTCTGGGGATTCTTTATTCTAATTGAGACCTAACAGTCACTTCGGTTTTGGTCTCTGTCATGTCAGAGACTCAAGTCAAATGAGAGTGCCATTTGCAATTGAAGTGTCTTAACCAGAGGCTTGCTCATGGGTGGCTTTCCAAACAGAGAAGGAGAACTTGTCCATATGGACCTGCTGTCCTCTCCAGGGCTGATCATATTTCCTCAAGAGTCCTCAGCTTTCCTCACACATGACTTGCAGCCTGCCTGAAGATGTTGTCTTCATGTCCATGATGTTAGATAGTATTCCCACCATGGGTTGCTCGTCTCTTCCGTGTGCCACTAAAGGAGCTCTCAGATGCAGGAGTTGGTGGAGAAGACATCTTTCTTAGACAATTTTTAGATAATGCTGTTTAAACTTCATCTTTCCAAGGTACTCAGGTCTTCTCATTTCTCAGCCTTCAAGGAGGATAGAAACACCAACTCAACTTGCGTGCACCTCCCCCAGCTAAGAGGGACATCCTCCCTTTGTTTACCAAGCATGTTATTCCTCTTTTTGCATGGCGGCTTTCTTAAATGTTACTGTCTTTTCTTATGCCCTTTGTTCAGAGCCACTAGAATGTTAAAAAATTATTTTCTAGTCATTTTAGGAAGGAAAAGAGGAGTTAGAGTGACCCTGCATACTACAACTGGGACCTCTACAAGGTTAATGAGTGATGTAGCTCCTCGGATAAAGGACATTACATAACATCAATGGGTAACTTACAAAGAGTAAAATTGAAATGATTTAAAATAATGAGGACAGTGAAAAGAGTTCAGTTTTACAGTTATTGGTTATTTTAAGGCAAAATTGAAATGGTCATTCCTCTCTTCACTTGGGGATAGAAAGGTAACACTTAATGATTTAAAGCATTTGTTTTAGTTTACCTTTCAAAAGTCATTCATAATTACTGGATACTAGTACACTTATGTAAACTGTCAAAATTATGATTCCATCTTACTTGCTCCTCTATCTATCATGTAACCAGCACAGAGTTTGAAGATAAGAAGAAAAAGGCAGGGATAATTATGTTCACAGTTTGCTATGTTCTAAGTCCGACTCCGTTCATGTACAAACCCTTTATTCATGTATTGTTATAATTTATAACACATACCTATATGTATAAGTATATGAGTAAATATACCTTGATGTATACTTAAGCTTAGTGATATATAAATATTTTTTTAAATGCTTACCTAGTGCAATTAATTTGCAATCCTTCTCTAAGTGGATATTTTTCCCGCCTACATTTCATCACCACAAAGTGTAAATACCCTTTTATATATGCATACAAATAAATAAAGAGCTTAAATGGAATTACCCTATAATCAAATAATGGGTTTATAATGCCTCTATTAAACTACATAATAACAAATAAAAATCCCAGTGCCATGGATGGGCTAACTCTATTGGGGTTGTTGCCTAGTGAGGTCTCATAGACCCCTTAATTATTACAAGCTATTCCCAATACTTTTGATTCCCTCACCCAGAACTAAATAGTAAGACCCTCACTGCTGAAGACACTACGTATTTCAATGACAGAACAAAAAGAAGTCAAGTTAGTACTCACTAGGGGGCCTTATTCTTCCTGGTTATGCCTCATAGTGCTGGAAAGTGCCAGGTATACTATCAGAGCAGAAAAATAATCATCATTCTAATCCAGTTGTGAATCCTAAAAGCTACAGTAACAAACAGCCTGGCAAGACATTCCCACTGGTACAACAGTGGCATGAATACGATAGTAGTGACCAGCGATTTTCTGATTGAAGTTCTTCTGTATCAGGTGAAATCCATACCTGACACTGTTATTGTGCTAAGAACCTATGGTTAGATAGGTCATCAGAAGTAAGAGAGAACGTACTATTAATGGGCAGAGTATAAAATAATGTTTAATGGCTTGTTGTACCTATATGTTAACACATCTCTTAACTACCATCAGAGAAGTTTCTTTTTGCACTTGATGCAGTTAGCACAGAGATCTACCAATGATCCAGGTGCAGAGATTGAGAACCTGGAATGTTCAGCTCTTAATGGGACATTTATGTTTTACTCTTTCCAAAGCTCAGGAGTTATTGTGGAAATGGAGTCAGAACGATGGTAAGACACAGTAGATTACTTACAAGAAACCAGTGTTTTCCAGACATAGCAGGGCAGTTGAATATCTGAGATTAAAAATATCTATGACAGCATGTGCAAGATTTACACAAGGTTAAGCTAGACAAGATATCAACAAAGAGAGGAAAGATGAACACAAAATCCTACTACTAGCTAAGAACATATTGATGACTGATAGCTGATGGAAGAAGGGGAGCCAGTTCTTGATGAGGTGGCCCACGGAAGTAATCATCATCCTAATAGAAAAGGGACACATTTGAGAGAATATGAGCAGCAGAAACTGTACTTGATACATTAAAAAAAAAGAATAAAAAGTTGGGAAGAGAGGATGGATCTGGGAGGAGTGGGTCAATGTGATCAAAGGACACTGCATGAAAGTATCAAAGAAGTAATTTTAAAAAATGAATACTATCTGATCTATCTATCTATCTATCTATCTATCTATCTATCTATCTATCATGTATCTATCTTTTGTATGTGTGTGTGTTGTGCATATGTATGTGTGAGTGTAGTGTATCAAGGCACACATGTAGAAGTCAGAGAACAGGTTGTGGGAATCAGTTCTGTCCTTCCACTGTGTGGGGATTGAAGTCAGGTCAGCTCTTTGGAAAGCACCCTTACTTTAACCTGCTGAGTATCTTGCTGACTCTAGTTTTGTGAATTCTTTTACTCTTGTCTGGAGGATAAATATTTTGGGTGTGTCTTGCATTATCCACTGGCTACAGGAAAAGAAGAACCTGCTGTGATCAAAGCTCTGCAGTGCAAAGAGAGAAGAGCTTGGGATGGCCCAATGGGGCCCAGGCTCGAAGGTAACTGAAACAGTCTCATAACAATTGGGCAACAGGTCAGGAGACAGCAGACCACCCTTCTATCTCCATATAAAAATGGATGCAGAGACATATTTAGATTGTTTCTGTGCTTTGTTTGGATTGGGGATTTCAATCATCAGAAACTCATTCCCTGCACAATCTTATGTCTAGACTAGCACAGACACTGCAGTTCCTCAGAGGCCGCTAATCAGTAATTCACTGCATGAGCTTCATCACTAAGGAGGCTCTCAGGGCACAGCCTGTATTTACTCTGCAAATCACCTTCGTTGTTATAAAACAATCTGAAGTGGTATCTAGTGTCAGAAGAATTTATTTGGTTAGACTCTTGTCCCTTGTTTCATTCCTTCCCTCGCACATTTGGAAAGAGAAATCCTTTCTACCGTTAGTCCAAAGTCATGAGGACAAGTGTGTCGGTGCCCTCAACAATTCAAAGAAATGTCTTGTTATCAGAGACTTAGTGTAGAAATCTAAGGTCCAGCCACAGTTTTCTCTGCTTGCTCTCTCTCTCTCTCTCTCTCTCTCTCTCTCTCTCTCTCTCTCTCTCTCTCTCTCTCTGTCTCTCTCTCTCTCTCTCTCTCTCTCTGTCTCTCTCTCTCTCTCTCTCTCTCTCTCTCTCTCTCTCTCTCTCTCTCTGTCTCTCTCTCTCTCTCTCTCTCTCTCTGTGTGTGTGTGTTTGTGCATGTGTGTTTATCTGTCTCCCTCCCTTCCTCTTTCATTCCCTCCTTCCATCCATCCCTTCCTCCCTTACTCTGTATTTTTTTTTTTTTACTTAACCAAATACAGAGAGCACCAAAGAAGGAGGGGGAGAGAGAAAGAGAGGAAGAAAGAAAAAGAGAGAGAGAGACCTGAAACTTCTAGAGGCTTAGTCAATAAAGTGCTTGTCTTTTTATTTTTATTTTTTAAATAAATGTGAGGGCCTGAGTTTGCGTTCTCAACTCCTACATATAAAGTTGGGTGGCAAGGTAGGAAGTAGGTCCCTAGAAGCTCACAAGCAAGTTAGCCTGGTCTGTGTGGTGAAATTCTAGGTCAATGCGAGGCTCTGTCTCAAGCAAAAGGTAGAATGTACCTGAGCATTGATGTCCAAGGTTGTCCTCTGACTTACATACACACCATGCTATACTTAGACTCCCTACTCCCAAAGTAAACACATATATACACACCTGCAACTGCACACACACACACACACACACACACACACACACACACACACACACACACACATGAAAGAACAAGAAGTTCAAAGTGGATGAGGCACATAATCTAATATTCACAGAACTTGTAAATTTATCATTATATGCTAACCTATCAGTAACAACATTCTTTTAAGGATAGCTGGAGCCTTGGGAGAGCAGTACCTGCAAATGGGCGTGTGCCACCATCTTCTCCAACCACATTTGAGAGTCTATTTAGCCTTTGGCAAAGGAAGAACTGTTGACTTGATTATTAAATGCCACTCATATGTCAAGCTTTGGGTACATGTTCTTTTTTGTCTCCCTAATTTGGGGACCTGAAAGTGAAGAAATGCCCCGGAGGTCTTAAATCAACAGGAATTGGAACCCTCTGTTTCTTTATGAAGCCATTTTCTTGTCTTTAATGGGCATGATGAATATAGGGAAACTTTCCAGTGATCAGAAGCACTCGACATACAGCGAGCTGCCTTCTGCTCCTGAGTTTTCTGTCTGAATGTTTGGGTCTGACCCACTGAATGTGTTGCAAAAGAGACCCCAAGCTAGTGGATACAGTGGCAGAAATAGGATTGGTGTCAGCCCTCATAATTCCAGTTTTCAGCTGCAATGTGTGAGCCAGGCAGTTTTTCATAATACAGTTAACTTCTAGACACCCTGGTGTTTTATTTTCAAAATAGAAGCAATCAGACCATCTCTTGGAATTACTGTGAGGATTAAATAAAGGCATGTGAACACACTTAGTTCCCTGTCTGGCATCAAAGGAGGTGTTCAACAAACTGTCAGATGAATACAGAAGAATGTAATATCCTTTTCAACCATGAGATACTTTGATTTGTGACAAAAAGAGCTTCGTGACCTCTTAAGAGTTAAGAGTAATTGAAGAACTGTGGAAATAAGTAACCCAATGACATTTGAATGTTAGGGCAAACGGTGAAAGTGTGCTTAGTAGTAAATTCATTATAGTTGTATGAATAAAGCAGTTTGATATTTTTAGAGGAATTGTGAAGTGCTATAATAACCACACATGGTACATGATTTGGGAAGATGCTGTAAAAAGCCATAGAAGGTAACATTTGTGCTAAGTGGACAGAAGACAAGAATGATAAGCCTGTTTGAAATTTGTAACCTGGTCTGCTATTTGGATTTGATGCATATAAACTAATTCATATTTGGACTGAATTTATAGGATTCTACTAGAAGACAGTCATTGAGGAAGCGAAAGTCAGCACATTAGACCTATTTAGAGGGGATTTAAATTAGATTGTTTTTTTAGAAAATTTATTTATTTATTCATGTCACATCCGAATATCAGCCGTCTCCCCAGTTCCCCCAGACACAGATCCCCATTCTTCCCTTTTTTTTCAGGGATCCTCATTCTTCCTCCCTTTTTTTCCTGAGGACAGGGATCCCCTCTGGGTTTGACATACTCTCACCCCTAGCACACTGAATCATTGCAGGACTAGGCACATAAATTAGATTACTTCTGTAAAACCTTAGAAAGCATTTTATTTATAGTATTATTAATTTTTATTTTGATTAAGGAATAAGTTAGGAGCTTGTGCAAATATTTGGGATTAGGTTATAGTTGGCTTAGACATGAGGGAAATTTGGACTTATTAACTTAACTACAGTTGTTAGAGTCCTTCCTTTCTTATTTTCTTCCTTTTCCTTCCTTCTTTCTTCCAACCCTCCTTCCCTCTTTCCACCCTGTCTCTCTTTCTTTCTCTCTCTCTTTCTTTCTCTCTCTCTCTTTTTCTTTCTTTCTTTCTTTCTTTCTTTCTTTCTTTCTTTCTTTCTTTCTTTCTTTCTTTCTTATCATCTTCATTTGTTTGTTCCCTCCTTTTAAAGATAAAGTTTCATGTAACTTCAGCTAGTCTTGAATTCATTATGTAGTTGAGGATGACCTTGAACTTCTTTTCTTCCTGCCTCTATCTTCCAAGTGCTGGGAAGAAGGATGTCACTATACCCAGTTTATGCAGTTCTGTGAAATCAAGCCCAGGGTTGTATGGTAGGCAAGCTCTCTACAACCTGAGCTATATCTGTAGCTTCAGTTCTCATCTTTAACAATGGGGCAGAAGAGGAAGAGAGACTATTAAACATTTGGAGAAAGACAAACATTTAGAAGAAGACTTGACAATATAGCAGCCACTCTATTTTTTGAAACTTTATAAGATGTTCAAGGATTATTTGCACTATGATGTGCCAGTAGGCTTTGAATGATAATATGTTGTCTATTGTAGGCATTCAACCAAGGACATCCTTAATTCTAGGATACCTGTGATATATAACCTTAAGAATAATCATAAATGTTTATATATATTTGAAGTAGAATCTCTCCATGTAGTCATTGCTAGCCTCAGACTTACTTTATAGCCTGAACTTGTTTCAAACTTGCCATCGCCATGATCCTCCTGCTTCAGCCTCCCCAGTGTTGATATTATAGGCCTATGATGCCACACCTGGCTTTGAACATCATAATATTGATGCTTTTTCAAGTCTTTTCACATACATCAGCTCATTTGATCTCCAGCCATGTAAACTATGCCTTTCACAGAACTGATGTAATTAGTAAAGAAACCGAATGCTGATACAGTTAGGCAATTGTTTAGCTTTGTTCCTGGTTACATTTAGATTGGATTCAAGTGGCTTTCAATCCATTCTTCTTCATCATTATAGCTACTTAGCTGGGATAAACGAAAAGCACAAATTTCTCTGCCAAAGACAAAATTAATGTAGAAAACTGTTGCCTGTATAATTGGTCAAAAGGACTGAGTTTGGTTTCTGTGAGAACACTGACAGGATGATTTGCATATGGACTAGGATTTGAGATCCTTCTAGATTATATTCGACCCAAATCTCTAAGGAGTTCCTCATGCTTTGGTGACTCCCAACCATAAGATTATTCTCATCACTGCTTCATAACTGTAATTTTGTTACTGTTATGAATCATAATGTAAATAACTGATACGTAACCTATCTTATATATGACTCCCAAAGGGCCCATGACCCACAGGTTGAGAAGGACTGATATAGAAGAATCTCAAATCCTAGCCTATATGCAAATGATTCTTTCTGATCTCACAGGGTCCAAAGCCTGTCCTGTGACAGGCAATGCTCTAAGCCATGCTGCTTAAGGACAATGGAGGGCCTGCTCTGGGTTACTTTGTCCTGTGGTTTTAGGTTTGCTCTATTCTTGAATGACTCTATTGTATAAGCAACAACAGCTTGGCCTGAGTGACTCCATTTGGGATTCAAGTGTCAAGAACATTTATTTTTTTTAACACAAGTAAGAGACCATAATCTGGTAGAATACCAGGAGGTACACAGTTTTATAATTTATTTTGTGGCAATAAAAATGGCAGCTGTGAATATATCACATTATATTGGAAATACCAGACACCTGAGATTGTCAGTCACATTCACATTCTTTTGAGCTTTCTGACTTTGAGTTCTGAATGGCCTCTATGACCTCTGTGCTAACTATTGTGTGATGTATAATAATATGTTAGCTGAGACCTAATACTAGTAGTTTTGATTGGATACAAAAAACTTGAGATGGCCAATGGCTAGCTATCAAGCAAAATGAGGATGGCTTGTTAAATTGAAGCTAATCAAATGAATTCAATTTGTGAATTTACTGTTATTCGATAAACTTTGATATAAACATATGTTTATATTTTTGACTGAGCACACTCTCCACCCTACCCTTGGATAAAGTTGTGAAAGATGCTCTCTTTTTAGATTCTTCAGCATGAACTATAGGTTTCCATGTCTCATTCAGTACCCTGTTTTCTCTTCCCATCATGCTGTAATTGGATTTCTTTACTCCACATCTCACACGTCAAGCTCCCTCTACTTATCCTGGCCTTCCTCAAAGGCAATCCATTGCTTCCCACATAGCAGCTTTCTCTCCAGTTCATCATAGTTCTCAAAACTTGTACCCGGTATGTATGAAGAAATGCGATTGTTGTTAGTTGTGCAACTACATTATCTTCCTTCATTTTTTACTGAGTGAACTCTGTTAACTTTTACTGCTGGGAATTCAAGTTAATGAAGGCTCTTTGCCTTATATGGATTCATTACTTTCAAAGCCACCTATTGCTTAGTAAACACAGCTTTTATAAGAGCTAGCTAGAGAATATGGGAAGGACAAGTGAAATATCTCACTCTGTTCCATGCCAGTCTTCAGGAAAACTTGAAGACTATGTATTAAAAATGTCAAGTCTTGGGCAGGAGAGATGGCTCAGTGGTTAAGAGTTCTGGCTGATCTTCCAGAGGAACTACATGTTTCCAGCACTCATATAGTTGCTTACAGTCATCTGTCAATCTAGTTTTAGGGGATCCAAAACCTCTTCTAACCTTTACAGGCACTGAATACATGTGTTGCACAGACGTATACATGGGTAAAATACCCATATACATAAAAATGAAATATTCCAAATTCTAGACAAAGGAAAAACACAGTTGAGTTTAATAATTTCTGTTCTGTAGAAAATATCATCCTGAGTGAGTTAACCCAATCACAAAAGAACACACATGGTATTTACACACTGATAAGCGGATATTAGCCCAAGGAAGACCAAGTGTGGATGCCTTGGTCCTACTTAGAAGGAGTAACAAAAATACTCAAGGGAGCAAATATGGAGGCAAAGTGTGGGACAGAAACTGAAGGAGGGGCTGTCTGGAGATCATTCCACCTGGGTATCTATCCCATGTACAGTCACCAAAGGTAGACACTGATGTGGATGTCAGCAAGTGCATGCTGACAAGAGCCTGATATAGCTGTCTCCTTAGAGGTCTGCCAGAGTCTGAAATATTCAGAGGCAGATGCTCACAGCTAACCACTGATCTGATCAAGGGTTTCCTAATGGAGGAGTTAGAGAGAAGACTGAAGGAGCAGAAAGGGTTTGTGACCCCATGAGGAGAGTAACAATACCAACCAACCAGAGCTCTCCAGGGTCTAAACCACCAGCCTAGGAGCACATAGGGAGGGACCCATGACTCCATCTGTCTATGTAGGTGAGGATGGCCTTGTCGGGCATAGGTGGGAGAGGAGATCCTTGGTCCTATGAAGGCTAAACACCGAGTTGGGGGAAATTCGAGGGTGGAGAGGTGGGAGTGGGGGGGTAGGTGGGGGCACATTCTCATGGAAGCATGAGGAGGGGGGATGGGATAGGAGGTTCCTGGGTGGTGGGGGGAATGGCAGTAAGGGGATAAAATCTGAAATGTAAATATAATATCCAATAAAAATAAATTAAAAAATCTATCTATACAAACCCCAATTAACATCTTTAAGAAAAAAACATTCTGTATAGATTGAATAGTTTACAAGTCAGAGTATTATCTGTATGATTTTTAGATATGATTTTCAATTACTTTCTCATCATTTTTTGCTTCTATTCCAAATCTATGAGTAGTCTTAAATTGTTTATGTCAATATTTTAGTTGGATTAATAAAGGGCTTTCATAGCAATACAAAAATAATTTCTGTTCTGTCAGTGTTTGGTTATAATTGGGAGGGGAAAAAAAGTAAAATGCTCATTTATCTAAAATCCACAATTAAAATCAGTAGAAGTGACTGAATTATTTCAAAGGTTTGACTGATCTGTAAAATGGATAACAAAATTGTAAACTTTAGAAAAGTCAGTTCAATGACCCTCAAACTTATTTGGAACCTCAATGGATCCTTGATGGGCCCTCGGATCCATCAAGAAAGTAGATTTCTTTTAGCCCAGGGGTGACTAGAGTGAACCTGATTGCTGAGGCCAGGGCTGCCTGTTGGAAAGACGCACTCACAGAACAGTGGAGTGGGCAAAGTGCTCAGAGGCACAAAAGCTTCATAAGCTGCAGACATAATGAAATACTCAGGGGGATGAGGACTGCTGAGTGGGCTTGCTTACAGGGAGCTCCAAGCTTGATTAATTTAAAAGGGAAGCTCTGGGTGCAACTTATGGGTCACTGTAGACTTGTGGACAAAAGAAATGCATAGAGAAACCATGGGGATGATCCGTGAAAAATAAAGAGAGTGTTGTTACTTTAAACTTCACAGTATTTAGTGTTCTGATCATTGTTGAAGAAAGTGAAAGAAAAACAGGCACAAAACACAGGAGAAATCAGTTGTAACCCAAACCTGATGGGGATTAGCAAACAGCAGGAAGTTGAAAAAAATGTGATTTATCCCATTATCAAAGCAAAAGTCCAAAAACTTTGTCATCTGTTAGGTTTCTACAGTTTTAAAAGGACTGACTTTACCCACTGCTGGTTTAAATCCCTTCCTCTGAGAATGTTAATTGGCCAGATTTTTTTCTACCCAGATTCCCAAGGAGAACCAGGGGGAGAGAGTAAATGCTCTTTTACCACCATAAAGTTCTGGAAGTCACTTAAACTACTCACCAGTCTCCGAAGTTTCTAGAGTTTGGAATCTGGTTAAAAGCTTGCTTGTTTTTTTCTTCCTTCTTCCCTCCTTTCCTTCCTTCTTTCCTCCCTCCCTCCCTCCCTCCCTCCCTCCCTCCCTCCCTCCCTCCCTCCCTCCCTCCCTTCCTTCTTTCCTTCCTTTCTTCTTTGCCTTTCTTCCCTCCCTCCCTTCCTTCTTTCCTGCCTCCCTCCCTCCATCCCTCCCTCCCTCCCTTCCTTCCTTCCTTCCTTCTTTCCTTCCTTTCTTATTAGCCTTTCTTCCCTCCCTCCCTTCCTTCCTTCCTTCCTTCCTTCCTTCCTTCCTTCCTTCCTCCCTCCCTCCCTTCCTTCCTTCCTTCTTTCCTTCCTTTCTTCTTTGCCTTTCTTCCTTCCCTCCCTCCCTTCCTCCCTCCCTCCCTCCCTCCCTCCCTCCCTCCCTCCCTCCCTCTCTTCCTTCCTTCCTTCCTTCCTTCTTTCCTTCCTTTCTTCTTTGCCTTTCTTTCCTCCCTCCCTCCCTGCCTCCCTCCCTCCTCCTCTCTCTCCTTTTTCTTTTACCTTCCTTCCTTTTTTGTTCATCAGCATGTGTGAACCCCTATCCACACATCCTTGTTTTTTTGTCCCATTACTCTTTTCACTCGCTTCCTTTTTGAAAATCTTTCTAAGTTTTAAAAGCAGATTTTTTTTTTTTTTATATTTTCATGAGATTTCAAATTACAACCTACGGTGAGAAGATTTAAGAACTATATTAACAGAGAAGGGTATTTTTTCCTTCTTGAATAACACTGTAAGGGGAAAAGGAGAAAGAAATTCAGCTCTTCATATTTGGTTTTCTTCCAGATCTATCAAATGAAAAAGATGCCCATGACATTCTCTCTTCCTATTGTTAAAGGACTGTTCCACTGTTGGAGGACTATGCTTCAGGATGGTGTTTCCCTGGTGGAAGATTGTGTTTGTCTGGTGGAGGACTATTTTCCCAGCTGGGATTCTTAAGATTACACAGGCAGCCCTGTGAAAATACTCATTGCTGCCAAGAGCTTAGCTGTGTTCGTACAACATAAACTTCTAAGATACACAGAGGCCAAATTTCTCTTGCTCCTCTACCCCACTTGTTTAAAATATTTTATATTAGTTGATGTTTTTAGTCAACTCTATTTACAGTATAATTCAGTCAACCGAATTTATTATGGCCTCTGTGTTCCACACCTAAGGTGGTAGAGAAGATGACTGTGTAGTCTCTAAGTTGCTTTTGACCTGCCTACATCCTGCCTACATCCTCTCACTCAACAAGAGGGTAAACCTATGTGTTAAAAGTCAAACCTGGACTTGAGGCTAAAATTTCCATCAGAAAGGAAGTAGGAACTTCTGTGGTAACTCAGTTAGGCTTTGGCAAAGGGGCTGGGTGTATACTGTACACCAAGGATTGTGCTAACAGATGGTTAGGTAGGATGTGGTGGGTTCAACTTCCATGATTGTAATCCTTGAGTACTTAGGTTGTGGAGATCTCATTCCATCTTCAGAATACTATTTATGTGTCTAATATTAACTAAAGGAGTCATTTTATGATACTCCCATTGTTCCTGAAGTACCAAAGTAACAATTTAGTGCTCTACAGTCACCGAAACAATGCCAAATACACATCTGACTGCAAAATATTCTAGAGAAGCCTTAAGAGTTGGTATGCTTTAAGGTAAAAATAAAAGAAATGTAAATAAAAAGGCATGAAGTGCCGAGAGTACAGAATAGCATTTGTCATTGGACTAAGTGTGTTAGATTCTCTGTTTATAAGTAAATCCAGAAAATTCAATGTCATCATCATAGTCACAGTGGTCTTAGGAAGTAGATAACATATGTTCTTGAAAACGAGGCTGAGTGTTATCCAAGTTTTTCAGGGCTATATCATATGGATACGGAAGGACATTGGATTCAAAGCCAGACCTAATTCCATTATTCATTTTCTAGATAGAGAGCTGTACTGGCCATTAATAATACAGATCATAAAATCTTAGTCAATGTCATAGAACTCAGGAGGGAGAGGAGATGTGCTCATCCGTGTGCAGGGGATGCACATTTGTATCATCATAAACAATGGTAACACTGATGATTGAGCTTCCCACCCATCACCCAGCAGTCTCATGACTGCAAGCCTTCAGATTTGACCCTATCTGAGCAACAAGCAAGTGAAAGCTTGAGAATATCATAGGAGTCTCTAAAGTTAGAAAATGGTTTAAAAATTTCCTACCCCTGCCAATGGCGTGCTGAACTTGGCTAAGCAAAGGGATCATTAGAAAGTATTTTTTAGCTGTCAGAGGGACACAGGACTCACATATATTGCTATAATACACTGCAGAATGTTTTGATTTTGAATAAACCATTGCAATGTTCTGAGAATGTCACAATGGTCAGACACAAGCAAAGCTTCCAGGCACATTAGAGGTTTACTATGTTTTGAATGGGTCTTTGGAAACTCAATCTTCACTGCAAATGTGTTGACAAATAGGATGGGGGAGGTGACTATGTCCTCAGGGCTCTGCCTTCCTGAATGGATTAATGCAGAGATGGTGGAAATGAGTTATTTTGAGATAGGGTTTTGATGAAAGGTTTAGTTTGGCTTCCTTTACACTCTTGGTATTGCACACTTTCTATTTTTCTTCCTACCATGAATGTTACATCATGAAGGTGCTCATCAGATGTGGGTCACTTGTTCCTGGACTTTCCAGCTTCTAAAACAATGAATCAAATTGTTGTGTGTAATTATTAAAAAAAAATCAGTCCACACTAACACAAGCTACTCTATGGCTGTGGTGGTCTCCCCAATCCCACTCACATTCCCAGTCATCCTCCTGTGGCTAGCTGTCACAAATCCTTGTAAGCCAGTAAAATCAAAACTCTAGAGGCTTTTAATTTATTCAGTCAGAATTATAACAATAAATTCTCAACCTACAAAATGCCCACACATTGAACTCAGAACCAATTGATATTGATACAAGCTGCCCACCTAGACTGGACAAATTGCAATATATTATTCTAGTGTGCTTCTATGATATTCATAGCTACCTATGGCTATTTCAAGCCATGCGTATTTGATTTATGCTCTTCTTCTGTCTTGTCTCCTTGTCCAATCTCCCCTGTCTCTGTTTATCTCTGTCCTCACTCTAAAATTCTCAGCCCACCTTCCCTTTCCACTGCCCGATCACAGGTTCTGTCATTATCTTTTGCCTGCCCTCACCTGCATATAGACAGCAATCTACATCAAATGAATTTCTTTGTTTTTTAAATTGCCAAGTCTGGGATGTTCCAGTATAGCAGTGCACATGGACTACTGACGTTCTTTAACTGCTAGTTAAATAAGTAAGACATAGTTTCCAAGACTCTAGAGAAGAAATCTTCCTTGCCTCTTCCAGACCCCAGTGGCTGCAGAAGCCATAGCCTTGTAGGACCATTACTTCACTCTCTAGCTCCTTTATCTATGTTGCAGCATGTCTGCAAGTCTTCCCCTCTTCTTACAAGGGCTATCATTTAGAATTTAGACTCTTCCCTAAATCAGTTACATTAACCCTGAGCTGTGACTGCTAACAGGGAATAGTCTGAGATTCCAAGTAAAGATGAATTGGGGCTCCCATTAAACTCCAAAAATCTATTACTTTTCATTTTCTATAAAATCACACAGGAGACACTCAGAGATTATATACTTCAAACTATGTGGCATATTTATGATGGCTGTTAAGAATGGCTTTAGTAATCATAATATATTTGTGTGTTTGGGGTTTGACTGTCCAATAAAGAATAGGTTCAATTAGAAAAAAAAAAAAAACAAAAAAACCTCAAACCTATCTTTGTCACAGTTAAGTAACTATACATTTGGTTCCCGGTGAAGGTTGAGGATATCACACTCTCAGATACATTTTCTTTGAAGATTGGAATGACCTCTGACTCTGGGAGTATCTAGGCCTCAGTCAATGGGTTCTCAAAGAGTTTTTCTGTGTAATGGACCTGCCTTATCTGAGTTAAATGGATGGTGGTGGGTAAATACTTTGAGACAATGGGAAAGCCATAGTTTTCTAAAGATAGATGATATGATGGGCTGTGTGGTCTAGTGATATCTGTTTCCAGGGTGCTCCCTGTTTAAGATGCAAAAATGCCAGAGAGAACTAAAAGATAATTCCTTTGAATGTTCATTGAACAGCAGGCTGTTTTAAATGCATTGAGAAATGGATTTTCAAGAGTAACTTAATTATCATCAATTTTCACTCGACATGAAACTCATTCATTCCAGATAACATGACTAGATTATACAATAATTTCTAGTTAATCAGTAGACATTTTCTCATAAGAGACAGCTACTTCTTAAGTATTCCCACTAAGAGTTCTTCCTTCTACTTCTTTTCCCAAGAAGAAGAAGAAAAGCAATGAAATCATAAATAACATAACATTGGGTGAAGAATATAAACTATAAGTAAGCAAAAACAAGTTTTAAAAAGTCCACTCTTGTTCCCTTTCTGCAAAACAAACAACCCCCACAGTTATATTGTGTAATGTATGCTCAATTTGCTTTACAATGTGTGTATAGATGTGTGTTCAAAAAGGTTTATTTTGTCATTTATTTATGTATATGTCTCTGTATGAGTATGCGCACATGAGAGCAGGTTCTTGCAGAGGCCAGAAGAGGGCACTAGAACACCTGGATCTGAGATTGCAGGTTGTCAGCTGCCTGATATGGGTATTGATAATTGGATGTGAGTTTTTTTTTTTTTTTCCCAAGAATAGCAAATGCTCTTAACTGCTGAGCTGTCTTCTTCAGTCTCTACCTGTGCATTTTTTGAAACAGAAACATGTAACTGGGTTGTGTGTGGTGGGTTGGGACCAGCTTCATTCACTTAGAAAATATTGGGTATTTTCTACATCTAAATGATGAAAGGATTACTTCAGAAAAACCATAACTGAGCCTATTCTGTTGATAATGTGTTTGGTTGTAGAAATTGCTATCCAGGTACAAGGCTACCAGGGTGGTGAGTCCCGAGAAGACAGAAGGAGAACTAGAATGGGGGTTTACCAAGAAGATACTGTCATTAACACACGCTGAAGCTTGCTGAGGACATAAATCAGTGTGGCTGCATCTTCTGTTTAAACTAGTATTACTGTCACTTTAACCGAGGCAAGGGAGGGACTTATCTCCCAGAAGGATGCTCACAAATTCTTTTCAAATATACTTACAGTTTTCAATTAATTTTTTTTGTTAAAACTATTGAGGCAAATGCAAATTCATTGTAGTAAGCTGCCAGTAGGAGAATATTGAGATGTCTTTTTGTACAAACCCTTTGAGATAACGTCAAAGGGAATATATAGCCTTTGTTTACCTTCATTTCTGATGCTGGCTAAAGGGAAAGGGAGATGCCCCTTCTTGAACATTGCCTATTAACCCCCAGAGGTCTTGTGTGAACTGCTGTGTTTAACTTAACTCTCCAGTAAGAGGGGGAACATGATTTGCTTTAAATTGTTACTTACACAGTGCAATGTCTCAGGCATTAGCCCTTACTTGATTGCATTCAGACATTACGTTGGCAAAGGAATGGACTGCATTAAATTAGCATCAAGCACAACGAATGGTAATTGCAAGACTGTCATTTCTACAAGTGCAAAATTGATGTGTTCTGCAAGCCCATTCCATTGTATGCCACGGGAAAATCACAGAAGCATGTTGTTCTGAGCAGACAAAATGCAATGTAATGGCCCTGTTAATGTGTCTTGGTATTTTTCAGCAATGGTGTTCCTTTCCACCTTTGTTCTTGTCTCACACTCATTCTTCAAATCCTGTCTGATCTAATTTGTATGCTCATATTCTAGCCCTGCCAGACAGTAGACTGGATGTTCAGGCAAACGTTGTGGAACAATTCCTTCTGTGTGTAGCATCTTATGTGAATAACGCCAGCATAAACAGCCCTCCATGTATTCATGAAAATATGAATAAGTACTTATGTAAAGCTTCTTAGATAGAGACACAGAAACAGCTTACAGCAAACTTTCTCCAAATGCTATACGTTCATTTAGAAAGAAAGAGTGATTTACAGGCTTTTGTGGCTTAGGAGAAGTGCCAGCTGCCATTCTTTGTACTCTTCCTGTTTACATATGGGAAATTAGGCTTTGCCAGTTGAGTGAGTTGTTTTTTTTTTTTTTTTTTCAGTAACATGTGATCACAGAGTATATCCCAGTGAAAACATGTTATCTTAGTTAGGGTTTTATTGCTATGAAGTGACACCATGACTACAGCAATCCTTATAAAGAAAACATTTAATTGGGGCTGGCTTAGAGTTTTCAAAGGTTTTAGTCCATTATTATCATGATGGGAAGCATGGTGGCATGCAGGCAGACATGATGCTGGAGGAGGAGCTCAGAGTTCTACATCTGGAGCCTCAGGCAGCTGGAAACTGCCACACTAGGCCTAGCTTGAGAATATGTGACCTCAAAGCTCACCCTCACAGTGACACATTTTCTTCAACAATGCCACAGTTACTTTATCAAGGTCACACCTCCTAATAGTGCCACTATAGTGCCAAGCATTCAAACATGAGTCTATAGGGCCATTCCTATTGAAAACCACCACACATGTATATGCATTGGGCTCTTGTAGTTTTATTGTCCATGTGGAACTTACTACAGATTTAAGGACTCATTAAAGACTACACTAATACTGTAATAAATGATGCTCTAGGTTGACCAATCATATTTCAGTATCTTTGTAGGTTGAGAACCACTTATAAAAGTGTTTTGAGTAAGTGTAATTATAACGATAATAACAATCTGAGCAGAGATAACCTCAAACTTTAGCAGCTGGTGGGGGTAAAGGCACAAAAATATCAATGGGCTGCATTTGACCATTGACCCTGACATGGGATGGTGAAGCCCGAGTTTCCTGTAGAGTTCCTGTACTTTGTTAATCATCATTACAAGATGGTGACATTGTAATGTTTCAGCCCGTGTGGGATCGGGGGAATTGTGTACTAGGTTCAGATCTCTTAGTAAACAACAAAGGTAAGGTATAATAAGTTGTTCTCTCTTAAGGAGGGAGAGGAATTCACCTTACCCTTAGAAACAAACACAAATATTTGCATCTGAAGAAGCTCTAGATAGATGATTTGGTCGTATAATGATGTATAAAGATTGGACTGGAAGTTGTCTCTGCCATACCTTTGTTGCAGAATGTCCCATCATAGGCCGTGTTAGAGCAGTCACAGGAGTAGCCATGGTATTTTTCGATGCATTTGCCTCCGTTTTCACAGTTAGCCCCATAGCTGGTGCAGTGGCCTGAGCATCCAGATTTGAACCCAGATGTGACCTTTGCCCTTTCTTCCAAGTCAAGTGTCACGCCATTCATCCTCAAGGATCGGATGCAGCCCAGGAAGCCCTGCTGGCCACCAGCACCACCTGGGAATGACAGAAAGCACAGAGTTCCAACGGGTTCTTTGAACAGAGTTCAAAGGGCCTCTGTAACTGCCTTTTCTCTCAGCATGTTTAGGAAATTGCAGCAGGAGAGAGTTGATAAGCACAACTAGTCTCTTTTCCCTTTCGAGTTGGTCCTGTCTAAACAGAAAGAGTTGAGACTTTTCCCTTAGGCTGTAGTGTCTAATTAAAAGAGGCTGTCTTCTGAGAAGAAATAAACTTGCCACTGAAACAAAGTGTTTGTAGATATGTAAAAATGTATAATCTGGATTCTTATGGAAAAGAGGCTTACAGAAATCTTTAGTTTGCTCTTTCATTTCAGAGTGTTCAGTCCTATAGCGTTATCTCCTGAGCTATAAAGGCAGAGAGGCATGAATACATTAGCATAGTTAAGTAAGTCAATTAGGCAGGAGGCATAAATTCATTTGAAATGCCATTGTATTTGGTGATTCTTGTCTCATGAAATGTTTTGCTTTGAAGTTCACATTAAGGTACTCAAGACGTCTTGGCTAGAAGCATGAATGAACTACATAGAAATCAAGTATGGTACAGTTTTTAATATTTGAGGTTGGATTTTATTGCTTTTTATAAATGTCATTTCAAGACATATAGCTGTGAAATGCTGTTTGGGGGATAATGTACACACACATACACATCATGCTAAAGAGTAATATTTGAGCAGCCATCTTGGCTCTTTTTAGCTGTCACTGACTTTTTCTTTAGCTTATACGCAAAATGATAGATTTTATTATGACACCTTCATACACATGCATCATTGTACATTGCTCATAGTCACTCCCTACTACCCTCCCTCATCTGTCCTCCTCACTTGTCCCCTTTAACAATAAAGTTTCCTTTCTGTTCTGTTTTTATGTCATATTAATATACGTGCTGTCATCATGAACACCCAGCAGCTGTGGATACCTGCATAAGATCTGCACAGAATTGAGCCCCTCAGCATTCTAACATAAATGGGGATGAAGCTGTTGAGGTCCTACCCTTCCCTGACCAGTTATTGGTGTTTATTGTTGTTGGATGAGGAAGAATCATTTCTTCTAGTAGAGTATCCATTGGTAAGTTGCCCAGGCTTTCAATAAATGACTCCTAACCCATGTGCATTCAGGTATTCCTAATTAAGCTCGGCAGGGCAAAGGAAGACATGAAATATGTTGAGATGAACAAAGGGGTCAATGGGAATGGATGAGAGATAAGAGAGGATGAATATGATCACAGTACATTTATAATATATGAAACAGAAGGTTAAATTTCAAAGTAAATAAAAAAGACACGTGACATTCAGTGATGTTCATTCTGTTTCCTGGAGTAAGTTACAGAGTAGGACTGAGGTTGACAAGCAGAACATAGTAAAGAGGTTCTAATGGACATACAAGGACGCATAACAACATTGTATTCCAGGTGGATTTAAATGAGTCTGTAATATTCTTCCATAGCTATGATTTTTTTAACAGCTGATAAAGTGAGTGCTCATATCTGTTTCTTATATGTTTAGTTGTGAGCCTTTGACAGCCGAGCCATCTCTTCAGCCCTCATATCTATATCTTATAGCAGACCCATCTTTGGAAGTAAGTCCAAAATGGATCATATATAGAATTATGGGAAGGCATTTCTGATGAAGTTTTTTAAAAAGAAAATATGATTACTAAAACCAAAAACCAAGTTAGTCTTTTGCTATAATTTTGGATCTGTGTATTTTTATTATTTATTTGATTTATTTTTTTCTTTTGATAATTTCAAACATAGGTACCATATTTACATCATTTCTATTCCCTCCCCAAGTTAGTGGCTAATCAACAGCTACGCGTGTCTTATTCCAGTAAATATCATGCACCTGATCCTCACCACAACCTGCAAAGGAAGGTATTAACATTACTATTCCCATTGTACAGGTAATGAAAATTGAGACCCTGAGAAGGTAAAAACTTTACTCAAGGACTTAGAGCTCCCAAACAGAAAAAGTGTGTCAGATTTATCTTATTCCTGAGCCTATTTATGGTTTCATTGGCCAGTGATAATCATGTAATGCAGAGGCAAGGCATTTGGCCAGGTACACCTCAGTTGTATACATTCATGGGACAAATATCTGGATACTTTAAAAATGAAGTAGTCTATATTCTGGGCGCATATTTTAATACATATGAATATGTATAGTATAAAATGATACTATTACATATGGCAGGATGACATGATATATTATGATTTAAGTATGCACATATATTAATATTAAAAACAGAGAACAGAAAGGGAACTCTATTGTTGAAGGAAAGGAGACAAGTGAGGGGAATAGATGAGGGAGGGTGGTGGGGAGTGACTATGAACAAAGTACAATGATACATGTGTATGAAGATGTCATAATAAAATTCACCTCTTTCTATATGAACTAAAGAAAAGTCAGTGCTGGCGAAAAAGAGCCAAGATGGCTGCTCAAACATCATTCTTCAGCATGATGTGTGTGTCTGTGTGTGTCTGCCTATCTGAAACAGAGAAATATCTCAGTCACTAGGCTGAGGGCAGGAGAGTACCCTTGAATTTTCTCTCTCCAATCCAAGACATCTGTTTTCACTGCCTTCAGAACTGGCACTCCTTATTCTTGGACTCTAGAACTTGTAGTGAATTATATTGCCAATTCTCTTGTTTTTCTAACTTCCACACAGCTGACTGCTACATTTCTTAGTTTTAATAACTCCTCAATCTAACTCCTCAACAAAACTCTGAATAAGTAAAAAAAAAAAAAGTGTGATGTTGTGGCGATGGTAAAGTGCTTGTAGCATAAGAACCCAAGTTCAGAACCTCAGCGTTCATTTAAGAGCCAGGTGTGGCAGCATTGCGTGTAACAACCAGTGCTGAGCTAGGGAAGACAGGTGGATTTCTGAGGATCACCAGTCAGCTAGCTGGTCTATCCAAAATGGTGAGCTCCAGGTTCAGTGAAAGACCCTGTCTTAAATGTAAGGTGGAAAGCAAAAGGAAGATATGAAATGTCAAATTTTGGTTTCCACAAGTACATGCACAGGTGAGCACATCAGCTCATGTGTGCCTGCACAGACAGACAGACAGACAGACAGACAGAAACACACACACACACACACACACACACACACACACACACACACACACACACACAGTATGCACAAAACACAATGCACATACAAACAAGTGGAAATTTCAGTAGTGCCTTGCTGTTTAGATGAGGTTATCTGGCTGGAGACGCAGTCAGATCACTTGACTTGTCATCCTGGTCAAAAGTACATAGGCTGAACATTCATTGGGCAAGACTAGTGGACCAAAGCCTCCATTGCAGGATGAATCAGAATCTGCTTGTGCTTATACATCCTTACCAGGGAAATGGCATTCTTCTACTGCCCTTTTGAGCCCAAATATTACAGTGCTTTTCTTAGGTCATATATTGATTTGAATAAGCACTCTCTAAAGTAGCATCTTGTTTTTATAAAATATTTGAATAAGAGATGAATTGAAAAGAGTCCTGTGTTCTTTTGGATGAAAGCTATGCAATAGTAAATAGCAAACCAAGTTATTAAACACAACCACTTTGAAGGATTTCCCATCCTGCCATCTGCTTGTCAGCACAGCCTCACACCTCTGTGCTGGAGGGAATTAGAGCCTCTGCCTGGTTTGGAAGTAATTCAACCCATTAGTCACCCTTTGTGTGTTAGAATTTCAATTTGGCTCCTACTACTTTTGCTGCTCTGGTTTTTGTTCCTGCACTGAGGGATTTTCCAAAAGGCCTTTTATTACATAAGTGCATAGCTATTTGAATTTTCACCACCAGTCAATTAAGACAATTAAACCCTATCAGAAACATGCTGAAAAAAATCAAAGACTGTTTTTAGATATTCCCCTCTCATGTATGCTTAGTTATCAATGGAACAGTTATTGGTTGTGTAGATCATCTATCTATCTATCTATCTATCATCTATCTACCATCTATCTATCTCTTTATCTAATAATCTCTCTCTATCTATCTATCATCTATCTATCTATCTATCTATCTATCTATCATCTATCTATCTCTTAATCTATCTAATAATCTATCTATCTATCTATCTAATAATCTACCTATCTATCTATCTATCTATCTATCTATCATCTATCTATCTCTTAATCTATCTAATAATCTATCTATCTATCTATCTATCTAATAATCTATCTATCTGATAATCTATCTATCTATCTATCTATCTATCTATCTATCATCTATCTATCAATAAGCAAGATACATAACTAAACCTAGTTGCCACTCAGACATAATGAATTTACTATTAGAAGACAACCATAATTACTTAAAAATATTTTAACCTTTATTTTTATTTTATGCATATGGTGTTTTGCCAGCATCTATGTCTGTGTATCACCTAACTGCAGTGTTATGGAGGCCAGAAAATGTCACTTCATCTCTAGAACTGGAGTTCAGATAGTTCTCAACCAACATGTAGATGCTGGGAATTGAATTCAGCTCCTTTGGAAGAGCAGCCAGTGGTGTTAACCGCTGAACAATCTCCCTAGCCCCCTGTTATCTGTGAACATACATGAATGTAAAAAAGAAAAGGCATAAAGAAACAGGAGCATAACAGGCATTGTCCTCAAATTTGCCTTCTCTACTTATGACATATTTTCCCAAACAATGCAAGCATAGCCAGAACATCTTGTTTAATATTTCACAACACGTCTTTGTAGGGAAGCTGTCACTCCTTCTGCCATTCCATTGCTAATGGAACTTTAATTTTATAGGCTATTTTAATAATATAAAGTTTGTAAACAACTCAGCATAGTTGCCCAGTTCTTCCTTAGATTTCACAATTGCTCTCTCTCTCTCTCTCTCTCTCTCTCTCTCTCTCTCTCTCTCTCTCTCTCTGTGTGTGTGTGTGTGTGTGTGAGTGAGTGTGCTAGTGTGTACACACAATATATGTGCAGGTGCTTATGCATGAATAGAGACCAGAATTCTCTTCCTCAGCTGCTATCTACTTTATTTTTGAGTCCGGGTCTCGGCAATTGGAGTTCACGGATTGGCTAAACTGGTTGGCCAATAAGCACTAGGGATCTTCCTGTCTCCAATGTCTCTCACTGGGATTACAGGTACATGCTTCCAAGTTTAGCTTTTTCCATGGGTGCTAGGGTTCCAAACCCAGGTCCTGATGCTTGTGTAGCAAGTACTTTACTGCTAGTATACTTGAAAGTCTCTTAAGAACAATGAATCAATTTATGTTGTATCAGAATAGAATGAAATGCATACTTGCTTCATATAATCCTGATATGAAGATGCATCAGCTCAACTAAATGGGAACAAATTTAGTTTTAATTATTAACATGAATTTTTTGAATCATTCTTTTCTTATTTTTAAACCATTGCTTCATGTTTTGGCTTTTGGAAGTAGATAAGAGATGGTATGTTTTTGTTGATTGATAATAACAGCTTGACCTTTATCTCTTTTCTGTGAATTTTGTACTTATTTCCTCTAGTTTAAATTTTCTAAATTGTATATGGTACTTTATTTCCCCATAAAAGTTTTGAATGGTTGCGAAGTCACACTGACCTACTTATTTCTATGATTCCTGCTTTTGATATCAGGTTTGTAAAGACTTTAGGCAATGCACATCGATTACTTAATTATGCATATTACATAAACATATGTAATATATATATCCTTTGAAACTTTATTTCACTTAGCATTTTAATCTCTAATTCCTCTCTTTGTCCTTTACTCTCTTCCTCCTTCTTCTGATCTATCTCTTTTTCACTTTGCCCAATACTATGGATTAAATCCAGATGAGCATGCCAGGCAAGCACTCTGAGCCATAGCACAAGCCCTGTGGCCATAATACGTCAGTATAGTGTGATTTACATTTATTCACTCATTGAACTAAGTTTTAGAAAATTCCCTCTTAATTTATAAATCAGGTGAGTGAAGTGCCATTTCTGCCTGCACTAAGTTAAGCTCTTTTCTTTCCTAGGTGGCCTCCTGATTTATTTAAATGGATCAGTGAGCTAGAAAGTACATTTCCTGATCTACTTGATATGAAGAAAAATCTTTTATCCTGAACATTGTCATTATATATTATGCAAAAGATGTTAATGCACCAGAACCAGTAGAAGTTGAGTTCAATTTACTGCTTTGTAGAAATCTTTCTAGGTGGCAAATGTCATAAGTTTAAATTATAGGTCTTCAAGTGAAAACGCTACTTAACCTTTGTTTAATTAGAAAATCAACACATTGTCATTGGGGAGAGCCCCCTGCCATGCCAGGGCTTCATGCACATTAGTCAGACCTGTGATAATTATCCAAGGTGAGATGTGGGTTTAATTTGTATATCATTTTTCATCTGAAATGCTATGCAAGTATTGCAATTAAAGATTAATTATGAAAGTGTTGTAACTACCCATAATAAGTAATACAACCATCAAGTGAAAAGAACATTTTGGGAAAATAATCAGGTGTTCTATTTAAAATAAGTTTGGGAATGATGATTGAGAGGAGTTATAAAAAAATAGATCATCTTCAAACCCAGAGCTTAACAGTATCAAAAGTGATAAGTTTGACCCCAAAATATTCATGATGGCAAGAAAACACATTACACATTGTACACTTGAACCAGTCCCTTTTAGAAGTGTGTGTGTGTGTGTGTGTGTGTGTGTGTGTGTGTGTGTGTGTGTTTAATGTGTGTATCTTACTACTGTGAAAAGGTCTCTGCCTTTGTACCATGGAGATATTTAACAGGAACCTCGGTATATAAACCACATGTTAGAAGGTGGCAACCACCATGGGAAAGCAGTCAAGCAGGGTTAAATGGAATGTGGAGTTGGACAAGGATCAATCTTAAATAGAGCAGTTAAAATGGAACACATTGAGAAGGGACAGAAACAGAATAGAAAAACATGTCCATGGAGAGAAGCTCCATGACAAAGGGGTTATGGGATGTTCCCCTGCAGGGTGAGGGACAGGAGGGAAGGAGAATGGTGAAATAGAAGCAGTACAGGATGCTCAGGGAAGTGAAGCCATGGATTATTTCATAGGTTTTGTAAGTAAAGTACAAGGAAAAGCATTTCTAGAATGATGCATAAGGACATCGCTCTTTTAAAGGATTTTTATGTGTATAAGGGTTTTGCTTGCATGTCTGAATGTGAACCAAGTATATGCAGTGTTCAGACAAGAGGGTGTCAGATCTCATGGAATTAAATTACAACAGTTGTAAATCACCATGTGGATATTGGGGACTGAATCCTAGGTCCTTCGCAAGAACCACAAATACTTTCAAGCTGTTTTTCTAAACCCTAGACTCTGTTTTTGCCTACAGGTTAGTGCTGATGGAATTACAAATAGCCACATGCCACCCTGATGCTGGGCACAATTTGATATGGGGTGGGTAGGTAAACAAACAAGAACAAGGAAGCATGAACTGTTTGTTGTTGCAGATGATTGATTGTGTAGTCTCCCCAAGTTCTCCTTAAGTCTTAGTCTTTTTACATGCAACATCAGTACAACAATATGCACCCTCAAGGGGAATGTTAATAATAGCTGATATAATCTACACTTTGGCCTGAAGCCCAACTAATGGCAGATATTATGATTGTTGGTTATGTTGAGTATAATAAAAATTCTATAGGATCATAGAGATGAAATCTTAGATTTGATGAGATAAATTTGAAGCCAGGGAATGTGAACTATGTTTTTCACATTCTTTAATTAAGCTTTTGAAGCCTTAAACCTCAATATGACGTGGCTATCTAGAGCCTTTAAAGAAAGGTCAAGGCTAGACAAGGTCATAAAAATGAGAACATAACTGAACATAGTTGATGTCCTTATCCAAGTGGGGACAGTTGTACTCACACAGAAGAAAGGTCCCAATTAAGAAACATCCAGAAGATAGTGGTATCAAAGCCAAGGAGAGGCCTTGGAAGGAAACAGTCTCACTGATACCTTGATTTGGTTTTCCAGACTAGATGGTAAGAAATAAACTTCTGTAGGGCCAAGTCACCCAATCTATAATATTCTATTCTGGAATTCCTAGCAGAAAGACAACTAGCAAGGGGTTAATATTGAGCTCCTGATCCAGCCTGCCTGTGGGAATGACCTTGAAGATGATTTTCAAACAGCACCGTTTTTGTAGAAAGCCCAGGGTTAGGATGGGTATTAGCTCTACCTTTGAGGACTACATCTGAATCACAGAACCTGTGAGCTGGTAGAGAACCTTTAACCTGTTGCTGGAATGGTATCAAAGAAACAGCTATGACTGCTATGTCTGGATGACTTACTCTGACCTTGCCCTGTGTGTGTGACAGCAATAACTGTTCCAAGTGTTGACAGCTAAGAGGCAAAGGCAGCTATGTACTTGGATAAGCCTCTCAGAGCTGCAGCCGCTGCTATTTCTCCTGTTCTCTATGCCACCACTGTGCCTTATGCCTTGATCAACTTGAGTCTCCTCCCACCACTGCCACAACCCCATCCAAATTATAATGTCAATGTAGGCATGAGAAACGAAACCCTAGTTTTCTGATTATCTCATAACCTTAGGATGGCTACAGTCATCAGTGGTGGAGAGAGGTTAGGGAAAATTATCTCCATTTTCAGTACAGAGCTGTATGATTGACAAGTGTTGATTAGTGATGCCTCTGTCAGCTAGCCACTGAGAGCAATATATGGAGAAAGCTTCTACACACCCAGGAACTAACTTGTAGAAAATTGTTTTTCCATGAATGTCCATTCAGAAATTCAGTAGAATGGATTTTAAAAGTTCGTTATCACTGCATAGATTTTCTTAAATCCTCAAAATGAGGGATTTAATGTAATCCCTCATTACATGTAATATGTGACTCCAGATTACAAAACCAGAAGGAAAAATTTAAAGTGTGGAAGGTATATGAACTATCTAGTAGCAAAAAAGTGTCTAAGTTTGTGTTGTGTGATGACAATGGAGCTCAGAGGTCCTGGGAGCAGGTATGAGAAAATATTGGCCATCTCAAACCATGCTAAGCTAACGATGGCCATGTCAGACACTATCCCAACGTCATGCATTTCAGTCCAGAGAGAAAAGCTGTATCATGATCTCTCTTTTACAGATGGGAAAACTGAGGCCAAAAGAGGTCATCTACCCTTTGTTACCCATAGCCAGATTTATAGCTAGGTGACATGCACTCTGTCCATGCCATATCTTCTGTTTGCACTTGGGTCACAAGAGGCTATTCCTTCTTCTACATCTGACATGTTTCTAGGCACTGCTTTGCCTAGGTATGCAGAATGCTGACTGACAGTGCAGTTAGGATCAGAGACCCTCTCGGCAGAACTCTCTGCACAGCCACAGGAACAGTTGAAATTGACAGTGGAAGTGCACTGTTCACAATTCAGAGCTAGGAATGGAGATATTAGAGTTCATCTTTAGGTCAATATAAGGAATGTTTTGTTGATGTCACCACTGGCTTCGTGATTTTTCTTAATTAAAAGCTGAATACTACTATTGTTGGTATGAGATTTGGCTACTATGTTCAGTTGATCTTTCTATATTCAGAAAGAACATCAATTTCAGAGGTCATTGTTCTGTACAATGCAGTAGGTTCTACTTTTCTGAGGCCATCATACAGTTCAGGATAGGAGAGGACAGAATCTTTCTATTTGGATCTAAATTCTGATTAATTAACATGTATTTTTAGTAAACTCAATGCAAGATCTAAATAGAATCTTTCTATTTGGATCTAAATTCTGATTAATTAACATGTATTTTTAGTAAACTCAATGCAAGCTGAAACTTAAACAGCTGAGAACTCAGTCTAAATATTTCATTTACAAATATCTGTATATTCTTGCATATGGTGTGTGACCAGCTGGTGTGTTCTCATGTTTGACACAAAACAAGCATCTTCTTTTTTTTCTGATCTTAATATTTCTCATATCTTTTCTGTTGTCTGTTTCTCTCCATCTTTATTATCCATGTTTAAAAGCACTTGTTTAAAAATTATCACACATAGTCTCTTTCAATGCAGAGTGAAGAATCTTTAGTGTTGCTCAAGGTGGTGCTGCCATGTTTTGCTTTGTGCTTTTTTTTTAAACCTCATGAACATGAACTTCATGCACATCTTTGCAGGGATAAGTCCTAGGTCAATGCTGCATTGAGGGAGCTAAGAGGAACCATCCCAACTCTGGCAACTGGTCCTCTTAGATACAGAGGTTCTTCATAGCTAAGAGAGTAGATGGAAAAGGATTGAAGGCTTAACAGAAAGAGCAGAGAGAACAGATTATTCTAAGGTCTGGATTTCAAAGACAGTAAAGTTATAAAATGTTAAATTTTAAGAGGGTTAAGGAAAAATGAAAGAATAGATTGTGGCAGAAGATGGTTTTCCCTTGCCTGAGTGTAAAGGAAGATTTTGAATTTGGGGGATGGAGAGATACTTAGTGTGGAGACAGGAAAGGCTGGTGGAGGAGCAGAACGCCAGGAACCCCATGTCCTAAGGCAGGGGTTTTCTTTGTACCCTCATTTTCATGAATTATATTTTCATCCAGAAATATAATTTTTCCCCTGAAGTGGACAGTAGTAGAAACATTTGTAAACCCCAAGGATATTGACCTAAGCTCACAAAAATGTGGCAAAATCTTCAAGAACAGTAAGTACCCTGAGGGAAGAGCCAAATTCAACTATGTATGTATTTTCAGAGGCATAACCAACAAGAGAGCAGAGATACAGATATTAAAATAGTGGACATCTGGACTATGGGTAGAAGACATGTGTACATGGCATAATATACATGACAGAGTAGCAGCAATGTGAACAAAACATGAAGATGCTTTTGTCAAAACACCACCTGTGGCCTTACCCAATGTCATGTATTCCATACAGCATTGCTTCTGACCAAGAAATTCAGTTTACAGCCAGCAAAATGCAACAGTGGGCCCACAGTTATGGAATCCATTGGTCTTACAATGTTCCCCCACCATCCTGAAGCAGCTTGCCTGTTAGAAAGATGGAATGGCCTTTTGAAGACACAATTATAGCACCAACTAGGTGGCAGCAGCCTGGAGGGCTGGGGTAAGTTCTTCAGAAGGTGGTATATGATTTGAATCAGCTGTCAATATATGGTATAGTTTTCCCATTGACAGGATTCATGGGTCCAGGAATAAAGAATTAGAAAACCAAATAGTTTCACTCATTATCACCCCTAGTGCCCCATTAGAAAAGTTTTTGCTTCCTGTTTCTGAGACCTTAAGTTCTGATGGCATAGAAGTTTTGTTCCAGAGAGGAGAGCACTCCCGTCAGGAGCCACAACAAACATTCCATTGCCTGGAAGTTCAGTTGTCTGCCAGGGCCACTTTAAATTTTTTCTAATGCCCTTAAACCAACAGGCTAAGAAAAGAATAACAATGTTAGGAGGCGTGATTGATCCAGATGGATCCAATACCATTGGGTTGATTCTCTACAATGGAATTAAGAAAGAATATGTCTGGAGTGCAGGAGATCCTTTAAGGTCTCTGTCTCTTGGTGTTACCATGTCTGTGGTTAAAGTCAGTAGGAAACTACAACAACCTAATCCATGCAGGATGACAAAGGGTAAGACCCTTCAGGAATGAAGGTGTGGGTCACTCCTCTAGGAAAAGAGCCAAGACTTACTGAGGTTCTTGCCAAGGGTAGAGGAAAGACAGAATAGGTAGTAGAAGAATTTAGTTATAAATTTCAGCTAAGGCCATGTGACAAGTTCTAGAAATGATGATTATAGTTAACATGAGGTTGCATTTGTACAGATACTTGAGTATTCTTTCCTTAATGTATTTATTATGTGATGTAACATCAATTAAGGGAATGTCAATGGAGATCATATTTAAGTTTGAGATATGTATCTATTATGTATTGTAACATCAATTAAGGAATGTCAATGGAGATCATATTTAAGTTTGAGATACTAAAAGAATTTCTCTCCTGGGCCATTGCCATCTATTTTAAATTTACAATTTGTAGTTGTGCAAGGGATAGTTATATCATAGTAGGTAAATATGACCTGGTTTACTACATAATGCATTTGTGATTATATATGGGATAGTTATATTATGTTTAAGGTGTTATTATGACTTGGTTATTAGTTTTATTTGCTAATTAATCCCAATGTAAGGAGATATGGATGTATTGCCATATGTTGACATGATCAGGTAATAAGGGATAATGGCTATTATTGGTTGTCATCTTGACTACATTTAGAACTAAAAGCCCAAAATGGAGGGTATGCCTGTGAGGGATTAATTTGAAGTAGGAAGATCTACTTCTAATATGATCTTTGGCTGAGCGGTGGTGGTGCACGCCTTTAATTCCAGCACTTGGGAGGCAGAGGCAGGCGGATTTCTGAGTTCGAGGCCAGCCTGGTCTACAGAGTGAGTTCCAGGTCAGCCAAGGTTATACAGAGAAACCCTGTCTCAAAAAAAAAAATATGATCTTTGAGTTAGGAAGACACACATTTAACCTTCTGATATAAGCCTCTATAATGATACAAACAATGAAGCTTTTGCTCCTTGCCTGCTTACATAAAAACATGGGAGGATTAGAAGACTACACATGAAATATACTCACATGGCAGAGAATAGTTACAATTTAGAATAGTTAGAATCTAAAGGAAAAAACAATAGGTGAAATTAAAGCCAATGAGGCACACTTTCAGGATGTGAAAAAAGGGCCATTAAATGGATGAGAGTCCAGACACCCTGCACAAGAGGGGCCTTGAACAAGAGGCACATTACAGGAGAGGAAAGAGGGGAGCTTGTATTGGGAAACTATTCTGTCAACCAGAAGGTAGGACTAATACAAAAATGGGCATCCCTAGATCTCGCGTTTAGTTGTGCTGGGGGAGAAATTGTGGGCTGTGTATATGTATCCATTCAGTATTTGTCATTGGTCCAATTAAAAACATCTTTTCCTGAGGCTGTATCTTAGTCAACGTTCTATTGCTGTGACCAGACACTCAGACTACAGCAACACTTGTAAAGGGACATATTTAACTGGACTGGAGAGGTAGCTGAGAATTCCAATTCTAGATTAGCAGGCAGCAGGAAGAGAGAGAGAGAGAGAGAGAGAGAGAGAGAGAGAGAGAGAGAGAGAGAGAGAGAGAGAGAGAATTGTCTTGTCTTGAGCTTCTGAAACCTCAAAGCCCACTCCCAGTGACAAACTTCTTCCAACAAGGCCTCATTTCATATAATGCCATTCCCTCTGAGCTTATGGGGGCTATTTTCATCAGACTACCACTAACAGTTATCTTTATAAAGTTTGGTTAAATCTTTATTGGAAGAACTAAAATAATGTATAGTATACAATAAAGTGTTTGATAACCTTATTAAAGGTGTCCCTCCCCATATTGAACAAAACTGGTCCTGTATATTACGATGCCCTCTCTGGATCACACTATCATTAAAAACTATGAGGAATTTGAAGAGAAGTCCAGAGTCTCTGAAGCATTGCTCTTCTTGTCCAAAAGCCACTTCATGCAGAGGCTGAGCCACACAGTGGCTCTTAGCAGCAAGCTTCAAATATTTCTCTAACAATATCTGTTCTCACAACTTCTGCTTTAGAAATAAATAGCTCAGCCTCATGGAAACAGCCTTGTGGTTGTGGCTTGGAAGAGATTCAGAGAAAACTATCAATTTGATGATGCTGAGAACACTTTTTAAAAAAGAATAAGCCTTGGGCCTATTATAATTTGCACCATTTGTTAAAACTCTGTCAAACGGACAGATGGAATTGCAAATGCTAATGAATTTTGATCACTAAAGAGCAAAGGGTAGGAAATGCACATGGTGACTATTAGTGGAGCAGGGTCACTGCTGGATGTAGCCTCCGAGGCTGAGAAAATTCAAGAGAGAATATCACAGCTGGGCAGAGTTGCACCAAAGATGGTCTTGGCCAAGACAGGAGTAAGAAGTCTGCTGTGAAAGATCAGACATTCCACCGAGGAAAACCTGTGATTTATTTGCATTGTTGCTTTGCAGAGGGTTCATTTATTTTATTTAGTTATTACTAGTTTTCATATTTTCTTTAGCAATTTTGTTATTAGTACTAGTTTCTAGTCAAGACATCATTTTTCAATCCCTACCTATGAGCAAGCCTGAGACCCGTTATTCATAACAGGGGCAAAATGTTTGCATCAGGGTCTCAGCCAATAGCTCAGCTGATGCCAAACAGGCAAGACCTCAATTTGATACCAGAAAGATTGAAAACTGCAGGGTCTAAGCTGATAGGAAATGGCGTCTTTCATAGTATTCTGACTTTCTCTGCAATTTTATATATTTATTTATTTTGGCCTCTGACATGCTTGATTTCAGTCTGTGATACTTGGTGGAAATGGTATTTCCAAAGAAGGTAAATAAATAGCATTTTAAAGAAAAAAAAGTTAGAGAAAGATTATGTGGAAAACTATTTGGGAAATGGGATGACTTAGCTTTAAATATGGATATTAATTCAGAGAAATATCAAAAGCCATATAGTTTGTGTATCTACTCATTCAGCTGTCAACTCCACAAATATTTATTCTTTGGGAAAACACTGCCCAGGAGTCAGCAGGACCTCCAGTCTCTGATATTATGTAGCCTACTTTCTAGTAGAGAAACACACATACACACACACACACACACACACACACACACACACGCATCACAGGCCCTAAGGAGAATTGGATACAGCAATGATTAGCTGCCTCAGATGATGTGCTCAGAGAACATCTCTGCAAGGAAATGACAGAGGCTTAGAGAAGGACAAGAAGAAGTGAGCCTGGTTGATATCTGAAGATGAAATGAGATGCTATAAAGCAGGAGCAATCTTTGTAACAAAGCATGTTAAAGAAAGTGCCAAGACTGCGGAGACCAATCAGTCCCTACTTACAATCATTCTTGCAAGGCTCAGCCATGGCTTTGAGGGGGGTGGAAACTAATAGAAAGCAGTAGAAGCATTGGTGGTAGGTCTAGAGGATCAGTCACAGAGATATTATTGGATGGTGAGTGATAAAGGAAAGAGAAGAAGGAAAGGAAAGAAAGGAATCATAGTTAACTCTGAAATTTGTGTATGGTGATGCTATCTACTGAAACAAGGGAGGCAGGCAGAGGCAGAGGCTTGGGGTAGACATCAAGATTCTTCTTCTTTTTTGTCTTCTTCTTCTTCTTCTTCTTCTTCTTCTTCTTCTTCTTCTTCTTCTTCTTCTTCTTCTTCTTTCTTCTTCTTCTTCTCCTTCTTCTCCTCCTTCTCCTCCTCCTCCCTCCTCCTCCCTCCTCCTCCCTCCTCCTCCTCTTCTTCCCCCTTTAAAAGATTTATTTTATGTATATGAGTATACTGTTGCTGTCTTCAGACACACCAGAAGAGGACATCAAATTCCATTACAGATGGTTGTGAGCCACCACGTGCTTGCTGGGAATTGAACTCACAGCCTCTGGAAGAGTAGCCAGTATTCTTAACTGCTGGGCCATCTCCCCATCTCTGCCATCAATATTCTTTATTGCCATGTTCATTCTGAGTTTCCCACTAGAGATCTACATCAAGGTGCTGGTTGAATAGGCAGATCTAGAATTCTTGAGAAAGGCAAGGTCTGAAGATTTAAGTCCATGTGCTTAAACAGCATTTTGAAACATTAGAAGTTAGATGGGATGCAATTTTCAGGGCCATGTACGGACTGAGAAGATACTTCAACATGCTTCTCAAATGAGGAAGAGAATGTAGCAGACACTAAACTGGTAGCTAATGAGCAAGAAGAAAAGTGAGAAAGTGCAGAGCAGTGGAATCTATGGGAAAAATATTCCAAGGGGGCAAGAGACCAGACAGATGTGATGCAGGCCTTAGATTCAGGCAACCTTTGTCAGGGCTTTAATGATAAGAGAATAAGAAAGGAGGGAAGAAAAGAAAGGGGAGAAAAAAGGAGGTGAAGCAGGGAGGGAGGGAAGGGAGAGCATATTTCTATAATGTAGAATTTTTTGTGTGGCGTCTCATCAGGAAAAAGGAAAAAAAGTGCTTTTGAATGAAGTTCTTTTGCTAACTCGTCTGACTGTGATTTGCTGATTGCATTGGCTTTTTTCTACTAAGATTTTTGCAGTCCAGATAATACCTTCCAGGACTGCTTCATGCTCTGCCTGACTTCCAGCTCTTGTCCAGCCCAGCACAAGTTCTTACTACAGACTCCATAACCAGCCAAGAGCAGCTCTCAGCTACCTTTTGGGGTATACAAAGAAGGTTCAGGGTATATTCTTCCAGGAAGTAGCTTTGTTTGTGGTGCCTAAAAATAAAGAGAGCACCTGCCTTTGCTATACATTACCAAATAACGATGGGCCAGTGTATTATCTCAGATGAAGAATTCTCTAATAGACTGACTGACTGGATGCCTCAACTTCTCTCGGCTTGCCTGAATTAGAGACAGGCTTCTAGACTCTAGACCACTTACCTCTGTTTTAAGCATGTTTACTTTAAAAGTCTTGGAGTAATTGCTTATTTTTCTCCTATCCTTTTGCCATGTGAATCTTCTAAAAAAGCTTTTGCAGAGAGTTTTGCAACCCAAGTATCTTCCTCCAGGGGCCATTCTTTGAAATGTAAGCATCAGTGAAGGTGACATCTTATCTCCTCATCTTCCTGGGAGGTCAGAAGCCTGGCTTACCCATGATTTCTTGTTCCAAGTTATAAAATTACCCAACTCATAAAGACAGGAAGAATTTCACATTTTCTCAAAGTACAGCTAGTTGACAAACAGAACCAGTCTACAAGCCTCCCTATGATAACTTTTAAAAGATAGAAACACGTGTTTATGGATTTTTTAAGCATAATGGAAAGCAAATTAAACCCAATCAAAAATATATTTATCTTGCTTTCTTTGGGATGGAGTTGGACCTTGACTGAGTCCGGTCTTATTTCTCCTGCTGCAATGGCCTTCTGTAGAATCCTCCTTGCCTGGGGAATCTTTGCCAAGTACAATCTTTGCTTTGACAAGGTGGTTGGATAAGGGCTGAGTTTCTGGTCAGACTATCTGCAATCAAATCTCTTCCCGTCTTCAACTTGGCATGTAACCTTAGGTGAGTTAACTAATCTTTAGCTTTCATTTCTCCCTGTATAAATGAAACAGGAAGCAGCAATGGCTTCTCCTCTGTAGAGTCCTGAGATAAGGTAAAGCATATATTGCTCTTGGTCTTGAGATTTCATCATGGAACTCCTAACTAACAGTCATGCTGTTGCTACTGGGCCATGCTTGCAAAAAGTGGGGGCAGAAGGATATCTCCTACTATAACTACTATAATTTAGGTACCATATACAATATTTTTACCATAAACTTTTAAAGTCTAAGAGATGACCATTTTTGTCAGCTGCAGATTTGGACGCACTTCATGACTGGAATTCCAACTTTGAGTTCCAAGTCTGCCTTGTCCCCCCTCCTCACTCCCACCCCGCCCCAATGACCTTCTCTTTGCTCTCTAAAGCTATCCATCTGTGAATTTGGAATGGAGATGATTGAGGAGCAGCTGACCAAACTGGGCTGTTTTATGGCCTTGCCCTCCAAGCTTAGCTCAGAGAGTTTACCCAGGCCTCCAGTTTTTATTGACTTATAAAACATTCACTGAATCTTTTTTTTTTCTGTGATCTTGCACTGCCATCTATGTGAGAGAAGGCAGTAGATTAATACTGTCAGGGGATGAGGAACATCCCCAAGAGTTGTTCTGTAGATGGTTCTCCCACAGTATATTTAGTTGAGCTCTTCACATACTCAAAAGAATTTGAAGGATTTCTTCTTATCAAAAGATAAGAAGGATTTCTCAGCTCCTTTAAGCCACATGTTTCACAGAGATGACACGGTTTAGCTTCTGAGGAAGTCTGAGCCACATGCCTTGAGCCTGGACATTGGTATTTAACCCAGACTTTCTCTTTAGGAGCCTTGGAACAGTCAATGTCTACCTGAAGCTTGGGAAGCAGATTTCAGATCTTTGATTTCCTCTTAAAACTTCTGCCAAGCGTCACCCACTGTGGCTCATACACTTTGCTGGCTGAAGGACAACCTATATCCTAGCCTGCATCCTAAGAAGTATAACCAGCTCTTTTTTATGGCATATGCTTGCCAAAAGTGCCAACAGCTGGACTTCCATACTGGAGCCCAATATATACCTTCTTCCTTCTCAGCAGTCACTGGGGTCCTAGCTGTGTGAACTTCAGACTCTCTGGTACTTCTCTGTTCTAGAGAACTTGGGCTGACATAACTTCCTTCAGGCTTAGATAATAGTGTAAGTATGTTTTCACTAGCCCATGGTTTTGGTACAGGGTTGTGGTCTGAACACTGGGCCTGATTGAGACTAGTTCCCATGTGGTGTAAATATATTTGCCAGGCCAAGCTGGGATGTTGTCATGTTCTAGCTCCTTATTTTGTGTTGAAAAAATGGATAAGAGTTCCTTGCACTATTCCAAAGAAATACCAGCAACTGCCTGTTCCTTCTTGCATCACTTTAAATTTATTTTTTTTTTCCTCCTACTTTCGTACTAGACTAGAATCAAGGCTGAATTCTTATCTCATCCAAATGACCTGCGTTAGCTCTTTTGGGATGTGAAGATCCAATTATATTTAGCTTCATAGTGAGAACATGTCTTTTCTGTTTTTTCAGTTACTTTGAGAAAGGAGATGTGAATCTGGCCTTGCTAGAAGAGGGAGTGGTAGAGACTAGACCTCTATGGCATCCACTCTGTGTGCAAAGCTAAGAACTCCCTTCTGACTCTTTCAGATTTAAGTGGTGTCAGAGTTCCTTTTCCTTAGAACCCGCAGGGGCCCATGGGTGATGCTGCCCTATGTCTTAGCTGTATTCAGTGGCAATGGGGTAAAATTTTCTGGTGGACTTTTGTTTTTGTTTTTTGCTTGTTGGCTTACTGGGGGAAATCCCTAGGCCCTAGATTACTGCTCTGTGGCCACTGTGGTAGGTGTAGGTGAAGTCCTGGAAGGAGTGACTGCATGAGAGTCTTCTGCTAGGGCAGATACAGAGAGATAATCACATCCCACGATGGTGTTTTGAGAAAGAAGAGACTGAACTAGTTGGAAGAGGTTCCTTTAAGTGCACAGGGGAAGAGGAAAATAAAGGGGATAAAGAAAACAGGGAGTGAAGAAAAGTATCTCCTATTAAAGTTGTATGGTCTGTATTCCAAGTATCCTGCTGAGAAATTTATATTCAATAACCTTAGTGTATCCCAAGTTATATGCAATAACTTCATTGAATACAGAAGTTGTATTCCCATGAAATATACAGCTATTAAATGAATTATCATTGGTCTTTAAAGCTGGCAGAGGTAGGATTCAAAGCACACACAACACTGTGGGGAATGCCGACCACTTAGTCACCCCTGCTCAGCACGTGTTCATAAGCATCTAAAGTTGAAAGATGCTTGGGGTAAATTATTTAAGTCTTTTCAAGACAGATAAGAAAAGACAGGGGAGGTAGTGGTAGCTGGTTAAAAAAGAGAAGTTTTTATTAGACTTGAACTGAGACCAATGCCCAACTTGCTGACTGTAGAGCTGTTAAACTTTTTTTTTTTTTTTTTTTGAGACAATGCTCCTCTGTGCTGACCCTGGGCTGGGCATCTACTATGGAAAAATATTCCCTGGGTTGCCTCAACTAGTTCATGCCTGGGAGATGTGCTTTGTGCCCACTTCTAAGATAACAGGAAATTAAAAACTGGAACTGGGGACTTAGCCTTTGTTACCAAGTGACAATGAGTTGCTAACCCATCACATTAGTTCATTCTCTGGAAACTTCCCTTTGTAATGTCACCAATGGTCTCATTATTATTAGATCCAAAGATTCTAGCTTAAAAAAATTAATCGTCATTGATATTATTTGATACTGTCTTTTTCATAAAACTTCTCCTCTGGAGACATTACCTTCTCTTCATTTTCCTTAGCTCTTTGTGTTTTTCTTTATTCTAGCAAGGTACTTATTCTCCCGTCCCTTACATTTCATTACTGTGAAGAGTTCAGACTTTGCCTCCATTTTTTTCTCTTCTAATAAATTATTTTTAGGTCATGTTTTTCAAATGAACTAGGATGTCTTCATAGTAAATACTCCCATTGCTTTTTATTTTACAGCCTCACCAGCTCTCCAGCATTCTTCTAGTGAGTGGGAAGAAAGGGAGAAACCAGAGTTGAACTTCTCCACCCAGGAGAAAGGTCAGGAGGATCAGCCAAGTAGAGTTCTGTTGTGATGAAACACACGCAGACCACGTCCTGCGTTCTGGGGATGAGTGGAATTTATGAAGGAACTTGGGTCTGGTCACCGCAGCTGATGTATTGATGAAGTGGAGTGTATTCACCACATTTAGTAGGAATCACTGGATGATTTAGTTAATGTAAAGGAAAATGTGTTATTTGTCACACACCACTCAAGGAAAAAAAAATGGAAGGTCCTGGGTTCCCAGTGAGTTTGGTGGTGTTCTAAGAATTGGTGTGTATCCCCTATAGATACTGATAGGGTTCTTGAAGTCTATCATGCACTTGAACTATGCTCACCTCTATTTTTTCCTTTCTCATGCTCCATCCCACTATTCCTATTCATTTTCTGAGAGAGACTTAATTTTTACTTTCATGTCAGATTTATAAAAATGACTCTTACACAATATAGGATCTATAAACGAGAGAAAACATGGTATTTATCTTTCGGTGTCTGATGCATTTTGTTTAATATGATGATTCTTGTAACTGGCATAATTTTGTTCTTTCTTATGGTTGAATAAATCTCTAGTAGGTATATATGCCGCATTTCCCTCCATCTGTTGATATATGCTGCTGCTTCTGTAACTTTCATATCATGAATAGCGTGACAATAAACATAGGTATAATGACTCCGAGTCCTCCAGGTGTATATGGAGACGTAACACAGCTGGAGAGTAGTTTAAACCTACCATTCCTTCCATAGCTCCTGACTCATGTGGCTTATTCATAAAACAGTATCACTGTCAACGCTCACTTTTTATCACATTTTTCCTGTAGTCTTCCTAAGACACGTGAAAGAAATGCATAACTCAATTTGTCTTTTAAAAATGGCTTTCCAATATTTTCCATGTATCTGAACACAACCATGAAAGACGTAAGGATTCTGGCCCTTTTTCACATTAACTAACCCTTGGCAAGCCTCTGCTACCAGGAAGCAAGTATGACAAATTGACCAGCAACCTGGTCACAGATGTTTTCTTGATGGGAGATTGCCACTGGTGAAAGAACTGATCGATGAACTACCAGAAACCCAGAGAGGAAATCTAAGATGGCTCACATCCACCAAGTAATTTTAAGTTAATCTGGAGAGTGTTAAAAGTAGAAATATTGGTTCAGGAGCCATTGTGAAAGGGTGGGTGAAAAAATAGTCAGAGGTAGTAGATGACTTCAGTAGAACAATATTCTGCAGAAACAACAGTTCAGTTGCACACATGAACAAACTCTCAGTGGCTGTGACTGCATACACATGATTTGCATAAGATAAGGCCAGACAAAAACCTCAGCATGGATGAAGAGGGGATGATGAAGTCCTTTACCTTGATGAGAAGCTCTTGCCAATTGCTGCCTGCTGCGAGGAGAGTCAGTTTTCTTTAGGAATTTAGCGCTGAGAGGATATGTAGCTCTAAAAGATGGCCCTACATCCATACAGACACTGGCAGCACTAAGTGGATTCACTGGGTTTATAAAAGAACATATGGATTTGGGAGGGAAGAGTGGTTGAAGAATATGAAAGAAACTAGAGATGAGGAAACGGAGGTAGATTTGATCAAAATATATTATATTCATGTATGAAATTCTCATTTTTTTCTAAAGCAAAAGTATTGGTGAAATAGATTAGCCTGTGTGACTGGATCCAGTTTTTTCATAGGTGGGTTTTTTTTTTTCTGTGTTAATTTCCTCTTTTCCATGAAGAGCGATACTATTCCAGATGAAATCTACATTCTTTTCTGTCTAGATCACTGTGCAAAGAAAAGTATGAATTCCTATTTATCTTTTAAGGCAAATTTGAACTTGGCTTATTTTCCTTTTTTCCTCCTTTCTTTCCTCCTTCTTTTTCTCTCATTTCAAGCACACTTGAGCTTACAGAGCCATTCAGCTTTTCCCTCCCTCCCTTCCTTCCTTCCTCCCTTCCTCCATTCTTTTCTTTTTTTCTCCCCTCCTTCTCTTCCATTCATAAGTTCTGTAAATGATAAATGATTTTATAATTTTGGAATCATAAGCTGAGACCAGAGAAGCCCTGAGAGATGTCCCTGTCTACATTCTGATTTTATCCTTGAGGACTCTGTGGTGCAGAGAATGGAGCAGGGAGCCATATCTGGGCAGCTCAAGTTTCTTCCTTATTCCTTTATGTCTGTCTTAGAGAAGAAATGAGACCTAGGCAGTTACTGCGAGAAGGTTCTTTATTTCTCCATAGGCTGTTCATTTGTTTTTTCCCTGTGAAGTTCCCTAAAACCAACAGAGAGGTAAGTCATGATTGTCTTTTGATTCACTTACCAACAAACAGCTGGCTGTAGAGTTCCAGGCGGGTGTGACCTTCAGTTGGGGCCTTTCGGATCTGCTGGGGCAGGCGATCCACCTGGAGACTGGCCTGTTTGACATTCCTCTCTGCAGTGACTCGATGCCACTGGTCATCATTGAGAGGAGAAGGTGACCTCACCACGATCTCCACTGGCCCATTTCCAACATCAAATGAAAAGGATACTTCTGTGGCAGCTGGGAAAGCACAAAGCATGAAAGATACATGAGTATATTTCTCCCAGTTACCAAATAGCAGTGGATTGTAGAGGGAAGTTACACAGGTCAATGGCAAAGCCAATGGGGGAAAGATAAACATGAATTCATTATTGTCAGTAACCAAGAAGAAGAAAAAAAATAAATTTCTCTTGGGGGTGTCTGTGTGCATGCATTTATTTAATTCATTTAATTCTTAGAAAACTTCTAAGATGATGAAGTTACCATCATCAACTCCAGATTTAAAAAAAAAAAAAACCTGAAGCTTAGGGAAGTTGGCAATAAGATCTTTTTGTTGATAAAGGTACAATAGTGACACTCATATCTTTGTGGTAACTCACAGCTTCCTAATTGAATTTAAAGTCCTGATGAACAGGGGGGGAATCATATCTGGTAGTGGAAACTTAGCAAACTACCCAGGGGTAGTGAAGTTGTAGATAGTACAGGAGAATCTACTGCTAATTTACTACACCAGCATAAATCCTAACTCCACTCCAAATACTTATCCTTATACATACAGATAGTTTTTACCCCTCATCAAAGAAGATTCTATTTGCAGCAGCTGGAGGCCTCAAGAAAATCACATCTGGTCAAAATACAGAGAGTAACGAGTGGTAAGATGTCCAGCCCCAGTTGATACATCTGAAACACAACTCCCACACCTAAGCCTCAGAGAACACTGAAGAAGAGGGAGCAGAAAGACTTAAAAGTCAGAGGACCCAGAGGGTCTGCTGTAAAATTGTGTCTCCTAGAAATGTCAGGGAAGCTATGATACCATAACAGTATGGCTGCCTAACAATAACAACAACAGACGTCTCATGGGGCCCTACTTCTAGATAAAGAGCTATAGTCAGGTAAGGCATTCAAAGAGTGGTAGAGATAGCTTTCCTCAGAGATGAGCCCTCTAATTGGTTATCTGATACCAAGTCTTCAGCCATGATGTTGTGTATGTAGAAGCAACACAAACTGGACTCATCAGGTGGTATGTGAGTGTGTGCATACACAACCGCAACCCAAAACACAATAATAGTCATACAAATAATAATCATAGGCCGTGAATTTAAGAGGGATTTTGGGGTGTGTAGGTGTATGTGATACTGGAGGAATTGGAGGGTAAGACATGGGAGAAGTAGAAGGGAAGACAGGGAAGGGGAAATGATGTAATTATATTTTATATGGGTACTTTAGATACTCCAGTGCCTACACTACATACTGGTATTACCAAAAGCTACCCAGGAAATGTTACTGTGGAGTTAGAATTGAGAACTATTGCTTTAAGAGAGCTTCTAGAATTCTTTCACTCATCATCACCTTTATTGAACATCAGGGTCTATAGTTATCAGGCAACGGTGATGACCAGCTGCTTTTATTTGGACCACTACTGGATGTCACAGAGGCTGCATAGCCCCACCCCAGCTCCACTCCCCACCAACATAATCCTCCTCTGCACGATGCTGCAAACTTTGGCTAGTTCACATCTGGGATGCTAGATCTTGCTCACGATCTCCCTCCCAGCACTGACCACAAATCATTCTTGTTTTCTAGATCTCCTCTGTCAACCCTGTTTTGTAACAAATCACTTTTCGACAATAGGAGAATAGGCTTGATGGTAGCTTTTGTCAAATTTAGTTATAAGTAGCTTTTTAATTTCACATTTTAAGCTTTATGTGAGGTCCCTCAGTGGCTACCCAATGCTTTATAAACACGTTTTGAATGTATATTTTTCTCTGGACTGGCAGGGAAGGCAGCTTTCTGCTGAAGCAGCATACATGTCTCTCATTCCCTTAGGCTTGGAGAATTCTTTTTAGCATTAAAGATGTGGTACACCAGTGATTTTCCCGGCTTTGCGTATAGAGATATCCGCCCCTCTATCCATCAAAAAGCCTTCTGCCTAATCTCTAAGCCATTTAATTAAATATCTGTCATTTTTTTTTCCAGGGCTAATGGAAAATTCAGTTTCTTTGGGACAGTGTCACAAGCAATCAAACTTCTAATTTAAAAACCACAGTGGGCCAGATTCTCTCAGGGGCTCCCCTGTTCTCTGCCTCTGTGTCGGGGTCCCTGGAAAGCTGTGGCAACTTTATTGAGCTACAGGGATATTAGTTTTAGAGCTCAATTTAATCAACCTAATTGTACCAAGGAATTTTGATCCTTCATGTCATTAGAAAGAGAACCTTCATTTTAACACCTGCAGTGATAGTGATTCTGCACACAATCCAGTAAATCGTCTCATCCAAATTACAAGCCCCTGCCTCCGGCGTCATTGTGACAGGACTGAACTTGCATGCTAGTGACCTCCATCTCGGTTGCCATGGTAGTAGAATGGGAATGCAGGTAGTCTATCACATGACTGCAGACTCACTGATCCTTCTTGGTAGGTAGGATACAGGATGGGGGAGAGTAGCCAAGGCTTCATATGTAATCTGTTCTGTTGTGGTGCACGTGAGCAGATGCATTCCTACATGTAAGTTGTCAGAACAGCAGGAAAATGAGGGCTCCTGGGCTAAGTAGGAAAGATTGTTTCGCTTTAAAGGAATCAACTACCATCAGGGAAATAGAATTTAGTGATAAATTGAGTTTAACCCTCAGGTTCAACTTGAAAGGATAAATGCTGGTCGGATTTCCTCCGCTACTGCCCTTCTGCTATGACAAATTCTTATCTGACTCTTAAACTGTCAGCATTTGGAGATATTCTGAGAACCGGCAGGTTCCTATATTTTACACCTTTTGTCATAATAGGCTCCTGTCTATTCCCTTGATTCCATCCTCTTGTTTTTTTTTTTTTTTGAACTGTTTACTCTTTGAGAATTGCATACCTGCATACAATGTATTTTGATTGTACTACCTCAACAACTTCTCATCTTTAAAAAAAAATAGTTGGAGTATGATCAACATACCAGGATCACATCCTTAAAGAAAACTGACTCTCACTCCCATAGCAGCCATCAACTCTCAATACCTCTTCAGCTATGGGTAGGGGCTTATATAGTTAGGGTTACACCATTAACCACGCTAAGATGTTGACTGGTTTGATCTTGTGCAGGTTTTCTACAGGAGACCACAGCAGTTGTGAGCCTATGAGAGTGATGGTCCTGTCAAGTCTAAGGGATACTTTCTCTCCAGTCCTCTCCAACCTCTGACTCTCACAGCCTTTCCATTCCCTCTTGCGTGATGTGCTCTAAGTCTTGAGTGGAGGGGCTGTGACACAGATGTGCCATTGATGGTGGAGCACACCACAGTCACTTTTGCTCTGTTCTTGACCAATTGTGAGGCTCTGAATTAACTGCCAGCCACTGTACAAGGGAGCTTCACTGACGAGCTCTGAGATCTGCACTCATCCATGACCCCTGTGCTCTTAACAGCAATCCTTCAATCTAGGGGCAGGGGAGGATGTTATCCAGGACCTGGCTATTGCTCCTCACTCTCATGAGGGTGCAGGAAGAGGGGCTCAGGGCCTCGAGCCTTTACAAATCATGCTGTCCAGGAGAGGGAAGGGTTCCTTCCTCTCAGTCACTCAATGTCAGCTGCCCTGACATTGCTAAGGGACTCCTTTGAGAAATCCCTTCTCCGAGGCAGACAGCCAGTGTGTTTTAAAAGCTTCTAACATCCAGTTTGTGGCTGATTGCCCTTGGCCTTCTGGGTGAGAGCAAGTGACATTTCAAGAAAGATAATTACAGAGAGAGTCAGTGAGCGAATAAAGAGAGGCAGCATAGAAGACACCAGAGCCAATGACACTGCTCAGTTAATGTGTGTCTTCACTTGGAGGCTGGAGTGCTGCCCTGTCTGTCTCTGTCTGTCGGGAAGGGGTTTCTTATGTAATGAAGATACTTCTAGAAGCACGCATTTAAGGGTTGGGTTACATATAGCATGTCTCACTGGAAAGAACGCAGTAGCAAACACGAGTGACTGCCTTTTCCAGGAGTGTTGAAGATGGTTTTTGTTTTTGTTATTCCTTTTCTTGAAGCTAAACATGTTACTCGACCACTGTTTCGTGAAGAGACAAAGCACTTGCAGTAATAACAGAGCAGGCAGCAGGAGATTCAGCTTTATAGTGGTTTCTCTTGCCCCTACCCCAAAGTCCCATGGATCAGCTCGGCAGGTGCCACACAGGAAGCAAAGTCTGCCGTGGAGGGACTCGGCGCTTAGAAAACTGTGACCACTCAGAGGCGCTGTTAGTAAACCTGCTTCATATTTGGTTTTGGGGAGACACTGTTCATTATTATCCTGGTTGAAACAAATCTAGCCTCTGCCTTAGGGGAAGGCATCATCTCTCTCTTCTAAGGCTGTTAGCCACCCTCATAACCTTAACGAGATGACAAAGCTGCCATGCCTCCTGTTCAGCAGACAGACAGAAATGGAGTAACTGTGGAGAGTTTTCTTTTGCCAGTTGGTTACCCCTGTTTATTTGTTTGTTGTTGTTGTTTTGTCTTGCAAAAATGAAAGTGTTTTTAGTTTCATCCTTCAGGGAAATGAGAGAAGCCCCACGCCAGACACCAAGGCTGGGTCTGCATCTAATTAAGGCAAGTATGGCCTTCCTCTTCTTGCTCCTGCCAGGAGCTCATTTAAGATGGGACATATCCTTCTCTTCCAGCCAATGAAACAAGATGGGAGTCCTTGGGGAGAGGTTTCTTAGCTCATAAGAGACACAGAGAAAAAGCAGTCCTGTTTCTGCTCTTGATGGGGATGGAAGTTTGTGAGCACTAAGATTGTTAAAACCATTTCACAAACACCAGGCATACTGAGGAGAGACAGAGTAACACGATTTCTTCCAGTTCCTGGTGACATTACCCACCTCTTATATTATCCCCAGAGTTATACACCTCAGGATTTTTTTCTTCTATTTTCCAAATTAGTAAATCTATTTAAAGTAACATTTTACAGATTAACAACATTATGTGCATGTGAGTACAGGTGCCTGCAGAGCGTTAAGTTGACAAATCCTCCGTTGTTGGAGTTACAGGTGTTTGTGAGCTGATATATTTAATTTTTTAAAAGAGTCTTTTAACCAGAACACGGCTGCAACCACTGATCCAGAAAACCCATGTCTGTCAAATTCCAACATTTTGTAACCATCTATAAGAGATTCTAAGAAATAAATGAAACAGCTAGTTTTCACCATAGTTACTGAGTCATCACATGGAAAAAAGAGAAGCACCGAGAGAAATGCCAGGTGGCATACTGGCAAAGGAACGCAGGAAACACTTCTGCACGTCTTAAGATAGTGAGCAGAACAAGCCTTGGGTTGCTCTCGCTGTAGCCATCTCCCTCCACTGAAGTCTAATTCCAGCAGGTGGCGCTGTTGTGTACTCATTCTAACTCCACAAGCAAATGACTGCAGGCTTACAGTGCTGAGATAGACAGATCCACTTTCCACAGGGCAGCCCCTTGGGATGAGTTCTGCTAGTATGTGGGGCAACATTTAGACAACAGATGTGACGAATTAGTTGGGGATAGCAGAGAAAAGACTGGGAAAGGTGCACATAGTACGAAGAACTGTTCAGCTACCACTGTGATCTCTTTTGTCAGTTCTAAGATGAACTCCGAATAGTGCTGCTGTAACTGAACTTCACTTGATTCATACAAAGAAACTGATCATTGGCGCAATAGACAATTTAGCCTCATGAGAAACTCGAGAAAACCATGGGAAAATCAGGTCACTGTGGGCTTCAGAGAGAAGAGAAGAGAAGAGAAGAGAAGAGAAGAGAAGAGAAGAGAAGAGAAGAGAAGAGAAGAGAAGAGAAGAGGCTAACTGGTCCCACCTGAGGCCAGCTGCTCCCCCTTTGTGAACAATCTTTCCTGGTTAAGCATGCCACCCTAGCCATCATCCCCTCCCCCCCACTGCAGCAACCCACAGGAGGATGCTCACAACTCTCTATTCTTTACAGTCTCTCGTCATTCAAGACTCCCTCCGTAACCAGTTGAGGCTGCTCTAACTTTAGGTACTATTGCTTGCTCTTTCCATTTTAGATGTAGAACTTTTCTTTACTTTTCGACCCACAAGTCGCCATATTCAAAAGTCCATCTTTAAACATTCTATATTAAATAGCAAACATCTCTGAATGCCCCTTCCCTCTTTTTATCTTGATTTTAAAGATAAAAATGTAACTATCTGACGGCACAGGCACGTCTCCATTCTTGACTTCCCTATGGCAGAGAATTTCTAACTGTGGTCATTTTTCTCTCCTCAGGACAATGCTTGCCATAGAGCACACACTTAATGTTTTGTGAAGGAAGAAATGAATGAGCAGGAGGCAGTTGACAGTAATGGTACCCCAAAGAAGGAAAATTAGGCATTTTCAACATCAACTTGGAATTATACCTGGTATTCCACAAGCATCTTCCCTAAGAGTACAAAGTAATTCCCTCATCCTAAAACACCAAAGAGTGGCTACATCTGTTTGAAGCAACTGTCCTTTAGTGTTGTCCCCAGCAATGTGAAGAAATGGGTAAATACCCATGTCTGTATTTTGTTAAACCAACTGATTCTGAGGTATACGGTCCTGGAATCCTGCTTTAGGAAACACTGGGACCTCACATTTTCTTCAGGCTAATCTGCTAGTATACAGGAACCTTGTGAGTGACTAGAAAGATTTAAACAACTGTGTAGCCAAGAGTTTACTTTTACCCTTCATAGTATAGACTACAAGGATGGTTATCAGAGCTGAGAAGGGAGAGCATTCAGGGACTAAATAGAGGGTTAAAAAAATTCTTAGAATAGGAGAAAGATCTTTTAATGTTCTACAGCATAGTAAGAAAACTATTATCAACAATTAATTTAATATTACAGAACAGATAAAAGAAAGGACATTGGATATTGTCTCCATCTCCCATATGGACTCATGTATAAGGTGATAGAGATGTGAATTGCTTCTATCTAGCCATTATACTTTACATAAATGTGTTGAAATGCCACACTCTGTGCCCTATGTAGGCATCATTGGTATGTATTAAAAATGTAGTTTTAAAAATCTAGTAAATTTTTGTATCTAATCTTTCTCTAAAAGAAGTCGGGGCTTTTTTCTTGGATTTAGGGAGACGATATCTAGACCCTCCCTTGGAATGTCCTGGCTGGTAAGAGTTTCTTTGTTTGCTTGAGATCCGTGGGTTATAGCAGATATGTCAACACTATGACTTACTATGGAGCCCAATTATTCCAAATAGTATCTTTTTCAGATATGTCAGCAATTCTATCTGTTAACATTGCATTAAGGGCTAGGACATTATTGGTGCCCTTTAAAGAAAGCAGTTTCCTCCTAAAAGAATGGAATCTACCTCTGGATGGAAGTGTGTTGTTATATTGTCTCCTCCTTTAAGAGTTGTTTGTTTTAGATTGGTCATTCACCTGGCCAAGGGACCACTCATGAGGAAGGCTGATTCACCATAAGCCATGCCAAAAGGTAGGCACGAATGATTCTTCTGTTAATGAGGTTTACCTTCTTAAAATTCTCACCTCTGGTTGTTATCACTTAAAGAGCCAAAGCTATATCATCCCTGTCCAAGAAAGCTAAGGAAGACTGAACTCTGAGGCTCAGGGAAGTTCCTAAGGTTTTTAATACCCCATATTTCTTGTCACACATAAAACTATAGGAAAAAAATACATTCCTCATTCCACAGGGAGAGGGTGACTTGAAGTTCAGTCTCTGGGACTGTTCCCTGGACTCTGTACGTTGTGCTCCTCCCCTTGTCTGAATCTCACCTTCATCTTTTCCTGCTAACAGCAGCACAGGGCCCTTTTATGAGTTCCACAAGTATTCCAGAGTATTACTGAATCTGGGGTAGCTGTGTGAATCCACGCTTGCAATCGATGTGAGAAGTGTGGGTACTTTATGGAAACGATTGTCTTTGTAATTTGTCAGTTAGTTCTAACTGCATAACTCCCAAATTCTCAGCCCTTCAATTCAGGAACACACAATAGATGGACCCAGCGACATTCAAATCCAGACTTCAGAGAATGTGCTTCAACCTCCCATCTCAGTCTGGCTGTCTAGATAAGGACATGGAGGCCGTAAGCCATTAGAATACAGTAATAATGAAATATTGAGATTTTGTTTTCCTAACTCCATTGCCTTGGTTTTGGTCCCAATATTTTTTCTTTTAGTTTTGTCAGTTTGTGAATGTAGAGAGGTTTAAAGCTATCTATACATATTCACACCAGAAATAAAAGGTGTTAAACACATCTGAAATTGAACAAGAGCCAGAAAAGTTTATTTGAAAAAAAATTTTTTGGGGGGAGGGGATTCTTCAAGGAAACAGACCAAGCTTATGAATCAATGTTATAAAGTTGCTTTAAAATCTTCCACATCCTGATAACCTCTTGAGTATGAGAAATATTTCTCTTCATGTACCTTAGCCTTTAAGCTTTTTATTATAGCTGAAAATCTAACTTCACAAACAAAGGCATCTGGAGAGGAAAGGGAGTGTGAACGAGATGCCATCGGACAGGCAGAGGCAGAGTGCTGCCTTTAAAATGCAAAGCCTTTCTAATTTTAGTTTCCTCTATGCATTTAGCCACCTCTGAGAATAACTTTTTGAATATTAATGGACCTATGTGATTTAAAGATAAAAATCAATCAAAAATGATACATGAATTGAAACACTAGCACATGGCTGATGTAAGACAGGCGGTGAGTTTCTGGTATCCCCTGGATGGAGTGAGGCAGAGGCATCAGTACTGGTCAGAGAGGGTCCAGATATAGAAGAATAGATGGGAAGCCCAGATGGTGACTCCAGGGTTATAGTGTTTGTGATAGAGGCAGATGCAGGTTCTATAGACAAACTGTAAACAAGATGCCTAAAGACTCCCCAGGTACATAAAGCTGTGAATTAAGAGGGTGGGCACCAGGGAAGTGGTCCTCATGGACCCTCAGCTTTTGTTTTAAACAGAAATACTTCCTGAAAGATGCTTGTGTCAGTAAAATAATGGGTAATTTGTGAAGTTTGTTTAAGATTATGTCAGAGATAGTAAGCTAATTAAATGGCTTGGGAGGGTTCAAGTCAAAGGAATCATTGAATCTGAGGTCCAAAAGAGGTAACTCAACCAGGAGTTGAAAGGGCTTGAATTGGGGGAGACATTAGCAAAGTGAAGAGACAACACAGAGTTTATGAAGAGACAACGCTTTAGTCAATTAATTGACCATAACTTTTAAGTAACTGACATGTGGATGGTTGTTCTGATGTAGATATTGAAAATGAGCAGAGGACAAGGGCAGGAGCCCAGGATGAGAGGATTCATAGGTTTTGGGAAGGGACAGCTGCTGGTGAGAGCTGTGGATATGTCTACTAGAAGGGTGGTGACTGAGCTGCCTGTTTTCTGGTTGCTATGAACTGTATTTTCACCCTATGGGTCATCTTTGTTTTGTAAAGCTCTTCCCCTGCTTCCAGAAAATTCTTTAAATACTCATCTGGTAAAATGTGAGCAAGGTTTCTCTAAGAAGAATTCTAAAAGTGTTAAATGAAGACTTATGTTCTGCATGCTATAGGCTCACAATGTAAAATCAGACTTGTGTTTTGTTTTCCACTGGAGCACCAGATGTACTAGCACCACAGAGCACAGCAGTGCTGGATGGAGGGGGCAAAGTAAAACCATGGTAGGAGGTCAATACGGACTCTAAATGTAAACACTGAGACATATAGTGGGTGATAACACAAGCTGAAATGCCCATGTGGATGGGGAGAATCTCACACGACCTTTTGATGAAGAGCTACAGGCAATTAATGACTACCAAGACAGGGAACCAGTCTTCCCCATGGATGAGCCATCAATAAGTTCTCCAATTCTATGTGGTCAGTCCTAAAGATGTAAATCTGTCTGTCTGTCTGTCTGTCTGTCTGTCTGTCTGCCTGCCTGCCTGCCTGCCTATCTATCTTCACTATCTATCTATCTATGCTAATGGAAACAATGCTAACTAGAAGCTCTGTCTTTATTATGGTATTTAGAATAATATCAGTTAAGGGAAAATGGGACGTGGGCTTAAGGGCAGAGGAAGGGGAGCAGTGTTGTAGAGATAGAAAATGATAATAGGGATTTAAGACTATAAAAGTATAATATATGTGTGTAAAATATCACAACAAAACCTATTAGCTTTTAAAACTAATTAATGCTAATAAAATGCGAAAATTCCTTCTGCTTGTGAACCACTACAAGAGAGACATAACTGATCTGAATTACTCTGTTAGTTTTTTTTTTTTTTACTAGTTATGATTATTTTAATTTCTTTTTAATCTTAAATCAGTATTGGGTATTAGAGGAACCTAGGGGTCGTATGTTAAAGACAGTAGGTCTTTGAAGCTCAGTGTGAAAGTTTCCTAGGATAAGCGTTCCCTGAAAGCTGCTTGAAGAGTGAGATCCTTGAGGTCATATATTTCCACATCTGAGAAATGACAGAAAGCACTTCACAAATTCCCAATGGTTGTATCAAGCAAACACGGCTTGAACAAAGCGCTCCTCTGGAAATAGAAACTGTTAAATAATGATAATGACAAATCACAAAACACTCTTTGCTTCTGACTGTGACTGCTGAACACATAGCTTTCCTGTACATATTGTATAAATAAATATTTTTTCTCCCTTAAGTCTGCACATACAAAACACAGAAGTCTTTTAGGACCAGTTTGTACAATGCTCAAACAGCCTTATTTATAGTTTTGGGTTTTTTTTTTTTTCTAATTTAGTGAACTAGGGGGACATGATTTCTTTCTAGAACATTTTTAAGAGAGGTTTCAGGTCTGTTAATGCTGGTTATTAACTTCTGCCTCAAGATGGCTCCACACATTTTCACCAAGTACACTAACGGGGGAAGCTTTGGGAAACGGCTCACCCATTAGCAACACCATCCTACTGGGCAGTCTTCCATTGCTCTTTCCAATTTCAGTCTCCTGTTTCATCATTCCTCCTTCCCTGCTGCTTGTTGCTGTGACATGGAACAAGAGAACACTCTCTCCTAAACTCTAAGGTGGAAAACTGGTGAAGGAAGACATTCAATGCTGTCTTCTTGCCTCCACATGCCTGTGAACACACACAGTGGTAGTGTGGCACATACCAAGATTTGTAGTATAACATTGTGTAGTATGATGGCGAATTAGGAACGAAAAGGAGGATATCAAAATTTGTAAAATTCTTTAAAGACTTAAGGTCATATTTTCTTCTCGAAGTTCTCAGGTTTCATGTGGAAGTCTATGATCTAGTCTGAGTTGGTGTGTATACAGAATGACTGCTATGAGTCTAGTTTTATTCTACATGTGGGAAGCTAACTTTCCCAAGTACCGTTCATTCAAGATGTCATTTTTCCTCCAGTGTGTCCTTTTGACTTCTTTTTCAAATATCAGATGGCTGTAATTTGACATACTCACATTTGCATCTTCTGTGTTTTCCATTGATCTACATATCTGTTTTGTGCTAGTATCATGCTATTCTTTTTTTATTACTATAGCTTTGTAATTTAGCTTTAAGCCTAGTACAGGGATTCCTCCAGCATGCTCTTTTTGCTCAGAATTGTTTTGGCTAGTTGGGGTCTTTTGCACTTCCATGAGCAATCTAGGAAGAATCACTTCACTTTTTAAAATGACTTTCTCAATGTCTTCCTTTAGAGGTTTAAATTTTTTATTTTAGAGGTCTTTTACATTTTTGGTTAGATTTATTTCTAGATTTTTTTTTTTTTTTGAGGCTATTGCGAATTCGAGTGTTCCCCTGATCTCCTCACCATGTTTGTTATTGGTATACAGAAAGACTAATGAGACGTTGATTTTTGTGGCCTGCTACTTCACTGGCTGGAAGTGTTGATCATTTCTAGATGTTTTCTGGTAGACATTTAAAAATCTCTTATGTATAATATTAAACTATCTGCAAATAGGGATAACTTGATTTTACCTTTATTTGTATGCCTGTAATTTTCCTCTGCCTTACTGCTCTAGCTAGGGCTTCAAGCATCACACTGAAAAGGAGTGAGGACAATGTACATCCCTGTCCCATTCCTGATTTTGACAGGGCTACCTTGAAGTTTTCTTCGTTCATGATGATGTTGCCTTCTCTGACATTGATTACCCACAGAATGCTCCAGTGCCAGATGGGCATGGGAAACCTTCCTTTAAGTTATTGGTTTGGAGAGTACAAGAGATTCCCCAAACAATATAAGTTATTGTCAATACATTTGTTTGCCTTCAGGAATTTGAAGGTCAGACTCTATGATTGACGAGTCCACACAGTTTGGACAGATGATATGGAGGAATTGAGCTGGAACTGACCTGGAAGTCTCCATGAAGCCTTGCTCTGATATTACCAAAAGGTGCTATGGAAGCTTCCAAAGGAAAAAAAGCAATCAATAATCTAATCTTAGTACTCCGATCTGGCTTTAAAACCTATGAACCACAGCAATGAGCACACAAGATCATCTCCAGTGTGTCAATAGTAGCACTTTTATCTTTGGGGCAACCAATAGCAGCCTAATTAAGCACCAATCCTTAATAAGAGGGGACTCATGCCTGGTACTATAAAGTTAGCAATAACCCATGACTGAAAAGTCACAGAACCTAGAGGAAAACATACTACCGCCATTTTCCTAAGCCAATATAATTTCTAACTGTATCTAAATACTTATCTTTAACCTCACAGATAAGGTAGTTCTCAGATTTTATTAAAGAACCTTCCTTTAGAGGCAGGTGAAAATTATCCCAGTGATCTTCAGCTGGTCAAAGAACAGAAAATAAGTGAGAATGGGTTGCTCACCCCCAACTGATGTATCTACAGTCCTTACTGCTAAGGTATGAGAAACATCTTGGGAAGAAGAGAGTAAATATTGTAAGAGGCAGAGAACCAGGATGTCTGTTGTGAGGTAGTGTCTTTAATGTCAGGGTAGTCGTACTCATTAAATCTCAACAATATAGTTGCCTAAACAAGACTTGCATAATTATAACTCACCAATTAACACATGGGTGTGGATGGGGGAAATTTCACAAGGTTTCATCCCTAGATTATTAGCAGAGAGAAGGAAGATTGGTTTTCTCCAGAGATGTATAAATTATGAAATCCTAAGTAGTGACCCCTAAACACATGTGAATATAAGTAACACGAATGGACAAAGGAGTTATATATGTATATGATGTAATAGTAATTAAAGAAAAAGAAGTTATGAAATTGAATAGGAGATGGAGGACACAGGTGCACTTGAACAGGGAAGAATGCAGGGTAGAAATGGTATAAATTCTGATCACTGTTCAGTATGACATTTAAAAATAAATTAAAAAAAGAGTTAAGTCCAGCAACATGGATTTGCAGGTAAAGGGAATATTTAGTAGTTGAGGTGCTGTTCAACGTTCAACAATCATTTTAAACCTATACTTCTCTTTGTTGATGTAATAATATATTCATTTCCATGCAGGAGGCCATTGAATAACAGGATATACTCCAGAAGATCTCAGATTAACATGCTACCAGCCAATAGTAATTCTTGAGAAGGTATATTACAAAAACAGTTTTATTTTGCTGCTGTTTTAAACGTAAAATTTAATTCTTTCAAACTATATACCATCCTCGACATTTAACATAGCCATTGCCTTTAGTTAAAAACTCCTGTTGTAGGGGTTTAAAAAATTGACATAAAATGTGCTTTTAACATATTCCTAAATGAAAATTGGGTTATAAAAAGGTATTCCTCACATATTCTCGCTTTTGCAAAGAAAATGCTATAAATGAATAGAAAATATTTAGGAATGTAGGCACCAAATGGTAATTCAAATATATTAGAATACAGAATTACAGTTTTTAAAAAGTCCCCTTTGCTTCTTTGGATTTTTAAATCACTTGACAACATGGAAACAATATTTGTATACTTTTAAAGTTACAATCTAGTAATTTTCACATCCCTTTGCAAAGATTGGTGGCATTTTAAGCAACTTAATTTTATCATTTTAACAAGCATTTAATCAGGGCAATTAGTTAATCAAAATGCAGAGAACAAGATTTCATTTAAATCTAGACCCTAGAGGAATTTTAAATGAAACCATTTCTCTATACTTCTTTCTAATTTTTAGAAAATTAAGAAAATTTTAAAAATTGGTTAAATTCTACTATGAAATAGGTTTTAAATCAAACTAATGTTTTTTTTTTTTAATTAAAATTGGCTAAGAATGTACTAGAGATGTGTTGTAGCCAAGTTGGGAGAGTCCTTGGCTGTCAGTCATCAAACCTGGGGTCTCAAGCAAACCGGGCCCCATAGCTCATGCTGTCACCTAACATGTGGGAGGTGGAAGAAGAGGAGGCAGAAGAACCCAAGTTCTTGGGCTACATGAAACTCTGCCTCAAATAAAAGAGCTAAAATTAAGGGCATGCTATTTTCAGAGTAAAATCCTCACAGGTCTTCAGCCAGCGTGTTCTAGTGTTAAACTAATGTATACAGGAAGCAGAACGCGGGATGAGCATAATTCAGTGTTATAATTACACTCGACAGATATGCACCACTTCTATTATTCATGGGCTCTGGTTGCACTCACCCAGAAAGACTTCATAGAATACTAAATATCCTCACTCTTCATGAGAAGTTATTTGGAATTTGCATTACTTCTCATCAGAGGAATCAAATTCAAAGATGCAGAAAAGCAAATTTGATCATCTTAATACTATCCACAAAGACAAGAAAAATGAGTAATTTCCTAAGAGGCTCTGGGTCTAGTTAGCTTCCCCTTGTGAAACTTAACACAAATGTGTGTAGGGTAATTTTTTTTTTTTTTTTTTTTTTAGAAAAGAATCTTCTAACTGTTCTTAGGACTTCAGCTCCATGATTCCTGGTTGCTTATGTGTGCCTTGACTAATCTCCCCAGTTTCTGTTACCTACCCATTCCTGGAAAAATGACTGCACTTGTGTTTATATCCCTGCTAAAAAATGACTGCACTTATATTCCTGCTGTCCTTTAGTGTGAGACAAAGGCTGTATCATCTGAAAGCCTACTTGGATTTTCTCAGGTGAGGTTCAGGCTGACCTTCTGGGTGCCCTAGTACCTGTAACTGCTCATTCTTCCTGAATTGTGTATCTCAGTTACTCCTCAGAGCTGTCATATAGGCAGGAGCTGCATCTGGGCCCCCCAGTTATTTAAGTGGAGTCATGAGACAAGTTTCTAGCAATGGACCAAGAGCAAAAGAATGTTTCAAGAAAAGAGAATGCATCTCATGGACACCTTTTTTTGCTGTTGTTGTTGTTGTTCGTTTTTTGTTTTTGTTTGTTTGTGTTTTGTTTTAACCTGCCAACTGAATTTGCATGTTTTTAGGCAGGGACACAGTAGGACCACATAACAGAAGGAGGTTAAATTTTCTAATCTACACTGTAGAATCTTTTCACAGACCAGTGAGTGGTAGCCATATTATAGACTCCTATCAAGCCAGTGGAACCTGGGGGTTTGTTACAGCAACTTACCCAGTTCCACAATAAGAATATTTCTTATTTCTAGCTCTTTTATTATTTTATCAAAATTTCTCAATTTTTAAAGATGATACCTCCCTACAATATTAGATTATTCTCCCCAAACAACCAGAATTTTGATAGCATGAAACTGATATGATGATACTTTATTTCCAATATCAAGCTCTGAATGAGAAAATATATTTCTTTAAAATTGAGGTTGTAATACTATATTTAAACGGATGAGTAACATTTGTTAGACATCAGAGAACAAAGAGGAGTGACTGGGAGCCAAGTGACAGCCCTTGACACAGGGCTCCTGAACTCTTTGGAGCTTCCCTGGTACTTACAGGACTATGTTCTTGTTCTGAATATCATAAGAGCAATGAAAGCTTCCCATATTGACAAGTATTAGGTACAAGTTTAAGATTCAGAAACATGCAAAACAATTGGTTTGCTCTTCAGATTGCCATTCTAGGAAACATGGCCTTTAGATCCCAGGACCTACGTCCATTGGCCTCTGCAGTTTGGAGGCTGATGTTCTTTATGGTTGATTATGGAATTTGAATGTTGTATAGTGTTGTGTGTGTAGAAAAATAATTCCGTGTTTTGAATACCCAACTCAGAAACTTATAGAATTTATTCTCATAAATTAAAAAGTACCTAGACTAGACAATAAAGACAAAAAAGATAAAATGAACATGGTTGAGATAGAAACGGATGTCCTTTTCTTGAAATATTAGGAATGTGTTTCAGTAACGACCTTAGTCTAAAAGATTAGGAAGAAAGCTGAAACTGGGGGCACAGTCTTATTTTCTCAGCCACTTTGGAGGTCATGGCAAAGAGAATGGAAAGTTCAAGGCCTTCCTGGGTAATTGTACAATACTTTGTCTCAAAAAAATAGAGAGGGCTTTTGCCGTAGTTTGATAGAGCACTTGTTAGCCTGTGAGAGGCCCCTGCTTTCATCTGAGATTCCAGGTAAGACTTTAATTTTTTTCTCTCCTCTTGGGACTGTTATTAAAAGCTATCTTTTAATATTAGTAAGTATCTTTAAAGAAATAAATTCTCCAACTGTGCCATTTGTAATCTTTCTAGTTGTCCTCAGTGGGTTAGTATTTCCTTCCATGATTTTAATGACACAATGTTTTTCTCATGGCTTGTGAAAAGGTTCACATTGTTATACTTATCCTTAGGTCTCTTTGGCCTTTTGAGCTATTTCTTGGTTTTGAGTTGTTTCAAGTGATCTATGCCAGTCACTCACTGTATTTAAATGAAGCTTGGTTCCTGATTTATTGTATCTTTTTCTGTTTTATTTTAAAACCAGCTTTGAATTAATTGGTCCCGAGTGTCATCCTTGGCTGCATCAGCTCTCCCGGCATTGCTAATACACACTGGCTGACTATAGCACGAATCCTTTTCTTGAAGCTCTTGTTTTCATGAAAATATTGAGCCTGTGGAGACTCTACTGACTCTTAGAATGGCAGATGGAAGGTGACTGACCTTATTACAGTTTAAAATTCGCATGTACAGTCCCACTTTTATCCCTAATCCACACACTTATCACTGATCAATAATGACATCATGTTTCAATGTTTTTTCCTGCCTCTGCCTCAGACTGTGCAAATTCATGCTTGGTTTATTCCTTAGTAGGCCCTCATCTTCTAACTGGTCATAGGCAAGGTGACGCTAGCTATGTTTTTGGTGTGTGTGTGTGTGTGTGTGTGTGTGTGTGTGTGCACTCTAATGTGTTTCAAAGGGAAAGCTCTTATGAGATACCACATGTAGTAAATAATGGAGAAAACATTAAAATCAGAGCCAATGAGGTAGAAGAAAGCATCTGTTTCTCTACAGTAATGACAGACAACTTACACTCTATCTAGGTAGACACTACAGGAAGATACTTACTAACAAAGGTGCCTGTTATCTTCCAGACAATCACCAAAGTGTCTTACAGAATTTTACATTTTTTTTTGAAAATGAAGACCCTCTTATTTGTTTCTATTTTGTCTTTTAAATAACAATGGAACAAAAATGGAATTTTTTTATGTGCTTAGGAAGGATTGCCTAATCAGGGAAGAAGAGACAATTCTAGAATAGGAAAACCCACAGTAAGTCTCAGGAAAGTACCAGGAATTGTCAGTAGTAGGACGTGGGCAAAATCAGGTGGGTGAAATCATCCAGTGCAGCTGGGTAAAGAGCATGCATGCTGTATAAAGAAGGCTAAGATTGAAGTTAAAGCTTTGGTCATCAAGTTTGCTGGTTTGAACATAGTCTCCCAAGGCATGAGAAACCATTATGACTTCTAAGAACAGGAATATGATGATCAGATTTGTAGATCTGTCAAGATCTACAAATGTCAAGAGGAAGGTACTTGATGGAGGGAGACACATCATGAGACACCTTGAGTCAAGAGTTCAGGAATGTCAAGGGACAAAGCCATCGTGGGAGGCAGAGAAAGGAATGTAAAAGTTTGGGGAGGTTAGTAAAACCTAATGAGGACTTTGCTTTCCAAATCTGGGTAATGGAGAAAACACAGGTGATGTTAATGAGTGATGAGCAAAGGAGAAGGCTTTGGGTGGAGACTATAGACTTTTGCTTTGATGTGCTAAGCTCAAGTCCTTCATGAACCATTCTGGGTGGGCTTGGATGCTGTTAATATCATTTATAACCAGACATCAATGGTAGCCATTGGGATTTTTATAAATACATCATTAGTTTTGGAAAATCCCTTCTCTGTGCCTCTATAGGAGACCAGGGAGTCACTGTATGAACAGTGAAGGCCTCACTTAATCATGAGTCCACTGAAGGTTGGAGGTAGAAAATGACATACCAGAGTTCCCTTTAGTTCCACAAAACATGTAAATGTCAGAGTTGAGCTGGGTACATGTTTCCATAGGTATTTATTTCTTGGATAAAGATAAAGAATTTTATTGGATACTTGGAGGTGGTCCCTCTCTTGGCTTTGACTTCTGCTGATTATTTTGGATTATTCTTGAATACTACATGGATGAGCACACACACACACACACACACACACACACACACACAATTATACATTTGGTAATATATGTGAAATAAAATAGCTGGGGAAATTCTATTTCTTCACATTTATGTATTTACTGTTCTAAAATACTTTTAATTTTGCCAAGTAAGTAACCACAGAGTTACTAGGGATATTCTAAGACATTATGCAGTAAGGTCTCAGAGAGTCTGTTTCCTGGACCTTACCTTCTAGAACAGAAATTAAAGAAGGACAAGCTATCACTTTGAGTATGACTAGAAAGACCTGCCCTGCCCTGCCCTGCTAAATGAGTTCAGGACCTGAGCCAGAGTCAAAGAAATTGTTACCAAGAAGGTGACTGATTTTCAAAGGAAGAATTGTTGTTTTATGAAAACAAGCAGAATAACCTCACTATCTCATGATGGAGAAAAGAGGGTGCTGGTTGGCAAGAGGGTGGCCATTGAGGCTGGCAAAGAGCTGGGCTGTCTTCTGAAGTTGCCACTTGGGCAACTATGGGGAAGTCAAGACCACAGACTCTGCAGAGAGGGAATTCTGTCTGACCAACTTAGCATAAATCCCCAGCCTTATCTGGAAAACTCCAGACTAGCAGGCATGGGTGGGTCCTAAGGTAACAATAAAAATTTCATATCTAGGGAACAATTTGTTTGGAAATTTATCTTTGCTGTCCCAGTATGTCTATAACATATATGCAAAGAACTTTCTTATCAGCTAAAAATAGTGAAGAAGTCTAGAAAAAACAATCCATCTATATCTACTGATTATTCATATATACATCTCCCAATATTGATGTACAAATAGCTTTAATAAAACATAAATCTCATCTTTAATTTAGGCTAAGATTTTTATCCATAATCTAAACTAAAAAACAGAATAAGAATTAGAGATTTTTTAATACATCTTCAAGTGTTGTGAGTAAATATTTAAATCATTAAATGGGTATTTTTTCTTACACATAGTAATCGCATAAAACTCTTCTTTAGCTTTTTTAATCTTGAATGCAAACTGAAGCCACAGCTAGACTTTTAAAGGAATAGAAATGTTCACGCTCATCCTAAAGTCATGCCCATAGCCTGGGTTGGCTCCAATAGTTAAAAGAAAGAATCCAGGTGCAAACACCTGGCTTTTATTTAAAATCAAAACAAAAACTTCATAGTATTTTATGAAGCATACCAAATAACATGCCATTGCCTTACAGCCCGGTTAAGTGGGATTCCACATTCCTCGCTTCTGCATGCATGAAACTCTTTTTAACATCCAAAAATTGCTCTAATTTTGAAGTAGTGGTAGATAAATTGCCATTAATTTACTGTTTCTGATTTATCACATTCTACATATTGCAGAGTAATTTCTTCTGTGACTTCCTAGAGCATGTGTGCGGCAGAAGGCATGTGCAGTTTTCTTTAATACCCCTTCCTGAGATTTGGAGGCCATTAGACTGCTGCCTCCATACTTTTCTGAGTAAATCTGTCTGCCAGAGGCAGACTCTGACTCATCCTGGTATCTGAAAAAGCTCAAACTTGTCCAACATGGAAGCTTAAAGTTTTACCATAGCTTCTGATTGCTGCTAATAAGATGTTTCCTTTCAATAATCATTCCCTTCAAAAAATCTTGTCTCTTTCGTAAATTTCCTGTGAAAAATTTAAGAATATCTTTGTTTGCCTTAAAAAAAAAAACCTTTATTTTTAACTAACACTTCCCTCTGCTCACTCTAGTTAGTTCACCTTAACAGGCTCCTGAAGTACAACGCTCAGCATTGTCTGACTAGCCCTGGGTCCATATCCTGGGCCAGGAAGTGGTTGGACTTCTCTTCCTTTCCTTGTGCCCTTTCTATGGCTCCAGAGTCTTTGTTCAGTGTTGCAATATCCTTCTGTTTTGATTGTTTCAATAACTCATACCCATTGTTATCATTAACTTATTGTATTTAAATAATCCAAACTATCATATCTAAAATCATTTGACTAAACTGTGTGCTTCTCTTTCCTTACCTGTAGATCATGAATAATTTTTAAAAATGAAATCTCAGATAATTGTTTCATAAAACTTTAGAACAGTCTTGCTACTTGGAAAGCTTCCAACAAATTTAGTATCCATGTTATCATGAGTAAGCTGGTTTCCTTCACTAGAGAAGGTATCTGTTCCTCTTTCCTCACCCTGGGGTCTCTGTGTCTTCTCCAGCACCAGCATACAACAGGTACTGGGTTAAGTGATGATGTGATCCTGGGAACATAGTTTTTTTTTTTGTTTGTTTGTTTGTTTGTTTGTTTTTTTTAAAGTACCATCTTCTAGCCATCTCAAAAATACTAACAAGAGCAACAACGATGGATGGAAGGTCTTGTTTGCATCGACAATGCCTGGTTGGTGGTTTATGTTTACTCCCTTCATTTGACCATTTTCCGCATTGCTTTCTGGTACCAGGATGCTCACAGTTGTCACCCACGTTGATCTCCTCAAAGGCCCTCATTCCTTCGATCTTTCCCCTTGAGTCTCTGATCTCTTCTTTGTTGCAAGAATTTCCCTGCAGTACATATAGACTTGTACTTATGTCTCTCCCATCTTCAAACAAAAGTATAATAAATAAAATAATTTTCCTTTGAGCTCCAAGACCATTTCCACTCACTTCACTGATGGCTTAATAAATTTGTTTCTTGCAATCCTGGGGACAGAACCTACGGTCTTGCCCATGCTAGGCAAGTGGTCCATGCTGAGCCATTTCCCCAGCATCTCGTTACTTGTTGATACTGATGTGTACATGTTAGGCTTAACAGTCACTTCCTATTATAGGCTTAGTTGCTTCTCAGCAGTAATGAATCTATTACATTTTAATTCACGCCAAAAAACTCCATTAAATCTCTGGAACATGGTTGTCTTTGTTTCTGTCTTACACAAGCTATTTTCCATCCCTGAACTCGGATGTTTGTACATCTTGCCTCCTTTCTCTATATTTTTGTCTTAGGTACTCTTGTCTATACCAATTATATAAAATTCCCTTTTCTCTACATCATGTTTCATCATTCTTCCGTGATCTTAATACAGGCTATCACTCCTTGTCTAAAGCTATAGTTTGGTTTTACTCTCTGAAAGCATATGGGCTGGAGGCTTAGTTCCCAGTTGTGGGAGATGGAAGGAATCCTTTAAGACTAGAGACTAATGGGTGGTCCTTAGGTCACTGAGAGTGTGCCAGTAGAAGGGAATATTGGGACTCTCGAATGAGGTTTCATAAGATGGAATAGGAGGCTGAGCCTGACCCTGAGCCTGTCTCTGACTCACTGTTGGGATAGATCACATTTGCTCTCCCAAGTGTAGTCACCTGTAAGCCGCCGACCTGATGGCTGACTGAAACGGAGCCGCAGATCTGTCGGCTGAGTAAAGCAGCGCTGCCTACTCAAAGCGGCTGACAGCGTTGCCGATTTGACTGGCATTCGCAAGCGCCAGCCGCTAGGCTCTGGTAGTAACTACCAGTGCACTGTGCATGCGCAGTACACTTTGGAATTTGGCTCCAGCCCTTGCCGAACGGGGCATGCAAATGAGGTACCATTAGGGTACCACGAACCTGGCCAATCACCCCCTCCCGGGCGGGCTATGCTGAGGTGTATGCTAATGAAGCACTGCAAATGGACCAATTGTGCACCTCCATGTGCTTTGCCCCGCCCAGGGCTGAGGGTATATAAACAGCCCATTCTGGGCATTCGAGGTCTCTCCCAGAAATCTAAAAGAGCACTTCCAATAAAGGCTGTTGAGAAGGATCCGGTTTGTCGCGTTGCTGATCTGGGGGGGGGGGTGCAACAGTCACCATTGTATCTAACATGAGCAACCAGCCCAGAGGGGCCCTTTCAAGAATCTGAACCATGCCACTTGGACTTTCTCCATCAAAATATGAGCTGGTAATGTACTCAAAAGCTCAGCCTTCCTCAGGCATTTTATTATAAAACAGACCAATATATCTTGTTTCTGTTAATTATTCTGATGAATACAAGTCTGCTCATGTTACACCCCAGCTTACTGTAACTTTTATTTTCAAGTTAAGCCAAATTATGCCCCAGAAAAGAGAGCACTGGGTACTAAACTTGCCTACCTCCTAGCACTTATGCTTCCACTAATACACTACCCTGCCCCCCACCCTAGCTACACTCCCTTCTGAGTCTCATGGCTCAGTACTCAATATTTTCTTTCTATTGGTGTTATCCTGAAACGCCCTTCCTTTCCAGATTCCTGCTTTCCCCTCATCTTTACCTTATCGACTCCTGCTCATCCATCAAAATTTAATTAAAGCATTACATTCCCTGGGAAGAACCTGTCACTCTACTTGGCTTTAATATTCTCCACGAGCACTCGCAGGCAGTCGCTGTCTGTTGGAGAGAGGTGAAGCACTGTCATGGCCACAGGGATAACTCAGGGGCAAAAAGTTGAGACTAAGTCCTAGCTTTGTACTTCCTACATGACCATCCTCACCTTATGCCTCAGTTTCCTCATTTGTTACGTGCTTGTGTGAATGGTATGTCCACCTCAGAGGGTTGCTAAAACAGGGGTGTGATATGTATAAAGAATCTGGCAAAAGGCCTCAGACAAAATGACCTAAGAAGGCTGAGTTGGCTTATTAATGTACAACCACCCATTTATTTTTCTGCTTTCCAAATGGTCACATCTGTTAAGGGAAGAAAGTGTATTTTGAGCATCTTCCCTCAGCCCTGATCACAGTACCAGAAGCCTAGTAAACATCTAGGAAAAACTCATTGAACGAGTGGAATAAACACGAAATAGTAAGTGAGAAGGAGACTTAAAATTTTACCTTAACGTATGCTAATGAGTAAGATCGGTCTGATTTTATCTTGTGTTTTTCTACTTGTGCAAAGGATGCTGATGACATCTCATTAACTTGTGGTACACAAGCTCACTGTTCTCCGAGAGTCAAGAATCCTCTACTCTTGACAGAAGGGCACAATGTAGTTAATTAATGGGACTGCTATTCTGGAAAGCAACATGTAGGCATACACTGTGACAGAATCCCTCCGAGACACACGCAGAGAAACAACATTTAAATTCCCATCAAAAAGCCTAACAAACGAAATGGGGAAGAGGAGAGGGAGTGTAAGCAAACTTTGCCTGCAGAAAAACACCTTTTCTGAGCTTCCTGATAGTCAGCTACCAGAAGGCTCTTCTGAAAGATTTTTCACCTACACCCCAGAAATCCAACAAAGAAAAGTTGAAGTGAATAATTGTGACCATCGAGGTACTAGCGAGTGTCAATCATACCAGTTTTTTTCTCCATGCTGTAAGCAAGATTGGATGAAAAAAGAGATGGAAGCATACAATGTAAAGTACTAGACTAAGGATGCAGACAGCTTCAGTCGCATCCACTGCAGGGATCTTTTAATCCTATAGACACACAAAGCATACTCAAACTCCACTAAGCCCAAAGTCACTATATCCTATTGCTTATCTGCTGAAGGCTACTGTTTTCCTGCAGCTAGTCGCCACAATTGTCAACCCTGTAACCGCCCCTTCCAAGAAAATTTAAATATATTGTTTAAAATACTCAGTTCTTTCCTTGGGAGATGTTTTTTCTACCTTGTCCATTTTAATACATAATCTTGACAAACAACTGATATAACACCATTTAGTGGTTAATCTTCATTAGTTTGCCTGGATTAAGTGGAGTGCACCTGTGTTTGCCTGTTGTGGTTTTAAAAAAGCAATTAGTTTGTTGTATATTTGGTCTTATTATATTTAGGTATGTGTCTTAAATTTCTGATCTTTCCAAGACTTAACATGAAGGGGTGTTGTATTTTGTTGAAGGTCTTTTCAGCATCTAATGAGATGATCATGTGATTTTTTTCTTTGAGTTTGTTTACGTAGTAGATTACATTGATGGATTTCCATATATTGAACTATCCCTGCATCCCTGGGATGAAGCCTACTTGGTGGTGGTAAATGATCATTTGGATGTGTTCTTGAATTTGGTTTTTGAGAATTTTATTGGATATTTTTTGCATTGATATGCATAAGCAAAATTGTTCTGAAGTTCTCTTTCTTTGTTGTGTCTTTGTGTGGCTTAGATATCAGCACAATTATGGCTTCATAGAATGAATTATGTAGTATTCTTCTGTTTTTATTTTGTGGAATAGTTTGAGAAGTATGAGTATTAAGTCTTCTTTGAAGGTCTGATAGAATTCTGCACTAAAACCATCTGGCCCTGGGCCTTTTTTGGTTGGGAGACTTTTAATGACTGCATCTATTTCCTTAGGGGTTATGGGACTGTTTAGATAGTTTATTTGGTCCTGATTTAACTTTGATACCAGGTATCTGTCTAGAAAATCACCCATTTCATCTAAATTTTCCGGTTTTCTTGAGTATAGGCTTTTGTAGTAGGATCTGATGATTTTTTGAGTTTCCTCAGTTTCTGTTGTTATGTCTCCCTTTTCATTTCTGATTTTGTTAACTTGGATACTGTCTCTGTACCCTTTAGTTAGTTTGGCTAAGGGTTTATCTATCTTGTTGATTTTCTCAAAGAACCAGCTCCTGGTTTTGTTGATTCTTTGTATAGTTCTCTTTGTTTCTAATTGGCTGGTTTTAGCTCTGAGTGTGATTGTTTCCTGCCATCTGCTCCTCTTGAGTAGTTTGCTTCTTGTTCTTGTGCTTTCAGATGTGCTGTTCAGCTGCTAGTGTAGGATCTCTCAATTTCTTTGTGAAGACACTGAGTGCCATGAATTTTCCTCTTAGTGCTGCTTTCATTGTGTCCCATAAGTTTGGGTAGGCTGTGCCTTCATTTTCATTAAATTCTAGAAAGTCTTTAATTTCTTTCCTTATTTCTTCCCTGACCAAGTTATTGAATAGAGAGTTGTTCATTTTCTGTGAGTATATGGGCTTTCTCTTGTTTTTGTTGTTATTGAAGAGCAGCCTTAGTCAGTGGTGATCTGATAGAATGTGTGTGATTATTTCAATCCTTTTATATCTGTTGAGGGTTGTTTTTGTTTGTTTGTTTGTTTTTTTGTCTGATTGTATGGTTAATTTTGGAGAAGATAGCATGAGGAGCTGAGAAGAAGCTATATCCTTTTGATTTAGGGTGAAATGTTTTGTAGGTATCTGTTAAATCCATTTTGGTTCATAACTTCTGTTAATTTCACTGCATCTTTGTCTCTGTTTAGTTTCTGTTTACATGATGTATTCATTGGTGAGAGTGGGGTGTTGAAGTCTCTCAACTATTATTGTGTGAGTCTTAATATGTGTTTTGAGTTTTAGTAACATTTCTTTTACAAATGTGGGTACCCTTGCATTTGGAGCATGGATGTTCAGAATTGAGAGTTCATCTTGGTGTAAAATTTATTTTATTGGACATTAGAATGATTACTCCAGATTGTTTCTTGAGATCATTTGCTTGGAAAATAATTCCCAGTCTTTTAATCCGAGGTAGTGTCTGTCTTTGTCACTGATGTGTGTTTCCTGTGTGCAACAAAATGCTGCCAGAAGCTGGAAACAACCCAGAAGTTCCGCAGTAAAAGAATGAACACAGAAAATGTACATGTCCACACTGGAATACTATTATGCTATTAAAAATGACGACTTCATGAACTTTGTAGGGAAATGGATAGAATAGGAGTGAGGTAACTGAGGTATCATCCTGAGTGAGGTAACCCACGCAAATGAACATACATGCTGTGCACTCACTGATAAGTAGCTATTAGTCCCAAAGCTCAGAATACCCATGATGCAACTCATATACCATATGAAACCTAACAAGAAGGAAGGCCAAAGTGTGGATGCTTCAAACCCATTTAGAAGAGGAAACAAAATAATCACAGGAGGCAGAGGGAGGGAGGGACAAAGGGAGGGAGAGGAAAAAGGGGGGGGGGCAGAACCAAGTATGGGAAGAGACAGGAGAGAAGTCCAGAGGGCAGGGAGAATAAGTAGAAATAAGTAGTAGTGTGGGGTGGGGAACTTGGGGAACCACTAGAAAGTCCCAGACAACAGGTAATTGAGAAGCTCCCAGGACTCAATGGGATGACATTAGCAAAAATTCCCAATAGCAGGGAGGTAGAACCGGAAGAGACCACCTCCAGTAGATAGACATGGCCCCAAGTGGAGGACTGGGGCCACCCACTCTTCTAAAAGTTTTTAACACAGAATTGTCCCTATCTAAAGGAAATGCAGAGACAAAAATGGAGCAGAGGCTGAAAGAAAGGCCATTCAGAGACTGCACCACTATGCAATCCATTCCATCTGCAGACACCAAACCCCAATACTATTGCTGATGTCAAGATGTGCTTGCAGACAGGGGCCTGGTTTGGCTGTGTTCTGAGAGGCTCTGCCAGCACTTGACTAAGACAGATGCAAATACTTACAGCCAATTATTAGACAGAGCCCAGGGATCCCAGTGGAAGATTTAGAGGAAGGGCTGAAGGAGCTGAAGGGGATTGCAACCCTATAGGAAGAACAATAGTATCAATTTACTGGAGCTTTCAGAGCTCCCAGAGACTAAACCTCCAACCAAAGAGTATACATGGGTCAGTCCACAGCTTCTGCTACAAATGTAGCAGATGACTGCCTTATCTGGCATCAGTGAGAAGGAGGTGCTTGGTTCTTTGGAGGCTTGATACTCGAGAGAAAGGGGATACAAGAGGGGAAAGGCAGGAGTAGGTGGGAGGGTGGGGGAGCACCCTCTTAGAGGCAAAGTGAAGGGGAAAGGGTGGGGACTGTCCATGGAGGGGAGACCAGGAAGGAGGATAACATTTGAAATGTGAACAAATAAAATGAATAATAAAAAAATGAGATCCTGGGGGCTCTGAACTAAAGAATGCATTAATCTTTTGATGGATCATAATTTGATGGCACTGTTGAGAGGTGGGTAAAAATATGTAGGAGATTGTACTCATGGAAGGAACTAGGCCACTGGGACTGCCCTTGGGGCTCTATCTTGCCTTGATCCTTTTCTGCATGACTCTTCTCATCTTTCAGGGCAATTCAAGTCAGCAGCTTCCAGGTGACACAGATTCCTGCTGCTGTGATGTTCTGCCCAAGTGGGGTCACCTGGCCATACATCCAACTCTATGATTTCTTAAGCTGAGATAAATGATTACTCTCTTAAGATGTCCTCAGACATTTTGGTCACAGATAACACAAAAATAATAATACCTTTCCTTGTACTTTTACTCTTTGTCTTAACAGCTATATGAAATTGCTGGGAACTTGTGTTATATATTCAAGACAGTTTAGTTCAGCTTTTTTTCCAAGCTGCAACACAATCATTCCAAATGAACATCATGAATTAATTTGTGCCTCAGTTTCTCTTAAGGATGGACAGCTTCACAAGAGCACTACTTGTTACTTTTTTAAAAAAAAGTTTGTCTCATGTACACACGTCTGTCATCACCTACTGCACACAACACACTAAAGCACCTTTGAACTCTGATGAAGCTGCTCAAAGTGATGCTTTCTACTGTCTGCTGGTCAAGGGTCTTTAAAAACTATTTTCACTTTTAGTGGATTTTAGAAGGTACAGGAGGCTCTAGAAGAGACTGTTTCAAGCCTGCATCTTGATGATCCTGTACATCTTCACCCCATACAAACAATACGACAGAAAGGTCAGGTATATGACAAGTTGGAGGCTGTAACTCACCTTCTGCCACCCTTTTGCTATTGCAGAAAGACCTTCTAGGGAAGGACCTTAGGGCAGTAGGTGAAGATCTAGGCTTACAATCCAAAGATCTGTAGGCTTTGAAAGCACCTCTGAAGATTTTCCTCAATAAGAAATAAATGAAATCCTTCAAGGCTTGAGGAGAGCCAATGCAATCTCTGAACTAGGCTTATCCCCTGCTTCCAAGACATGACTATACAAAATATGAGCAGGTTAAATAGTCAGAGAACCCAAAGAACATTATAGAAACATATAGAACTTTTCAAATATAGAGCTGCCCATTTTTAGGCCATGGGATATTTCTAATATGCCCTCTAACTAATGTGGAAGTAAGAACATAGTTGGTTAAATTAATTTTAACTGAAGGAGATGAAAAATCCCACTTTAATAATTATGAACCCTAATTCAGTGGAGAGGGCATTTTAATCAATAAATTAATTAGTTTTAATTCTAGGGCCAGACTACTTTCAGTCTTCTTTTTAATCAGATCTTGTCCATGGTGAAAACTATAAGTTGCCCATGTCTGTTGCAGTGAGAACAGAAGCTGCGGTTACAGAAGAGGGGAGGGGTTTTCCGAGGAGGGTCTGGACAAGCTAGGGAGATGAAAAGGTGGCCTGCAGTTGAGTTTAAAACATCTAAGATAGAGAAGGTGAAGAAGAGGGCTAGTGATGACAGACCAGTTGTTTCTATGCCCAAAGCTCTGGAAGGAAATATTTATCATCCTTTCTTAAAGTCTTGCTTCTAACGAAGTTGATTATAACAGACTTAACAATAAGTAAGGATAGCTTCTAACAATAAGCTTCTGCTTAGGACACTATGTCCGACCACTTGCTTAATATGAGACAATCAAGAAAGACTGCAGCTATACCTTAGTGACTGGGATAGAGTTTACTTTCTGTCTTGTTAAAGCTACAGCTGATTATGTAAATATGAGGATAAAGAGAGCATAGTATAATTAGTGACACCTGAGGTATCTGCAGAGTCCAAGTGTAATAATGCTGGCCAAATACTTAACAGCTATTGACAGTCAAGGGCAATAACTAACAAGTTTGGAGTCAGAGATGAACAGTACATAAACAACATGTGATCATTGCCATGGCTGGTCCAGGGGACCCGCATAGAGCATGTGGGCCCCCACTGATGGACTCAGTCATGCTAGCCCAGAAAATTAGCCAACACCAATGGGCGTTATTTCAGCCATTGTCTAACATCTGTCATGTCCCTGTAAAGTCCCCTGGCCAAGAGTTCAATGATCCTTTTCTCTCCTAGAAGCCTTTTCTATTCTTGGGAGTTTCTGTCATATTCCCCCAATTTCTTGCTAGTTCGTTATTCTTAGTAAAATTTACTTCTGTTGTACATAATCCCACGAGAGCCTACATCTTTAACCTCTTTTGTGTGAGACAAAGGATTTGGAGTCACTATCTCAGATTGACTTTTGTGACATCCAAGTGCCTAATATTTCAAGACCCTGGTTCCAGCACTACTGGGCTGAGTAAGATTCTGATCATACTGAAATCCCCTCATTACAATGGGAAACCTTGCAAAGATAATTCTAGTACTTACTAAATACTGAAGTAAATTCTCCATGAGTGTCTACATTCCATTTTCAGAACAATCTCCCAAAATTGACATCATAATTTTATATAATTCAAAAATTGGGATCCAACATAATTAAGTAATTCAATCCTAAATTTGGATTTGAATCCGAGACTCTTTCTGGAACACCTTCACCTATTTCTTCTGTTACAATCTACCATTTAAAATTAGACCTCAGTGGGATTTCAACATAAAAAATGTTTATCCAAGATTATCTTTTTTAAATGGTGCATTGCATATTTATAAGTACAAAAAGAGAAAAACCTTAGATAAACTGGGAAATAGCTTTGGAATTATTCTTGGAACAGTAGCATAAGCTAACAGTAGTGTAGAGAACCTAAAAGGCACAGATGCAGGGAGAAAGCCAGTATGACATACTCACCAGGGGCTGCGTTCTCACAGAAGACTCGGCTTAGAGTCTTGTGCATGGTTTTGACTTATCTCAACAGATAGAAGAGCCTTGACTTCTGCATATTATAATTGCCTAAATCTGAGGATACATGAACCTTGGTAAAGCAATCCTCGTCTGTGAACCTGCCTGGCCCCTCTTCCCACAAAGGCAATCCTGAATGTGGAACTCCACATGCTTGGTGGGTCCAAGGCCAACTGGGCCTGACTCTTCATTTCTGCATCCTTGCCTAACCAAATTATGACCCTACACTTTTTGGAATATGTGAATGCAGAACTTCATTGAGAGAACTGCACAGCAGTGTTTTGTTTCATCAGATGGCTGGTCTGTGGCTACCTCAGTCACGTTGACATCTTTATTTTCTCTCTCCACCTTCCTTCATGTTGATTTCTCTACTGTCTGTCTTTCAGGCTGGTTTACACACCTCTGACTCCTCTTGACCCACTTCCTTGGAAAGCAAGCACATTAAACAAAGAACCTTATTGTATGCTCTCCCATCACTAGTAAAGCGGCGATTTTTTGTCTTTGCTGCCAGCTATCTTGAGACATCTCTGAGACCAGAGTGACTACTAACGTGTTGACAGGAAATGAATACTCACACTTGAGCTCCAGCTTGATGAAGTCTGTGTTCCCCAGATTTTCCAGAAATACTCCCCGGGGGATTAATGTCTTAAAGTAGAAAGAAATGTCAGCACTTGTTTCCCCTTGGAAGGTAGAGAAGTGCAGGTAGGATGACGGGTTTGGGAAGGAAGCAGCATTCCAATAATTTCCTGTGGGATGAAGAGAGAAGACAAGTTACCCAGTACCTTGATTAGGACAAATATATATATTTGAGTATAATAAACCTTCATGGGCAGTAGCCATGTATTCCTAAACAATTGCAGAGAGAGCAGAGACTCTTCAGGCGAGCTGTCTTTGAGTTGTGCCTGGAGTTATAGATGTGGCAGGGGCATGGAGTCAGAAACATTAAGATTTACATGTGAAAGATGTTAGTCTGCAGAGCAAGACTGGAAGCTTTTCTTTTCTTGGGCTTCATCTAAAGAACAGAACATGCACAGGGTGTGAGTCTGTAAATACAGATGGAGGGGTGCTATAAATGTCCTTTAAGGGCCATATAACACATGTGGCTCTTTTATCAGTTCACTAACCCAATTTCATTTTGGGGGCACGTTTTCTTCTCTTAATAAATGGTTTCAAGTTCAGTCTCTAACCATGAGTCCCTGGTGAACTCTTTCGTTCTGGGATATTAGAGCCTGGAATCAGATGCCCTCTGAACTCACCCAGGTGCTTTTAGTCAATCAGTACCATGAAACTCCTGAAAAGGCATGATCTATCCTTCCCAACCATTGCCTGGCTGAGTGGCCAGTGTATCAGGAAGAACAATTTATAGGACATAATAAAACTTTAAACCAGCTAACTCAGATTCCATCAGGACTAATGGATCAAGAAGTTAATACGGGACCATGACCTGACTTGCATCTTGATCTTCTGTGGAGACTTCTTTCTAATGTGCACGTTTGACCATCCCAGGTTAAGGCTGATTAAGATAAAAATCTTTAGATGTGTTTTAAAGTAGTTTCTAAAGCCTTGAGCTTTAACATTAATTCCACAGTCTGTCTTAATGGTGTGTACCTGTCTTTTGAAGATCACAGTAGGTGAGCCGGGCTTACTTCATTAGTCTATACTCATCTACAAACTTCACTTTCTTTTCTCTAATAAAAACTGTGTGCATACGTGACACTAAATCCAATTACTATTCTTTAATGAAGGTAACTTTATGTCGGCACTGCTATACTTAAGCCATAATTTTAAATTAAACATGTAGTATTGTTCCACTCAGATATTAAATTACCTTCTTACCTCACTAAAGCTATTTGTTTTTGTAGGCATCTAGGATATAGTGACATCCAGATAAGTGCATGGAATATTTAAAGTTAAATGCATTATAGATATACACATTAAAATTTTAACGGGTTTATGTGAGCCACCTCAATGATTTCTCAATAAAGCAACACCAGACTGTAAGTGGCTTAGTGCCGCTCGTTGGGGAGAGAAAAAAAAATCTTAAGTGTTTATGTTCCTGAAACAAAACAAAGATAACGTTATCCCTTGGTTAGTTTCAGTACCTTGGTGAATATCAAAATCTGAGGATGGAAGTCCCTTAAATAAAGTGCTGAAATAGTTGCATAAAATTTGTGTATATTAAATCATCTCCAGATTACTGGTGATACCTAATACAATGGGAATGCTGTGATAGTTATCAGTTGTCATACTGGGTTGTTTAGAGAATACAGAAGGGAAGTGTTTGCATTTGTTTACACATGGAGTATACTCTTTCCTCATACCTTTAGGTGGGTTCTGAAGGCTGGAAGGCTGGATTAAATTTGCCAGCTTGTATGGCACTTGCTGAGTCACCTTGCTGGTGGCCCCACCTTTTCGATCGGAGTCTCAGTGGGCTGAAGGTCAGTGAGTAATCTATGCTAACCTGCTAGTAAGCCTAAGGGATCCACTTGTCCAGGCTTCCCCGAGCACTGAGATGACAAATCGTGCCACTATATCTGGCTTTTGTTTACGTGGGTTACGGAATCTAACTCAGGACCTCACGCTTGGACAGAAAGCTTTTTCCAAATGAGCCATATTCACAGCTTCTAAAAATTAGTTTTTCAAATGTAGTTCAGTTGCCAAGTCTGTAGACACAGCCAAAGGTCACCTGGTGGGTTCTGATTGTTAAGCTTCTATTACGTCAAACTTTGTGGTTTGTTAAGAATATACTTTGGGCTGAACACCGAGTTGGGGGCGAGAATTTGAGGGTGGGGAGGTGGGGGGGGGTAGGTGGGGACACATCCTCATAGAAGCAGGAGAAGTGGGGATGGGATGGGGGTTCCTGGGTGGTGGGGGAATGGGGTAAGTGGATAAAATCTGAAATGTAAATATAATATAGAATAAAAAAGAATACATTAAAAGTAAAGTCATATGAGACATATAAGAGTTCTACAGGAAAATAAGCAGAAAAAATAAATTAAAATAAAAGAATATACTTTGCGTACAGTGCTGAATGGATGACATAAAATAGTTCCTAATGTTTCCTATTCTCTGGAGCTGTCCCAGAATAATGGTCTTTCTCTTAACTACCTTAGTAGATAATATACACTTGAGAAGGCAGGGAAAATATGTCTGTAGGTGTCTTTCATGGGGTAAAAAGATTTGTAGAGGGTCGAGGGTCAAGGAAGTTATTCGGTCAGTAGGTCAGTAGAGTGCTTATCTAACATGTGTTTGATCCTTAGCTCTGCATAGCCAGCAATAGTGTGGTATGGGCTTGTAACTCAGGAAGTAGAGGCAGGAGGATCAGAACTTAAAGGTCATTCTTGGCTATTCAAAGAAGAGCAGAGCCTTGATTCTAACTCAAATTAAAAAAAAAAAAAACGATGGGGGTAGGAACTGCTTGTTCTTAAGGCATTTAAAAGTCTGAGTGTAGTTTTAAGTTGCTGTGTTTTAACCGTTCATAGCTTTCAGCAGAAGAATATGTGCTCAGTTCTTTCTAGGGAAACGAAAATGATGCTGGGTAGGATAATATTGGAATAAGAAAGGATCATTACTGTCCCTGACATGGAGGCTGTCACCCACGGGTCGAGCCTTTTCCTTGGGCCCACATCAGGTGTTCCATGTGGGGAGGGAAGGGGTATTTTCCCTGCCACCAGGAAATCTGGTACTTCTTTGAGAAAACCTAAATCAAATGAGGAGTTGTTATACCCATTAGGAACCTCCAGGTTAGAGGGGGTGAAGATTCCATAACCCCAGGCCAGGAGGGTTCTGTTGGTCCTAACTAGGGGAAAGTCCTTTAACATCCTAAGAGCCTGCCAGGATCCAGGTCCCTGTGGTTCTCCAGCCTTCCTCAGAGCAATTCTGTCTCTTTAGGTTGAATCCCCAGGACAGGAATGTAATTAATGTTTTCAAGTTTCAATCCAATCAAGTACATTCTTATTATCTGGGGTGGCGATGCATTAAAAGAAGGGCAGTTGTCTGAAGTGATTCTAGGAAAAAGAAAGCTAAAAGGAAAACATGTCAGTATTTATTTGAGGTCTGGGTCTAGTTATTCCGATAGGAATATACCCAGAGACGAGAAGGCAGTTCAATCAGTTCTTCTCATTTGATGAAACATCTCTACAGACGGCAATTCCATTTGTTCTAATTCTGTGCTCACTAAGCAACTTCAATCTAATTCGGTCTCTTAAATGGGCTTATTCATGGGGAAACCATGCCTTGTACCAGTGGTGTTACCAGGATCCTGGAAATGTCTGGATTGTCACCAGCTACCTCTGTTACTTGTGAGTGTCCAAAATCTTTGGGTGAATTTGTAAAATCCACACTCCGTCAACAGCAGGAAGGCCTCTGCTCTGGCCTGGTAAGGTCACAGTTGTGTCTACTCCGGAGTTGCAGGGTGGTGGTTGGGGGTTGAGGCTTGGGAATCAACTGGGAAACCGGCAGAGGATATTTTGACTCTTTTATTTATCTTGAAAAAGTCCTTCCCTTTATTGTTTACTTTAAAAATATTTTAGTTGTTGTTAGTGTGCGCATGCATGCCTGTGAGTGTGCAAAAGTGTGTGAGTGTGTGTGTGTATGCGTGTGTGTATCATTGTATCTGCATGAGTGTGTGTATGTATGTATAAGTGTGTCTGTATGTGTGAGAGAGTCTGTGCTTGTGTGCCTGCATGTGTGTGTGTATGTGTAGTGTACACATACATACAGGTGCACACACGGTATGGCAAGGCTGTAGAGATGAGAAGATGACTTTTGGGAGCTGTTTTACTTTCCTTCCATCCTGGGGTCTGGGGATTGAACTCAGTTCAGGGGGCTTATGTAGCACTTTGCCCACTGAGTCGCCCATCATGCTGGTTTAGTGTCCATCTTTTTAAATGTCTGCTTTAGTTATAGTATATCACACACTCCCTATATGAATATAGTGTCAAAAAGAACGAATAAGCAAATGTGCCCAATGAGATGTGAGCTGCCTTTCTTTTCTTCTGAAGAAGATACTATTGCTTGTATTTTATGTATGTATTTTGCCTGCATGTAGATTTGTGCACCACCTGCTTGCCTGCTAAAGCAGAAGAAGGTGTGAGATTTCTGGGAACTAGAGTTACAGACAGTTGTGAACTGCCATGTGGGTGCTTGGAATCAAACCCAGGTCCTCTGGAAAAGCAACCAGTGCTGCTCTTGCCTTCGGAGCCTCCTTTCTAGCCCTGTGAGCTCACTTTCAATGAGTATGTATAAAGATAAAAGTTTGAATGCTGATGTCCCAGACCCTTAGTGACCTTTCCTGTGTCTTGTCTGGAAAGTTGGTTGCTCAGCCTTGGGGACTTTGAGTTATAACAAATAATGCAAGAGGTTTGCTCGGTGTGCATTGCATTCCACCATGCAGGAAGCTGATAGCACTCTTGCTGTTTGTTTATATTGCTTCTAGTTGACCATAAGCTTATGAAAGCTGAGATAAAACTATTTCATCTCCATAACCTTTGGCCTCAGAATATAGTCAGTACTCTATAAATAACTGCTAAAGAAATGAGTAAGTGATTAGTTACTCCTCATTTATATCTAGTTTTAATTCCATATGCAAATACTTCATGGGTCAAATGTGGTTTATGTGTACCCTGAGTATTAAATATGCTAAATAAATATCAATAAAGGCTAATGCTGTTTTAGCACCCACAAATAACCAGACGCTGAATCCACCAGCACACCATCACTTTCTTCATTCATGACTTTATCTCTATTATTCCCTGTAGACTTCATTGAACAATGCCAAGCATTTGCGGGACTAATGGTCTCGTAACCTTAAGGCTATTGAAATAGTTACAATTTGTACTTGCTATCAAGGTCAGTGCTATGGAGGGGAAAAGCACATTGTATGAGGCTATCAAGTCAAAATAAGTGAGTCCCTGGATGATAAGAACTGAGTGACAGCAGGTGGCGGGGACTGAGCCAGCATGGACAGGCAGAGGGGGGAAAGTTAGAAATCAAAAGGGAAGGTGTGCTACCGAATAGAAATGAGTGTCTGAGATTAGAAGGGTCGGTCAACAGTGACAGAATAATGAGGTAGGTGGAAGGTTTAAGGACACAGCCCTGGGCTGGAGCCACTGTCCTCTGAGGCTTGGCACAACGGTTGGTGTGGCATTGAGAGCTCTTCAAGCTTGAAAGTGATTCCATCATGGGAGAAACTTATCAAATAAATTCATGCCAAGCCAGGCTAGGCTTATCCTACGTGTCCAGAGAAAGCAGGGTGGCATCTCCAGCTAAATGTCAGGGAGGGCTGGGAGCCCAAACCAGGTGTCGCTGACACTCAGTGTCACTACAAACCTCAGGAAGTCAGTAGGTGAAAACACTATGTCAAGTTCTTCACTAGCCACTTACTTGACCTGATCAATGAATGTTTGGTGTGAGATACTAGCCTCAGAATTCCTAGAGCTATTTTCTGAGTAGCAGTCTTTTATTTTAAGTCCAATTTTCTTTCCTTACAAAATATTACACGAGAAGCCTGCCTGATGTCTTGTGGCCTAGGTGGGCAGAGCAAGCCTGAAAAGATCCTTGCCCAGTGCCATACAGTACAGGCAGCACATAACATTCTTAAGATGACCCCAGATACCCAGAGGCCCCATGTATCACTAACATGAACAAGTCAGTGGGGGAAAGATGTAAAAGAAAGAACAGCAGAATGATGTATGCACAATGAAGAGAGGCAGAACTGGAGACTCACAGGTAGTGAGTGAGGGACAGCCTGAAGTGAATAGCTGGCGATTCTACATGAGACCATGGTGAGGTCCTGGCCCATGTTGCCACTAAGGATCATGTCTGGGTCCATGGCCTTGCATCAGTGGGGTTCTGTTTTCACTTTGCCAATACAGCTGGCCCTGGTGGCTAGATCACAGTGATCTGCCTCGATGACATGAGAGTAGGAGAGCTGGCTCTAGCCCTTGCTGGCTGTGGAGTTTCATTTAGAGATCTTGTCTCAACATAAGGTGTCAAGCATAGAGAAAGACACCTGAAGTTAACATCTGACCTCCATATGTGCAAATATACATGCACAAACACATTCCATACTAAACACACACAGACACACATGTACACGCACGGGGACATGAACGCATGCATGCACACCTTTGAGTGGAAGTTATTAATTTATATTCTTAGGTATTTTCTATTGATTTTCCAGGAGGTGAGATGAGTCTCCTTTGCAATTTTTTTCTCCAGACAGTCACACTGCAAAATTTGTGAGTCTGTGAAGATTTAGCATTTGTATGTTTAAGATGGCATGGCCATCACTTTACTAATAAGCCAGGTAATCAAATATATTTTATCTCTGTATAATTCTTTGTTTCTCTGGGATCAATTTTGTCTCCTTTGCTCAGCTATTCATGTCCTTGTCATGGCTTCCAAATTCACTATCACAACTTCATAGCTTTTCTCAAATGTTTCCAAAGATTAAGCATTTCCAGTCATTTACCAGTCATGACTTTGAGCTCTGGAGACAGCCTCTACTTCTGTTTCCATCTGGATAAGCAGGTCTTGGTGTTTAGCTCCTGTCCTGTGATCTCTCTCCCCCATGTAGCCAAGCCTGCCTCTTTTCCTTTTCAGGAATCTATTCAGAGGTGTCATGACATCCCATTTCTGTGTCTGCACCCTCATTTTCTGGAATCACATTTTCAGTTAGCATCTTGAGGAAAGGGGTGCTTGAGGTTAACTTTCCAAATCCTTGTTCTTCTTCTGATAAGCCATTATTCACATCTAATTGAGACAACTCAGAAAGACAATTGTCAAGCTGTCTAGGTTGCTGTGGAGAAAGCTAATGCTCTCTGATTATCATGTGTATACCCACTCCTTATGTAGGGCCACAGACTTAAATAGTTTCTTAATCTTTTCCACCCTAAACCTGTTTGTTTTAATCTATCAGTTTTCTTGCTCATTTTCAAGGTTAATTTTGATCTTTTAAAAAAATTTATCTTTGTAATCTACTTTGAGCATCCTTCCAGTATTATTTTTAGTCTTGCAAGTTGTTTGTTTGTTGTTTAGTAGTGCTCCACTTAGGAGAAGGATCAAGGACACAGCATCAGATAGCAGGGGATGTAGAGAGTAAGTCTTCAAGGAAGCTCTTGCCCACCTGTGTCTCTGCAAAGCTACTGTGTACTGGCTCCACGTGGACCCCTAGAACCACACAGTCTGGTTTACAGTCCAATGTTGCTGCCTTCACTGACTGAGCGACTCTGGACACCTGATCTTGAAAATTATTAGAAGTTACGATTTTAGTGGTTTTTGTATTGTGCAATGAGCTTTCTATTGTTTAGTATGGGCTGGATGTTGTTAACAATAAACCAGATGACTTCATTTGCATGCAGATTTGGGTTTGTTTGTAGAGGTTTTCTTATGAGTAGTAGGAAAAAAATGACTTCCTGGAAAAGTAGATTTTGCTGAAGAAAAAGCATTATTTTACAGAATAAGCTAACCTCAAAATTCAGGGCTCCAAGAGAAGATGTTGCCCTTGGGCTTTGGTTGGTCACCTGTACTCTCTTCAGCATTCCACCTTCTCCAGAAGGTTCTTTCCATTGCTGAGGCCCAAAAGGGCAATACTGCCAACAATAATTGTGTTCTTTGAGCTACAACTGGGCTGAGCCCTATAGAGGACATGAGATGCTCCAACTCTGAAGGTCACAGAGCTCAGAGTGTTCCCAGTTCTGCACAAGAATGAGAAAATGGGTTTGTTCCCAATTAGTCATCAAAGCCACACGCTGAACTCATGACTGACACATTTAAGTGTGAATGGTGCAGATAGGTGATTTTACTATATTTTCAGTGCTTGGAATAGTTGTGTGTACTAGATCTTTAAAGATTAGAAAAAAGTACCTCAAATTTCTCATAATGTCTCTTGATTTAGGTCCCACACCCCCCTTATTAAAAACTTTTTAATGAGACCCATGATTTGTACTTGGTCTTTTGGGGGTTTGCAACTAACAGTTAATAACATGCAGAAGTGGAGAAATGAATAGGTATGAGGGAAACTTTCGGGGCTTCATAGATTCCATTTACATTGTAGACTTAGAAAAATACTAAATAATTCCATAGGATTGATTCTAAGAGAGGAGAGACTTCAAGATCAATTCTCCTGTATTCAGGCATAGTTGAAAATGAACCATACATTATGTCTTGTCCATAGAGGGGTACAGGTTTGTGTCTATTATTTTCAGGGTGGTGTTTCACAAGTGGTGCAGTACCCACTGATGGACATACTGGGGCAACTCTGGGTAGCGCCTATCATGTAAAAATGCTGGATGAGTCAGGGATGAATACTTGTGCTTCGCTGCTCCTTTCCTGAACACTTTCATTCATTTCATGATTTCTAGTACGTGACTGGAGATTATTGGTTGTCAAATCTACGCATGCAGTTACATCTGTACTATGAGTTAAGGTCAAAGTAAGGGCTTGTTGAACAGCTTTGTCTTGACTCAACAGAAGATGAACACTTAATGTCTGAAAGTGAGCATAGTTTTATTTCATATTAACTTAGAGTGTTCTCCACCTCACAGAATAGGACCTATCCCACTGTATCCTCAAGCTAGAGACCCAGGGAATCATTCCTGTGCATCTATATAGTTGATCCCCATGGCCCCAGATCTGTATCTTTCAATCTTCTGAGATGCTTCCCTTCATTTCTATTCCTTTCATGGCCTTGGCTATGACCATACTTTTGCCTGAAACCTATAGCAACCTCCTCTCCTGGTTCTGCTTCTTATGTTTTCCATCCTTCATAAGACCAACCAAGAAATCTCCTAAGTTTGCACTCATGCATAAAACCTCAATGGTTTCAAATGACTGAAGAGTATATTGTAGCTTCTCTGAACTAGCACTGTAAGTCCATTTCCAAGCCTCTGTTTATGCCACTAGCTCTCTCAAAATACTCTCATTGTGTGTGTCTGTTTAGTATTTACATTGCTTACTCTGTATATTTTTTTCAGCACTCTGGGATTGAACTCAGACCTTATACAGGCTAGGCAAGCACCCTGTCACTGAGTTACACTGCAGCCCTTTTACAAGCTTAAAAAACAGTTTCCAAATAGGATGTCATTAAGTTACCCAGGCTCTCTTGCCTTGAATTTGTGATTCTCCTGACTTGAGTTCACTCACTAACCCAAGCTGCATTAAAATTTGCAATCCACCTGTTTGGCCTACCGAGTCTTCTTTTCTTCATGTTTGGATGTTTGAAGGGTGTAGAGAAAAAAAAACCCCACCTTCCCCCTTTCTATAATTTTTTCTTCCTTTATCCCTATAACCTATGCATGTTAATCTTACCTGGTTTCTATTCCATCTTAAGGTTCAGTCTCACGGATCCCTCCTCCTGAGGGCTTCCTTGGTGCTTCCCTGAGCTAGTGATACTGTTTCTGCTCTCTGTTCCCAGGACATCTGGTATCTCTTGTATTATTACAATGTAACTTACTATATTATTACAATGGCTTTCATGTGCTTCTCTCCTCTGTTAGGCTACAGGTTTTAGGTTGGAGAGATTTCATTGTCTACTTTCTTTCTCCCAGTTAGACAGCCAGATATTGTGCTTAAGAATTTGAACCATCACTAATTCCAATATTAATTAATGCTAGTCATTGATCTACAACACCTATTTTTGGTGGTTTCAGAACTGAATAATTATTTAACCTGAGGATGGATTCTCTTTCAGGTTTTAGATTATGCATGACATTTACCTTTTTAGGGATCTACTATGGTCACCTTCATATTCAAAGTTCCTCAGTGAGTTGACAACGTTGGGCATCGTATGTGCCCTCGGGCCAGCTCTGTGAATGCAGTTTCTATTCTCACTGTGCTATTTGCTTCCTCTTTTCTTTTCCTCTCCTCATATATTTGGATTCATGCTTTAATGCCATTAAGTTCCCATTTTATTATCTGCTCTGTTGTAATGAAGAGCGGTGGCAGCAGGCTTGTAAAAGACTGTGATGCATTTAGCCACACTCGGCAGTCGCTCAGGGAAGGGTGCTATAACAGGAGCCAGCCTTTATGTATTGATGAACCACAAAACCTCTAGAGCCTCACATCCATAGAAAAACAGATTTTATATCAAATCCATTAGGTGAGTAAAAACGTGGAAAAAGGCTGCCCATTTCAGCAGAGTGACGGATGTGGAGATCGGAACACACTCTGCATGCAGGGTAATGGATTGATAGGATCCATACAATTATGTTACACACATCAAAGTTTCCTTTCTGCACTCTTTTCATTACAGGAAATAAAAAGATTCATACATCCTGTTACATGAATGCTATCATTTCTTACTGAAAATAATAACCTGGTCCCTATGTCTCTGGTGGACCATTATTGCAGCGGGCTGAAGAACATCACTAGAGGGAAGAGGTCATCTTTGAAAGCCTCAGTTTCTTTATCTAGAAATTGGGCAAAACAAGAAGAGGTCTTGGCAACAGCTTCAGAAAGAAAAAAGAAAAAAGGAAGTTGAAATAGCAAACACTGAGATGGAGCAGAAATCTCCACTTGCAGTGACAATAGAAAAATTGGGAAGACTTCTGTGCCCTCAGGGTGAGACAGTCAGTCTGGAGTATTGCATCATGCACTGAAGATTCTTTATTGCTTCTGTGCATCTCTCAAGAATAGAGGACTTGAAAGAAAGCTGGATACCAAGTTTGAAAACAGCTAAGAGCCAGTAATTCCCAGCATAAAAAAATTAATAAATTCCATCAAGATGGAAATGCCCTTGGACTCTAAGACTCAGAGGGAACTCTGAGAACACTGTTCCACTTTGCAGTTGTCCTATTTGCTTGAAACAGTGGAATTTAGACACAGCACTCTGTGGCGATGAGCCGGGGTTAGGGATTGGAAGGTGTTGCTTAGGGATTACAGGGGCCACCCATCAGCCTCTGCTTATGAAATCGAGAGTAACTTTTTGGCGTTCTGCGAACAAATAAAGGTGGATGGGAAGGCATCTAATGGTTGATTTAGAAGAGTGTGAACGGCCAATGAGTCTGCAAGCACAGCACAGAGCACCCAATGGTAGCTGGCTGTTTGAAGTGCCTCGGGACCCTGCTTACCAGAAGCGACTGAGGGATGGGTGGTTACCCTCTCACTTCTGCCCCAAGGGTCCATGCGGATCACACTGAGTCTGACTGAGGCAGCACTGAAGGTTTTCTCTGCAGAAAGAGGCTCTGCTGTAGGACTGCACTTGTCCTTCTCAAAGATAATGTGGTAGAAAGGTATATACAGGGACAATGGAATATGGAAAGATGATTACAGTGCAGAGCGGGAGGCCATGCCAATTTATGGTTTGATTTCCATTTCCTGCCTCCGAAGTTCGGGCTGTGAGGTGCAGGTTTGCATCTCTTTGTTTTGCCTTTGAGGTTCTGGTGGAAAACTGCATGTTCTGAATGAAGTTTTTCCTGAGCCACTCAGTAATTGTAAAAGTAAATTTAGACGATAAGAAAAGCAAAGGCATCAGTTGAAACTGCCACAGCACGGCTGTAGGTTTTGCTGATTTGAAACTGAGTGGACGGCGGCATAGTCTGGGGCTGGAAAGCGATTATGTTCACCAGTCTGGCAGCCACCCAGGGTACAGAGGCTGGGAAACACGTTGCATTCTGACCTTTTCCAGGCTAGGGCTCCAGCGCATGAACCAGGATGTAGAAAGATTCAGACTGAAAGGTGCACAAACAAAGCACTGAGTGGATTCTGATGGAAGCCATCTCACATCTTGCCTCTGCAAAACTTTATGTGGAGTTCATGGGGATTTATTGTTTCAGGAACATAAGGACACTTACTTACAGATGCAGGAGGATAAATTTCAGGTCCATTTAGTATTGGAAAATGGCTGTTTCATTGCTGATTTCAATCCACTTGACTTTCCCCTTAATCTTCCACTTTCTACCTCAAGTAGAACACCGCGTGTGTATGTGCAAACACACATACACACATAAAAGCACACTCTCATTACACACACACACACCACATATCACATACACTTGCACATGGTCACAGACATATTTTTCTGGGTCAAGACTTCAATTATTTGGGTGATCTTTTTTTGTTTGTTTGTTTGTTTTTCGAGATAGGGTTTCTCTGTGTAGCCCTGGCTGTCCTGGAACTCACTCTGTAGACCAGGCTGGCCTTGAACTCAGTAATCCACCTGTCTCTGCCTCCCAAGTGCTGGGATTAAAGGTGTGTACCACCACTGCTTGGCTTTGGGTGATCTTTAAAAGTTTGAAGAGTTTTTGATAGTGATCAGATGTAAACAGCTAGGGTGGTGATTCTCAATCTGTGGGTCAGGATACCCTTGGGAGTCACTGAGTCTGACACACATATGCACACACATATATACACATGTGTTTGATTATTTAGGTACAGAGTAAAGGAAAAAAATCTAAAAAGATTCACAGCAGATTTGAATACTATCTACTTTTGTGGATGATATTTGATGGTCAGTTTACTTAGGAATTCTATTTTAGGTGGTTGTGTATGTGTGTGCTGTTTAGTTTTATGTCAACTTGACACAAGCTACAGTCATTTTGGAAAAATGCTTCACTAGATTGGTCTGTCGGCAAGCCTCGGTGCATTTTCTTTGTTTATAGTATAGGAGGGCCTATGGACAGTGAGAGCCCTAGGCTAGTGGTCGTGGGCACTAGAAGAAGGCAGACTGAGTAAACCTGGATGAGGAAGCTGGTAAACAGCATTTCTCCAATGGCTTTTGCCTCAGTTTCTGCTTTCAGGTTCCTGCCCTGTCTGAGGTCCTGCCGTGACTTCCCTTAGCTATGGAATATGCCCTGAGAGTTGTAAGCTGAAATAAACCTTTTCTTCCCAAAGATTCTCATTGTCCTAGCACTTTGTCACAGCAAAAGAAACACAATCTAAGACAAGTGTGTTTTTAAGCAGTGGAAAGGAAGAAGAGCAGAAGAAAGCTAAGAGGGAGGAGAGGGAGCTGCAATGTCCCAGGTAGGCGTCTAGGGAGACGGAGGGTCATAGGGAAGGATTTCTCCTCAGTGAGCATGAACAGGGAGCCTCAGAGCATGAGGAACCAATCTCATTGTGTTGCACTCCGCAGCGCACAGGCATCTGGTACCCCTGGTGAGCTAGATGGACATGTTAGCTAGTTTTCACTATCTTTGATTATTGTACTATATAAACTTTGAAGGAAAATTTACCTTTGAACTATGGTGGATTGAATACGCGAGACTTCAGCTTTTACCTAGGGATTATAGGTCTACCGGCTTCATTTCTAACCCACCTTCAAGCTTCAGTGGGAAAAAAGTCCATTCTTCCTAACACTGAGGAAGAATAGGATTTCTGAGGCCACACTATACACAGGAGACACCTAGAGGCTATTGATTTATGCATCCCTGTATTGCCAGTCATCCATCCATCCATCCATCCATCCATCTACCCATCCATCCATCCATCCACCCACCTTCCCACCTACCCATCATTCATCCATCCATCCAAATGACAAACTTGCCAAGCAACTCTTCAGCCACCAGCTAACAACTCTGTACATCTTTCTTCTTATAGTGAGTTTTCACTGCTTTTAAACAAATTTGTTCCCATCAAATTTATTCCATTTAGATTCAGATTGGTTTTTACAATTATTTGTCATAGCTCAGATACACGGAACCTTCTCATGTTTCAGGAAGTATGTTTGATACAGACAGTTGTTATCATGCGTAAGTCTCACTTTGGATTGCCATTACTATCTACATTTCTCTTACCACAAAAAAGAAACAAGAGGCGAGAAGATTTGGTGTGAACACTTATAGTTTTATTTTAAGCCTAGGTCTCATGGCTTTGATGCTGGTGCTCTTTCTACAAACAATAATGTTTCTTTAATGTAAAGCATTAAAAAAAAAAAAAAAAACTCCATCCTCATTGCTTGTAGCTGATGTGGGAGAGTGTTAACCCTTAAAAGCATCTTTAAAGGTTGGTGGCAAATGGACACTGGAAGTCAGTCATTGTAATTGCATCCTTTTAAATCTTTAGTTCTGAGGTCCAGTAACCTGTGGGAATTGTTGTGCCCTTCTCTTCCAGTTTCAATTCAGAAGACCATTCTGTGTGGTCTGGAGGTATAAAATTCACAAAGAAGAGTAAACACAACAGTCATGCAAGGTCATATGCCTTTCCTGAAGACTCATTCTGTGCATGTCGTTGAGGCCTGCACTTTATGGGGGAAACATACATATCAGAGTAATTCATCGTTCTGTCTTTGCCTTTGGTAGGATGGACTCTATACTCCCCCTTGGTCACTAGGCACATATATTTTTTTGTGTGTGCCTTAAAGGACTAGCATGTTGTGCCTTCAAATTTTTCTGTAGATGATCCATAGCACAGGCTTTTCCCTTCTGTGCTCAAGTCACTCATATCTTCAGTGCCAAGTCCATCCACTTAAAGAAGCAAGTGTGAACCTTAATCTAAACTCACCCCAATCCTTCTTAGCTGATTTTTTTGGCACCATATAGCACCACCTAAGATATGTATTTATTTTAAAGTTTATCTATGCATTTGCTGATTTCTTTTGAACTGAGTTATAATGTATGAATGGAATTCCTTTGCTTATTTTTTTCTCTGCTTTGTTTTTGGCACCTTGTCCTTTCTTAGCACATATTAGGTACTTATTAAATATGGTTTCCTGAGTAAAATATACTATGTTGGGCCTACCAGTTTTGGAACTGTGGGTTTGTAGTCTCAGAGGTAGGGGAGGTTTCTAAAGATCAGTGTTTAGATTTACTCTTACTAATTTTTCACTCTAAACTCTCTGATACATCGTATCAAAATATTTACTATTTTAAAGTAACATTGAGCTGAATTTTAAGTACACACACACACACACACACAGAGGCATGGGATGGTGGACAGCAGCTTGGTAGTGTTAACATGTAATGGAGTGCTAGAGAGGCTAGTTGTCCAAATCTCCATGCTTTACAGATGGTCTTCAGTGAATAACCTTACGCCCATTTCCTAATGTGGGCTTAGGAGAAGACATCAATCTAGTTGTCCCAGTTACTTTATGAAAGATTTAGTACAACTAAAGACTCTTGCAATCTTGGTCGCTCCTGGCACAGGACTTTGTTTACTCAGTGTAGGAAAGTGAGAAGATTGTGTCCCTGTGTTGACTGAGGATAAAAATCTTCAAGTTCAGTTTGTTTTTACATCACATGCTGTGGGGTAAGTGGAAGAACCAGCCTGTGATGAGATGGATAGAATGTGGGAGGGGAGAGTAAATCTCCTGTGAGAGGAGCCTGGAACCTATGAGAAGGCCAGGTGGAGCCAGGGATAGGAGAAGGTGTATCCCTTTAGAGGGGAGAGTAGAACCTTGAGAATGGAGGGTGGATCCCATGAGATGGGAAGGTGGAGCTCATGGTCTTCTGCTTCTGGTAGCCCTTATCTCCTCAGGCATCGATAGCTGCATCTCTCTTCACCATGTTACCAACTACTAATAAGTAAGCTTACGAGGGCTCTACTATTGCTCACATCCTTCCATTTTTTTAAGAACGATCTTAGAGTAATAAAAAGACAGTTCCATTAGAGTTAATTGAGTGCTAGCAGTAGGATTCTGACCATCAACACAGTGTGGAGCGACTCTGTCAGTGTTCATGCTCACACTTTTACTTATAAAAATATACAAAAATAATCATCTAGTTGTTGCTCACCACTGCTGGCATGCATACAGAGAAATGTTCAACCATACCATTACTGGATTTTTCACAATATACTGTGTCATGGTTTGAATGTAAACTATCCCCATGGGCTCATATATTTGAATACTTGGTGGTGTTTGTGCAAGTCCTGGACTGCTTAGAAGATAGAGCCTTGATGGAGGAAGTAAGTCACTGAGGTAGACTTTGGGCTTTTCTATCCTGACCCCACTTCTTATACCACTCTCTGCTTCTATACTGACTGTGTAATATGGCAGCAAGACTTCCTGATTCTCCCCTCATGTCTCCTTTACCATGGCAGCCCATATCCCTCTGCAACTGTGAGCTAAAATAAGCCCCCATGTCCCCTAAGTTACTTCTATTAGGTTATTTTATACAGCAACAGAAATAAAACTACGACAGACTATTCATCTGTCACAAAGAGGAATGAGATCACATTGTTCCCAGAACACGGGCTGGGTCTAGAGAGCCTCAAAATAAGCCAGACTCACAAAGAGAAGGATCACGGGATTTCTCCCATCTGTGAAACCTTAAAGCTGTTTTCATAAAGACATGAAAGCAATTTGTTGGCCTGTTGGGGAACGGGAATGGGATTTGTAGGAGGCTGATAAGTATAGGTTGTTGGGGAAGAATATGATCAAAGTATCTTTTGTAGAGAGGTGAATATGCTATAATACAGCCACTATTGTGCATGATACACTAATAAAAACAATTATTGACAACTGGAAATACAATGCTAAAGCAACACGGTGGAACGTAAACTACTCTAATTTCCCTCTAAATGGGAATTAAATAATAACTTTGATAGTTTATCTGTGTCAGTGAATTTGGCCATTGACATTTTTAAGTAAGAAAAGAAAATCCATTTTTACATTTGAGAAAAATTAAGCCTTAATTGAAAAGTGCTTTAAAAAAAAAAAACTCACCACATCTGGTTAAAAAAAAAAAGTTAAAACATTTTAGGAATCTTCCCTTTCATGTCATTAATAGATTTCAGAATACATTTCTTAGGAGGAAATAAATGGATAATTCTGCCCTACTTTTGTAAGCTTGAAGTACCCCCAAATCATTTTACTGCACACTCATCAGAAAGAGCTGCAGGAAGAGAAAATCTCCTAATGTCATCTGGAAGGTAAGAGGCTAGATCTGATTAGTTTTTACAAAGCATCGCAGTTCTGCTAAGGATTATTTACCACGGAGTATTTCCCTTTTCCCAGGCGGCACTGCGCTTGTGTTCCTATCTGATACTCTAGGCATTTGGAAAACGTGGCTCGCAAACTTTGGTAAGCATCTGAATTATCTGCAGGGTTTTCTGCAAATGTAGCTCCGCAGCCAAAGCCACAACCCAGCGGTTCGAAATATCTCAGCCCAGCCCAGAAATCAGCCCTCTTTAACCAGCTGCTTTGGAAGCAGGTGCTCCTTCCCCCACAAGCGAACGCTGTTTTTGCAGTCTCCACACCTCTCCTATTGCTTATTAGAAGCCTGACTAATTTTGAAGTGTTGTTATTTTGAACTTCATGAAGGGTAAACATGACATTCACTCTTGCTGTTGTTGCAGCCAAATCTGGGCTTCCCACGGAGTGTGCGTGGACAGGATGCCAAGGATTCTTGCTTCACTCCTGAATTCAGGCTTGGATGCTGTGGAGTGCCTTGGCAAGCCATGCGGACATTGAGCCATGCAGGCTGGTTGGCTTTGACATCTCCTTTTCTGCTAGCAAGCTTCGACCCAAAGCCAAGATAGCTCCTGTTTGAGGCCCCTGGAGAATCAGAACTTCCAGATTCTGTCAACACACAGTAGTGGACTGAGAGTTTGGTAGGCAGCCTTTATCTTTGAGATACGGCTATGCTTGTTTATGTAAGTTCTTCTAGTTCTAAGGATATTATTATTCTTTCCAGTTCTCGGTGACCTCTTTCCCCTTTGTTCCTTTCTATCCCTTCTACTGCCCATGGGCTTTATTAAAATATCTGCTTCTCTGCCTTTCTCTGTATTGTCCTTGTACTGTGTTTATCTTTACTGTATTCTGATGAGTCTGACATAGACCTCTGGACCTAGTTCTGAAGCTCAGAGTTCAGAGTGAGCAACCACCATCCCAGGAAGGCTTTCCATCTGTAGTCTCTTGGATGTTTCACTTTAAGTGATGCTGTTGATGATTTGAGGATACAATCTATCATGACCATGGGAGTGAGGCACTTGTTCACATGGCAACCAGCAATCAGGAAGCAGGGAAAGATGACTGCTAGCACTCAGCTGCCTTCTCCTTTCTATTTAGTTCAGGGCCCACCAAGCCTACTTAGTGGTGTTACCACATTTAAGGTCTACCAACTACGGGAGTCCCAAAGCTCCCTCATGGGCATGCATACAGCCTTGTTTCCTAGGTGGTTCTATATTATTACAAGATGAGAGTCAGCATTAACCATCACAAGTTGGATGCCACACTTTGTCAACTGTAACTCCAGAGGCTCTCAAACCAGCCCTGGCCTCTTCTTTCCCATAGCCCTTGTCTCTTGGTCCTGATGGAGCTCCTTCTAGTCCTCCACAGAGGACAGCCTCCTGACCGCAGGCAAAATTAGAAACACATATTACAATTCTTGCTTTAATGCTTAGAACTCTTTCTATCCGCAGAGACATTCCACTCTTGTGTTCCTTCCTTTCTTCCCGGGAAACGAAAATGTTACTGCGATCTAATGATGATAAAATAAAAAAGCAACTACTGAGTAGTGGGAGTTTGTGACATATCATTTATTGTGATAGGTACACATGCATTATTACACTTGGGGTTTACAAACCTCTAAGAAACAGGGCTGTTAGGCTTCTCTTTGCAATGAGGGTGCTGCAGCCAAGAGATCAGATAACATGTCCAAGTCCATGCAGGGCACAGAGGGTTTATCCGAAGACAGAGTGGCTCTGTGAGTCTCCTTTCCCCACAGCTCACTTTGTGAAAACATCTGTCCTGTGAAGTGTGTTTCTGTTCCACATGGTTAAGAGACTCTGAGGACAGTGGAAAGTTCTGACAAGTGTGAGCTAGGCAACTATACTCAACCTGCTGGGTGGGGGTTGCCTTGTCACCCATGTCCCTGTAAAATATAAATGCACAAAAAAGGGACAAGGACAATGGCCCCAGCATCTCCACATTATGGTAACAGTTTTCCAGTGTATGAGAAGCTAAATGCTGAAGGGCTTTGAACTATGATATAGACTGACTTCTTATGCATCTTCTAAATGCGTTCAATGGAATCCTAATCCTAACTTTTATTATATTCATATATACATATGTATATACATACATGTATACATGTGTGTATATGTGTGTATGCATTTAAAGGTCTTACCATAAAAATGGATGAAGAATACTGGATTAAAGAAATTAGACTCTAGATAACCAAATAACCCTATTAAAATGGGGTACAGAGCTAAACAAAGGAAACTCAAATGGCTGAGAAGCACCTAAAGAAATGTTCAACATCCTTAGTCATCAGGAAAATGCAAATCAAAACAACCCTGAGATACCACCTCAAACCAGTCAGAATGGCTAAGATAAAAAATGCAGGTGATAGTAGATGATGGTGAAGATGTGGAGAAAGAGGAACACTCCTCCATTGTTGATGGTATTGCAAGCTGGTACAACCACTCTGGAAATCAGACTGGCAGTTCCTCAGAAAATTGGACATAGCATTACCTGAGGACCCAGCTATACCACTCCTGGGCATATACCCAGAAGATGCTCCAACATATAACAAGGACGTATTCTCCACTATGTTCATAGCAGCCTTATTTATACTAGCCAGAAGCTGGAAGGAACTCAGATGTTCTTCAACAGAGGAATGGATACAGAAAATGTGGTACGTTTCCACAATGAAGTTCTACTCAGCTATTAAAAACAATGAATTCATAAAATTCTTAGGCAAATGGATGGAACTAAAAAATATCATCCTGAGTGAGGTAACCCAATCACAAAAGAACACACATGGTATGCACTCACTGATAACTGGATATTAGCCCAGAATCTTGCAATACTCAAAATTCAACTCACAGACCACATGATGCACATGAAGAGGGAAAACCAACTGTGGGTGCTCTGGTCCTTCTTAGAAGAAGTAACAAAATACTCAAGGGAGCAAATATGGATACAAAGTGTGGGACAGAAACTGAAGGAGGGGCCATCCAGAGACTGCCTCAGCAGGGTATCCATCCCATGTGCAGTCACCAAAGGCAGATGCTGTGAATGCCAGGAAGTGCAGGCTGACAGGAACCTGATATAGCTGTGTTTTTAGAGGTTTGCCAGAGCCTGACATATACAGAGGCAGATGCTCACAGGTAACCATTGAACTGATTATGGGGTGAGGAGAGCAACAATACCAACCAACCAGAGCTCCCAGGGTCTAAACCACCAGCCTGGGAGCACATAGGGAAAGATCCGTGGCTCCAGCTGTATATGTAGGGGAGGATGGTCTTGCTGGGCATCAGTGGGATAGGAGATCCTTGCTCCTGTGAAGGCTGGATGCCCCATTGTGGGGGAATTTGAGGGCAGAAAGGTGGGAGTGGGTGGGTGCACATTCTCATAGAAGCAGGAGGAGGGGAGATGGGATAGGGGGTTTCAGGGTGGGGAAATGTTGAAAGGGGATAACATTTGAAATGTAAATAAAATATCCAATAAAAATTAATTTAAAAAAGTGTTACCCAGGTTTTTGTCATTAAGAACTACAGTGCTTTATAATTCTTGGGAGGAATAGCAGCAGGTACTGGTGCATGAGTCTACAGTATTCTTTCTTTCCAGCCTTTTCGTTCATTTGTTCATTCGTTTGTTCATTTGTTCGTTTGTTTCTTCCTTCCTTCCTCCCTTCCTTTCTTCTTCTCTTTTTTTGTTTAAGAGTATGAGGTATTTGTATTTTGCTATATCAAAAGAGATACATGGCATTTCTATTCATATACATTCTATACTAGTATCTGAAGCATGTGGACTTTGTCATTTCTTTGTATGTAGATTTCATATATACCATTCATGACCATCACCACGTTTTATTCTATGTAGATGTTAATTAGAAGAATATTCTATGTTTAACAGAATGATGTGGAAATTATCAATTAAACTGTACTGCTAGAATCTGGACACATAAACAAACTTACTTTTTGCTTTAAATTGAGCCTGTGGATCTCTGTTGTTTGCAACTCACTCTGTGTGACTGGTATGTCATTCACGTACTTGTAAACATGATCTTCCAATGTCAGAGACAGACAGTATCTGCTTCCTGACTGTCTTTCCCCACTAACACTAACCAAACCCTTTTTAGAAATGGCAGCCACAGCAATCTTAGATTGTCTTGAGAGACTGGCTGAGGACTGAGAGCACACAAACTGAATATGCTTTCTATTTCCCATTTGTAATTTCCCGTTGTAAATGTTTTGCAAGCTCCTTTCTTATTCAAAACTATCAGGTTTGGGAACCAAGTAATATGCCTTTGTCCCCTTTGTTTCTTTATGTCCCAGAATCTGATTTGTAGTGCCCATAAGATTCACCTGTCACTCTTCTTCATCCAACTAAGCCAGGCTTCCTTGTGTGGGTAGTTCACCGGGATAACTAGAAACTAAGGACATTCCTTTCTTGTCAAACACAGTATAGAATCTGTTTCAGTGGTAAGCATTTAACCAAATATCATAAAAGAATTAGAAAATCTGTTTCCCTGAGAAAATAAAGCAGCCAGTTGTCTCTCCAGGCCCTGAAAAGAGCATCTACAAGTTTACTCTATTTTTCCTCATGTGACTATAGATTATTTTCAGCAAAATCTGATTCCTGTACCACTTTGATGGTATAAAGACATTCTTAGAATTTTGAGATCTGTTGTTAGGAATTTTAGCAAATTATCTCTCCTGGTAATAAATTGTATGTCTCTGGAATTCAAGGGAACTTGTTGGATCTGGAACTTATGCCTCTATATTTAATCATTTAACTCCAACATATCCATTGTCTATTATGCCACAAATGCCAACCAGTTGTGGCAGAATATCTCTTGCCTTCTCCTTTGCTTGCAATGACTTTGAGTGTCCATGACACTCAGTGGAAACTGTTTAATCTAAGATAAAGCAGATAAGTTGATAAATGGAGTACATTAAAATTGTTAATGAGGAATACCACTAAAAGAATTAAGAAAGAATCCTGTGACTTTGGGTTTCTTTGTATTATAAATGAATATCTATCTATCTATCTATCTGTCTGTCTATCTATCTATCTATCTATCTATCTATCTATCTATCATTTCTGTAGTGCATAATATATATGCATATATAGATTGTGTGATATACATATATCTGAATGCATGATACATATACATCTGTATATATACACACATATTAGATATATAGATATATATTATACATAATAGACAGACATTATTGTTCTCTGTGTTGAGAACTTTTAAAATCTACTCTCAGAAATTGTCATTTATACAGTGTTGCTACCAACTGTAGTCACTGTGATGTAAAAGTAGTCTTTTGAATTTTCTCCTTTGCTAAAATAACATCCATCTCAAGGCCTCTGGTAACCACCATTTCATTTTTTGTTTCAGAGTTGAACTTTTGTACATGGGACATTTAAGACCCAGTGAGATTTGTCTTTGTATACACAATTTAGTTCACTTAATGAAATACTCTCAAGGTTTGTGTGTATTTGCCAATTACAGGATGCTTTATTTTCTAAGACCAAGGCATATTTCATAGTGTGTCTGTATCATTTTTTTTTTTTTTGTCTATCAGTTGATGGACACTTAGGTTGAGTCTATGTCCTGGCTATTTTGCTCTTTCTGACATAAATGAAGTCACTTCTGACTTCATTTCCTTGGTTGTATTCCCAGCCAGTACCCATAATACAGTAGCTATATGTTAAGTTTTGAGGGACCTCATATCATTTTCTGCAGTGGCTGCACTAATTTACTTTTTCAGTAATGTATAAGGTTTTCTTTACTCCATATCCTCAACAACAATTGCCTTTTATTATTATTTTTCCTGAAAGCCAATACAATAGGTGTGATTTTTAATTTCCATTTCTTTAATTGTGATTTAGTGGTGTTAAATGTTTTTTATTTTCCATATAACTATTGACCATGTGTGAGCCATCTTAGTGTTGATTCTGTGCACATTGTGGGATGAGGGTCTAATTTAATCATTTTGCATGTGGTTACCCATTTATCCCACCATCATTTTTGGAAGAGACTGCCTTTCCCTCTTATAGATCCTTGGCACCCTTGTCAAAAACCAATCAAGTGTGAATTCATGGCTTTATTGCTAGGTCTTTTCTTTTGTTCTAATGGTCAATGTGTCTCTTTTTATGCCAGTATAAAGTTGTTTTGATTACTGTACCTTTGCAGTAGGTTTTGAAATCTGGTAATGTGATATCTCTGGCTCTGTTTTATTTTTATATTGCTTTAACTAGTTATGGTCTTTTGTGGTTTCATATGAATTATCTCATTGCTTTTCCTATTTCTTTAAAAATATAATTTGAACTCTGATGGAGGTTGCATTAAATCTGTAAATTGCTTTTTCCACATACTTTTAAAAAATATTGATTCATGCTATTCATGAAAATGAGATATCTAGATTTTCCCCATTTATTTGCATCTTTTTCAATTTATTTCAGCAATGTTTTATAGTTTTCAGATGTAAACCTTCTCCTTCATGATTTTATGTTTTAGTTTTGTAGTTAGGTAAATGAGATTATTTTCTCAATTTTATTTGTCAGGACAGGATAGCTCATTTTTAGTGTACAGAAAGACTGCTGATTGTTATATTTTGATTTTATGTTGTGACATTATTGAATTCTTAGATTACTTTTAATGTTATTTGTTGGTGGAGTTATGGGGATTTATTATATTGTCTGCAAATAGTCATTTGAAATATCTTTTCCATTTTGGGCGCTTTTTAATTCTTTTTGTTGTTTACTTGGTCTGCCTATGGCTAGTACTGTGTTGAGTAATAGTTACAAGAGTGGACATCTTGCCGTTTCTTTTTGCCAGTGAGATGAGGTTACCTATGAACTTTTAAAATTGGTCTTTATTGTTAATAGGGCCATTCTTTCTATACTTATTTATTAAAGAGTTGTTAACAATGAAATTAAAATTTATTATATGTTTTCAACTCATCTCTTGAGGTAACTATATATACTTTCTGAGTTTTGTTACATGTATTCTTGCCACTTGATCATGGCGAATGCTGCTTTTCATATGCTGTGGAGATTCAGTTGCTAGTATTTTTTGAGGAGTTTTGTGTCTGTGGTAACCAGGCATATTATTGGTTTATAATTTTGCTTTTTTATGTTCTTGCCTGTCTTTACCATCAGGATAACACTCATGAGACCATTCTTTCTCTTTAACTTTTTCAAGGATTAATAGCAATTTTTTTTTTTGCTCCTTCCTCTTTGTCTTCCTTTTTCTCCTCATCTTTTTCATTACATTAGGGGCTTCTTAAGGTAGTGAGCACACTAGTCAGCTTTCTCGAGCCGTGAGCGACATCTGCAGCCTAGCAACTCCTCTCTTCTTTAAATGTTTGGTAAAGTTCAACTGCAAATGTCAAGTGTTGAGGGACATTTTCTACTGGTTTAATTGTGTCTTACTTATCATCAGTTCATTTAGGTTTTCTCTTTGTCACCTTTAGACCTTGGTAGGTTGTAGGTAACTAGTACTTATCTATTTCTTACAGGGTATCCAATGTGAGGGCATTTATTTCTCTCTGGTAGTTGTTCCAGATCCTTATATGTATCAGTTGTAGTGTCCCATGTCTTCCCTTTCCCACGAGATTATGAGCTCCTTCTCCCCCATCCCTTCTTCCTTCCCTCCCTCCCCTCTTTCTCTCTGTCCCCCTCCTTCTGCTTACTTATTTCTACTTTGACTTTTATTATTTGATTTCTTCTAGAAATTTTGTGCTTAGTTGAAGAGGTATAAAATTTTGTATAGAGGTTGCTGATTTGTATACTTATTAAAAACAGAATAAACTTCAATAAAGATCATAGTTTATATTAATTCATTAGTAGTGAGAAAGAAAAACCCATACATAGTATTGATTCCTGTGCATACCATCTTTCTATATGTACATAGCTATGATGAATTCTATTTTAACTAAGTTTTATTTTATTTAAGATTATATATATATATATATATATATATATATATATATATATACTGTCATTATCTTTAGACACATCAGAAGAAGGCATTGGCTCCCATTAAAGATGGTTGTGAGCCACCATGTGGTTGCTGGGAACTGAACTCAGGACCTCTGTAAGAGCAGTCAGTGCTCTTAACCGCTGAGCTACCTCTCCAGCCCTTTTATTTGAATTCTATTTTAAATTTAGGTACAGTAGTATATTTGCTGTAACTGGCAATAAAATAGAACAATTATAATTATCTCTAGATACTAAGACCATCAATTTGATAAGTGTTATGACTATTAAGGGACCAGTAGGTAGGTACAATATAGAGCATGGATCCATTGGATAGCATAACACTTCATTGTGATACTTTGAATGTTTTACAGTTTAAATCTTAGGAGATGTTTGTTTATAGAATGTTCCTACAATGTTTTGTGACTTAGTTGTCTATATGTAACTGTGACTATGAATGTCAAACCATACATAAGCAGGGGCAGACATGTTGAAAGGAAACATTTGTAAAACTAAAAATGATGTAATAAGTGAAAGTTAATCTGCTGACTCTTGACTTAGGTTTAAATCTTATTAAATAGAACCTGTGTCTCAACTCTGATCCTGTGGCTTTGGACTGCTTGAGGGGGTTATTTGGTTTTCATTTGGATATAGGAATGTCCTTGGACTCTGAAAAATGACAAAAGTAATTGTTACATTAGGAATACAACCTAGAAAAACACTGAGACAACAACTGTTACAGAGACATAGACTCTAAGCAAATCTCAGCACCAGGCATGAGGAATTTTTCTAGTTGTTGGTCAGTGGACTCCAAGAAACATCAACACACACAGAGAGAGAGAGAGAGAGAGAGAGAGAGAGAGAGAGAGAGAGAGAGAGAGAGAGAAATACACACACAGAGAGAAATACACACACAGACACACACAGACAGACACATACAAACAGAGAGAGACAGACACACACAGACACACACACACAGACACAGAGCGAGAGACACACACACACAGAGACATACACACAGACACACACAGACACACATACAGAGACAGACACACACAGACACACACACAGAGAGAGAGAGACATACACACAGACACACACACACACAGAGACATACACACACAGACACACACAGACACACACAGACACACACACACAGAGAGACACACACACACAGACACACACACACAGACACACACACAGAGACAGACACACACAGACACACAGAGACAGACACACACAGACACAGAGAGAGAGACATACACACAGACACACACACACACACAGAGACATACACACATAGACACACACAGACACACACACAGAGAGAGACACCCACACCCACAGACACCCACAGACACCCACAGACACACACACACACACACACACACACACACACACACACACACACACACACAGAGTCTAGGTTATTGCTATTGTCCTTGGCTGCCTCCTTGAAGTTAAAGGTCAGTCCTTAGTGCTGAAGATACCATACACCTCACACATGGAATCAGAGGATTTGAGCTGGAAATGATTTCGAGGCCTCCTTTGGAAGACTAGCTTTCATAGCTTTCATTGTACTAGAAGGTGATATACAAATTGCCAAGGGAGAAGAGTAATAAATAGTTCTATTGAGTCTATGAACCAAAACAATGATGAGTATGGTAAGATATTCCTAAGGGTGCAATAGTGGCACTTATACCTTGGTGGTAACCAACCAATCAACAGTTGGACTCAAGGCCAACTTAATAGAGAAATCATGTCTGGTACTATAAATATAGCCAGCTATACATGGTTAGTCAGGTCGTAGACCTTAGAGGAGAGCCTTCTACTTTTCCATACTATATAACTCCTAACTACACTCTAAAATTGTTTCTTATAGCCACAAATACATGTAGCTCTCTCATCTAATCAAGGATGCTCCTTTGTCAGCTGAAGGAGATCATTATAGAAAACCACAGCTAGTCAAAATGCAGAAATCAACTGTCTCTGGGCTTCTTACCCCAGTGAATTCATTTACAACACAATTGCTACCTTGCACCCAAGATCCAGGAAGCATGTAGAATGGGGGTGGATGGAAAGATTTATGAATTTCAACTGGTGAATGGATAATAAAAATACAGTTCATATGCACAGTAGAATACTACCCAGCTGTAAAGACAAATGAAATCATGAAATTTACAAGTAATTGGCTGAAACTATCAAAGATTACATTGAGTGAGGTAACAGACTCAGAAAGACTAATGCCTTGTGTTCTTTCTTACCCATGGTTGTTGGCTTCAAATCCTCAGATGTGAATGTATAAGATGGAGTAGCCATAGAAACTTTGACTAAATAAGTTGGGAGGTCAAGGCTAATTTGAGAAATTTAATTACGTCTTCAAGTTTTGACTGTTGTGTGTATGAGAAGATGATCTGTGACTGGGAAACATTGACAACTTTTAAATAAACGTATTACTTAATTCATACAACTAGATATGAACATTAAAGAAAGTGACAAGAAAAGTGTTTCTAAAGAAAAGTGTTTCCAAAAATTCTTGTGACAGTAAAGTACTAATTGCTCTACCTATATAGTTTCAAATCCTTAATAAACCCCCAGTGCTGCTAATTTCTACTTGTACAAATGAAACTCCATGAGACTTTTTCAGAATTGCATCTGATGACCTGCTTCAGGACCTGACAGGTCAATAGTTAATGACTTTAACAGGGGCAGATTCAGGCTTAGAACTGGTGGCAAGGAAGAGAAAATAAACACAAAAGTAGAAAGGCAATTTGTTGCAAATTTAATGTAGCAGAGCATGACTGAAACATGCTCATCTGTGACATGTAATTTCCTTTCTTAAAAGAGTTAGTGGAACACCAGGTTGTGGAAGTCGGTGATTTCACTGCTGAGGGGTTTCTTTGCTAATAGTTTTTGGTTTTCAAAAGCCACACCCACTGGAGTCTTCACAGAGGGTGGGTTTAGAGTTCTGGAGCAAATGGGCATGGTGCATGCCTTGGATAGCATGGGGTAAAGTTAAGTAACATTTCCTCAAACGTCTAACAACCTTGGGTCCCTGTGCTTCCCTTGTCTATACAGATTCAAGGCCCAGCTAGTGACAGGAAATGACAAAGGGCACTACAGAGGAAGGGGAGCCTTCCATTCTTAGGCCACTTTAACTTCTTTCTGAATTTCCCTGTTTCTTATCCTTCCATGGAACGCACTAAAACCTTCCTTTCTGTTGGATGCTGAGCCAATCCCAGTGGATGGGGCTAGTCAGGTTACAATTCATTCAGAACTACTAGAAACCCATTGAAGTCCAGTCACTCAGTTTTTCCCCCCTATTCCAGAGCATCCATGGATATGGATAATGCCTAGGAAGTTGGGGTGCTCACCTAGCTGTGTGGAAGCCCCTCATCAGTAACTGGGATGACAGCACTACCACACCTCACCATCCCCACCTGGGTCCAGCTGCCTGCATTTGTTGTACTGCGACTGATTAGGAATGTTTCTACTTACTTTCTTCCCATCATCTGCTTCCTGGGACACCTAAGACATAACTACTCTCAGCGCTTCAGGGGACACTGCCCAAACAAGGCCAAGGCAGGTGACACTCCAAATACAAACTTTTTAATCTTAGCAGATCCTAAGATTGCCAAAATCATTTATATCATAAAATGGTCCTTTGATTAAGATTTGAAAGAGGGCTGCTAATGAGTGATTTTTCATCTGGAAAGCAAAAAAAAAAAAAAAAAAAAAAAAAAAAAAAAAAAAAAAAAAAAAAAGCACTGGTATGCTTTACAAATTACTTCAGGGCCTTAGGGGATAGCCCAGCAGGCCAGCAGGTGAGAGTGTTTGGTGTGTAAGCATGAAGACCAGAGTTTGAATCCTAGCACCCACATAAGAAGCTGGGAGTGGCCACATGTACCAGTAATACCAGAGCTTGGGCAACAGGAGGATCATTGGGACTTATTGGCTACAGCCTAGCTTCAAGTTCAGTGAGAGACTCTGTTTCAAAGAAGTAAGGTGAAAAGATATAGTGCAGGAAACACAATGCCCCTCCCCCCCCCCAGACACAGACACACACACACACACACACACACACACACACACACACACACACACATACACACACAATTATTTTGGATAGCACATAAAACAGAGAGGTTGGTTTGTTTGTCTACAAGATCTCTCTATGGCGCATTGGAAGACCTGAAGTCCCTGTGTAAACAAGCTTAGCCCAGAACACGCAGAGATCCATTTGCCTCTGCCTTCTGGATGCTGGGATTAGAGGCATGTGTGCCACCAAACCCATGTTACAAGGTCTTTTATTTTGTGAAAATATAAAGTTATTTTGAGACTCTATGATGCTTAATAACCCAAGCTATGTTCTTATAAAAATAGAAAAATTCACATTTTTGGTCCTTAGCAAGCAACATGTAAATTGTTCTTAGCCTTATATAATAGTGTTAAACGGGGGGAAATATCTGATACATGAAACGCTAAATTTTTAGCATTCTTCAAGTGTGTACATAAACAATCCAGGAAGAAATGGGCTGTTCTCAGTGGTTTTAGTCTTCCATATACATGGCCGATAATGTGCTCTCGCATTTAGTACTGGTTGTTAAATATAAATTGAGTGTGTACCTGGGAACTTTAATTTATAGATATCTCTTCTCAGAGAATATGGAGTACCAACACTGGCCTCTTATTACTCAGAGTTTTATCGCTGGCTTGAAATTGACCAGCTAAATGACTGTCATGAGTAACGGAATGCTGGAAAGCCAAGCGCTGACTTATTAGGGCATAAAATGTTGAAGGGATCATTGGGGTGTTTAATATCATGACTGGCTCCGCTTGTTTTCTCATCACATTTGATGGAAGAACCAGCCAAATCCAGCGAATGAAACGTTATTACACAAAGCACTGTCATTCCTATACATGTGGGCCCCTCTCATCGAGTGTAGATCATTTCAGATCATTTTGGAGGCACAGCTTACTCTTCTCCCACACAAGACGCTCAGATGAATAAAATGTAAAAGACCTGTCGGCTCTCCAGTTGACAGAATGCTGAGACACTGAAACTAAGCCAGTGATTTAATTTTAATGCAATTTTCTTCATATTAAGACAACTATCCCTTTTTTCCCTCCCTTGTAAGAAAAGAAAGAGAAAAACTAAAGAGGGTAAAAATCTATTTTAAAGAATGCTGGGGAGAGAATGACATTCAAGGTCTGAAAGCCACCAGAGACTAAAGATGAGAGGGTAGATGCCCTGAGTAGTGAAGGGACACACTGAATAGCCAAGTGTCTGCAGATTCCGTGCCTGGGAACATTATAGAAAGACCTAGTTTTTGGGGATCTGGGTGAAGGAACACTCTAAGGCTTAGAGCTCCTTGCCTCCTCTGGACTTTACTAAGCTGTCCACCAGGTGGCAGTAGGAAACCAGGTTTGTGCACACGTGAACCGCCTTAGCCTTGGGAAAAACTCCTGTGAAGAAACTAGTCTCCTGTGATCCTGTTTCTCAGTCGTGAGTTGCAGCAAAAGAGAACTTTGAGCTTTCAGATTAGCTTGTAAGAGAACATGGCATTTTGGAAACCTATAGACTGGTAACACTGCGAAACTGTTTCTCAGTCGTGAGTTGTTGCAGCAAAAGAGAACTTTCAGCTTTCAGATTAGCTTGTAAGAAGAGAACTTGGCATTTTGGAAACCTATAGACTGGTGACACCACAACTGAGGCCACCCAGGTAGCTGGCATCTGAGCTGGAGCACTTTCTATCTCAGTCCTATTGATACCAAGCCTAATATAACCGCTTCAGCGCTTACCCAGAGCCTCTCAGTTCCCACAGCTGTGGTTCTGCTTACCCCATCCACTGGTATTTAACTGGTTTCATAGCCTTCACCCTCAGTGTTTCCCACATGCATCAATCTTTACAAGCATTCCCAAACTCTATTGCTTATTATATGCTTGGGAAAAATGACCTCCCCTCTGAGGGGATTCCTCAGTTTCCTTGATATATCTTTGTTCCTGACATCTGTCCTTTGAGGCTTAGTTTGAACGTCAGATGTTCTAAGCGAGGCTTTCCTAAGAGCACCCCTCTTCCCCAATTAGGAGCCTACTCCGGAATATCCTAGTACACTCAGATTAAGACACTGACTTCTTCGAGTTTGTTGATTGGGTCTGGATATCTCGCATATCTTTAAGATGTCTTATTTTAGAGTATGTAGCATGGTCACAATATCAATGGTCAATTACTAAGTACCTACCACGTGTGTGCACAGTCTGCATCGCTAACGTCCTACCCTATCTCTGAAACCAACCCTATTTCTTTTGTGGAAGAGGGCAACAAGACACCTATATAATGAGGGAAAGTCACATGACTTGGAGAACGTATTTCCATATTTGTAAAGAAAAAAACCCGATGAGAGGTGTAGTCAGCATCCACAAATTTGAATGTTGTTTGCTCCCTTTTATTTCCATTTTATAACTGTCATCAGTGATATCCTTGGTAAAACATGTTTTGCATAGTGAAGCTTTAAAGTAAACAGCTCTGGAATTATTTCTATTCTCTAGGGAGGCACGAATATAGGGTCACTCATGATTATCATACCAGGCTTCACCTAATTCCTTGGGAACATGAGACTAAAAGCTGATAATTTGGATGGTTGAGTTTATCAATCAAGATGAGCTGGGGTTTGATGCAGGACAAAAAGCCCTGACATCTTAGTGTGTCTTAACACAAGCGCTTTTTCTTGAGTCCGCTTGTTGTCTATGGTACTACAGCGTCTGCTGCTTTTCCATCCTCAGTCTGGAGTGCAGGGTGGAACTGACAGCATCTCAGTGATGGCAGATGCAGAGGAACCTTGGTAAAGTGGATCCCAAAGGTTTTAGGCCCAGAGAAATGTGTGTTCTTTCTGCTTCAGCATCATAGACCAAAGCAAGTCATCTGGCCAGAACCTCATTCAGCTCAAGGAAGAGTGACATGGAATCCAATTTCACAATTATGGAAAGAAACACAGAAACTGGTAAAGAAGATAAAAAATACGTAGTGAGAAATATTCAAAGCATAGAGAACATCAGTCAAACAGTGGGAGCAACTGGCTCTCTAAGGTTTTCTTCTGCAAACTGACACCTGCTAAATAAAGCTATTGTTTCCCTGGGAAACTTAAACAAATGTGACAGAAAGCAAATAAATGTTGAAATCTAAATTTCAATGCATTCACTGTTTTTAGACAAACAATATAAGACTCTCTGGTATAATCTTAGGTTTTATATGTGAAGAAATTTATTTTGGTACTAAAACTTGGAAGAAAAAGAAGTCAGAATAAATCACCTACAGCATGTTGGATTTTATTTTTTAAATAAATTACAATGTATGCCAACTAATTGGGAGCTTGCGTGTGTGCAACAAATTCAAACACCTAGAAAAGACACTTGTTTATTTTCTATTTTAGGCTAATTATAATGAGATGCAATTAGCCAGGTGATACTTTTATTGATGAGATCATTCAATCAGTTAGTATGACCGTGATGCCTCCTTCACTCTTGAGGTATAGTTTTATATCCAGAGAAAAAGAAAATTCTGAACAATCAGTATAAAAATTTGGGGAAGAACTCTGATAGTGCATTTTGAATTTGTTTTCTAGGTGCTTCTCAAAATGGGAAGAGCTGACACTTATGGCGTATGAAATGTTCTGAGAGCAAAACAGATACCGTTGGGAGAAGAAAGGAGATTCAGATATAAAAACTCATGGAATGAGGAGATAGCTCAGTGGATGAGAGCTTTTGTTTTGAGAGCAAGAGGACTTGAGTTCAAATTTCTAGCATTCACTTAAAAGGAACAATGACCTTCAGATTCAGGAAGAGACCCTGTTTTCTTTTTTTAATTCATAAAAGGTAGACAGTGATAGAAGGCACTTGATGCCCCTTCTGTCCTTCACAAGTATCTGTATATACTATACACGCTTGTCCAAATACTCTACAATACACTAACCACTACCACACGCACATAAAAATAAGCAATATAAAATGGTAATATATAAAATTAAAACATACCTTTCAGAACCACAGATAGGCACATAGGTAGAATTCTATGACCCTTTAAATATGGATAGTAACTTTTGGATGGCTGACATACATTATAATCTCTTGAAAATTTGAAGAAAGATTAAGCATTGTGACTCAAGCCATTCTGTTCAATCTCTTCACCCTCATGCACATAGAGCTTGTGCTTTTAAAACTATCTGTGCAGGTAGATTTATCGCCTTGTTACAAATTCATCATTAATGTTTCCTACACTGCACTCGGCAAGAGGTAAAGGGTACCACAGAGACGGAGAGGAAGAAAGGGACTGCAGAGCTGATGATCATGGCTAATTTACAAATCAAGGTTTTTCTCCTTTGGCACTGTTGACATTTTAGGCTTCACACTATTTGTCATGGAGGTTTGTCTTGGGCAGTATAGATGCTTAGCAGTACCCCCAGCCTCTGCTTACCAAAAGATACTATTAATACACCTGGCAAGTAAACATGCCTACCGTCATTGCCAAGTGCTTCCAGGAGGAAACCTAACCTACAGTTGAGAACTACTGTTTTACACTGACAGTATTTTCCCATCTTGAATTTTGCTACATTTTCAAAGAATTATTTTTCTCTTTTTGAGACAGGGTCTCATGTAGCTCAGGCTGGCCTCAAAATTTTCTGTGCTCCAAAGAATGGCCTTGATCTCTTGATCCCCTTGACTCTACCTCCTGAATACTAGAGCTACAAGCATGGACCCCCACATCCAGTTTTATATGTGCTGGGCAAAACACGCAGGGCTTTGTGCATGTTAGGCACGCTATCAAATGAGCTACATCTCCAGTCCAAGAAACTGTGTTTCAACTTTTAATTTAATTCTAAACCGTCTATAGCAACTTGCTTTTTCATTTTATCAAGCTGCAAAAATCATTTACATGTATTCTTGTGACTCCTACTTACTATAAATAAATATAGTAATCCACATTACCCGTAAGGGACATGTTTGAAGATCTCTAACAAATGTCTGAAATCCGACCAAACGACGTACACTGAATTTTGTCCTGAATATATGGCAGTGTTGCCACAGAGAACTACAATTAATCTCTTCCCGTGTTTATGAACTGGGTCTTTATTTGCATCGTGACTTATTCTTGTGATTTGGGGTCATTGTTAAGATAAGAATGAATTGAACCCAACATGAGATACTTTGTCAGATAATTCAGTAATTAAGATGGCTACTAAGTAACTAAAGGGAAGGTAGTATATACAGTGTGGATATACCAGGCATAGGAAAATTTCATTATTCTCAGAATACCATGCAATTTAAAATGTATGGGTTATTTATTTCTATAAGTTTCTACTTAACATTTTCAGAGTGTATTAAGTTACATTCTAAAGTGAGGAGTAGAAGCTTTTCTCTAACAATAACTGAAAGCTGAGGATAAAAATAGGAAAGAAATGTACATTTGCACTTGTGAAGTAACCATAGAATAACTTCAACTATGCTTCCTTGACTTGAACTATTTCAAGACCAAAGTAGATTCTATTATTATTATTATTATTATTATTATTATTATTATTATTATTACTATTAGCCCATTTGAAGGAAATGAGCAAGAAGGGAAATTCCTGTGGGAAGAGAATTTCTTCACATTGAGTTGGATTCTTAACCTACTATAAATGATGTGACCAAAGGCTTCCAGGAATGTTGGTCAAATGAACTTAATCTGTTAATCAAGCCTTAGGTTTATCTTTGTGACTTAGAGCAAGTGTATTGTTTGTGGACCAAGTGAGAGATGGGAATCAGGGCAATAGGAAGTTTAGATGTAAACGGAAGTGGGAGTGGAGGTATTAACTTACATCCATGGTAGTTGGTTTGCATAAGTGTTTCAGCATCATGGTCCAGCCTCATAGTAAGCTGCTGTTAGTCTATGGGTTCTCCGTGTGGCTAGCTTGGAAGCTGTACAGTCTTTGCCATCCCAGAAGCATGAGAATCCTATGGCCCTCTCTCAGGTGATACATGAAGCTGCCCCTTCTGCCCATTGCTAAGATTTCAGTACATCAAACTGTATCAGGGCAGTTTCCTCCCCAGGGATCATTCACCAATCAGTAGAGATACTTTAGTTGTTTTAAGTAGAGGGAGGAGTGTCCAGTTATTGAGCTAAATACTCCAACCTTCACAAGCCAGTTCTCACCAGTGAAGTGCTAGCTAGCCAGCTAAGGCTGAGGCCCTGTGCAGGCCACCATGCTCATCTCTTAGATCAGAGGTTTACTAACTAATACACTCAGCCAATGTAGCTTCTTAATTCTTAAGACTCATAACCCATATATGACGTCTCCTGGTTGAAATGGCTGAAGATCAAACCTAAAAATTATTTTAGAACATATGAAATTTACATAAAATCCAATTTTTAGTGTCTACCAAAAAGGTTTTACTGAGCAAAGTAGCATCTAGATTGCCCTTGTCGGTTTCCATAACATAGCTTCAGAGTTGAGCAGTTGTGACAGACACCATATGGCATACAAGGCCTGAGATATTTACTATCTGGTCCTTTAAGAAAAACATAAATTTGCTGACCCCTGCTCTAGATACATATCAGATAAGCCGTTGCTAATGTGGATAGGTAATACAACATATTTTAGCTCCGGCTACTTGGCGTTATTAAGTCTATTTATTATTTTCTAAAGTTACTATTGAGGGTGGTTAGGGGGTATTGAGGAAATTGGGACAATCATTACAAAGTCACAGTTGTGACAAGAAATAGATGTGTGGAGGGCCCAGGAGGATGTACCATGTGACAGCCATCCTGAAAGGCAGATAACTGTTTACTTGGTTGGCTGGCATATCCCTTGGATGGGCAGGCAGGGTCACTTGTAAGGAGGAGAAGAGTGCTGTGTAGCAGCTTGGAAGTGATCACAATAACCTGTGAGCGCATCCTGAAGAGTGAACTGCAGTGTACTTTAAAAAATGCTGTCTCCAGTTTCTTCTTCGTAACAAGCCTCAAACAGGTTGTGACAAATTAAAGACTTATGTGCAGAGTCTATAAGATGTATTGATACTAGAGCTCACGGGGAGTTTCACAAGGTAGGAATGTATGGGAAAAGAATCAACATTTTCAATTTGTACCTTCAGATGTAGTTTAAGGAGATTTCTCTGCTTGTGGGAGAGCCATCAATGGAGCCATCGCCTCAGAAGCCCTGATGGGGTTGCTGTTCTGTGTTTTCCTCCTTTCCCCTTTCTTCAGGATGTTGCCTTTCCACCACCCCTGCCTATAGCATTAGATATTTCAGCCACATTCTAAACAGAAGCAGGACTTTCCCTGAGTCACATGGCATGGAGGTATTTATTCTTGGTCTTATATGATGGGATAGATTTAAGAGCATGAAAGCCAGGAGAAGGGGTGCTATACTTGACACATGAGATGCTTGCCATTAATGGCATTTGGAAGTCCTTTGATTTGGAAATAGAGAAGGCCAAGTTATGTTTAGTCACTGTGGGGAAAACTGTTAAAAAGGACAGGAGCGAAGGAGGAACGGGGGAGGAAGGAAGAAAGGATAAAGAAAAAGCGGTTCTGTGTTTTAAAATGCACTGCTTTTATCTTATTGGGACTATCTGAGGATTGTTTAACATCTCTGAATTCAAATAATTTCTTTTGCCTAGCATTGCTGAGGTGTAAGAAGAATCTATAGTGTCTACCTAATAAACATTATTTCCTCTCAGTAAATGATTATAGGAGTTTTAGGATACAAATCCCATAGAATGTTAGAGAATTAAAGGTTAAAAAGTCTTTTAAAAAAATATAATCAGATCTTCAACAGGCCAGCACCTTCATTTGTTGAACCATCTTGATGGCTCCTAACTGCTCCAATTTTGGTGAGCTCAATAAACTTCCACAAATCTCAAGAACAACAAAGTCCAGGATATCAAACCAAATTAAGTCAGGACATGAAGGAAGTCACAGTGATGTCTATGGTAAAACCCTGGCTGAGTTACTCTCAGAGGGAAAAAAGACACAGAAGCATATAAAGGAACAAAGATATAAATGATATAATGATGGCAAACCAGAACTAAGGGCACATCTTCAAAATTAGAAAGCAAAATAAAAACCTACCAATACTGCCAGCTTCGAATTCTGAACTCAGTGAAGGTATCTTTCAAAAGCCATTGTCCATTTTGTCTAAATTTTTAATTCATTGGCCATTTTTCTTATTGTCATTGCAGGCACGCACTGCCTACAATACTACCACTATAATCTTTAGCCTTGACGATTTGTGGTGCTTTCCTTTCAACTAACTGTATAGATGGTCTTCTATTTTTTTAAGACAGGGCTCTGGACATATTTATCTTCCCATCAGAACTTGGACTTGGTGATATTCTGATCATCTATCATTTCAGTCATTGGGTTTATGTGAGTTTAGCCATTAGTTTTTAGCTTTAACTTTTTAAATTTAAGAATTTAAATTCTAAAATAAATGGTAATCATTTTGTGTGATGTTTCATGTCATTTTACTTATAGGACTGTTATTATTTCTTACTACAAGGTATTTAAAAGACATCGTCCAACCTCCCCACACCAGGAAGTGATAAGATAGCTATGATGCATGGTGACGAGCACATGCAATCCCCATGCTTAGGAGGCTGAGGGAGGATTGCTGTGAGTTCATGGCCAGTCTGGCCATGCTGTCAACTTAAATCCAGACTGGAGTGTAAGTTACAGAATGAGATCTTGTCAAACCAAACCAAACCAGACCAGACCAGACCAGTCCAGACCAGACCAGACCAGACCAGACCAGACCAGACCAGACCAAACCAAACAAAAAAACAAAACAAAACACAAAACAAACTGATGAATTGTTCTAAGCATGTCATTTAAGTATTAGAAGAATAAGTATAGTCTTTATTTTTATGTTCAGACCATATCAATGTCAATCAAATTTATTAATTATATATTTGAAATCCTTGATATTTTGGGGGGCATGGTTTAAATGGTCAGTTCTGAAGCAGCATTACAATTCCCTTCAATGTTAGTGTCTGAACTTCCAGCTATTTTGCTTTATGTATTTTAAAAGTATTTGTTAGATGTTCTCAAGTTTGGAAATAGTATGCTTTCTTGAAAAATTAAAATTATGTATACAATCCCAAGACCCTTTCTATCCCTAAAAGGCCTTGTTTTAAAATCTATATATTATCCAATGTTATCGTACTCCTCCAGCTTTCCTTTAGTTTTCACAAGTCTGTTACGTCTTTTTGAATCATTCCTTTCCGAGTTCTCTGACTTTAGATGTGAATATTATTATTATTTTATTATTATTACTATTATTATTATTATTCAATAAAACAAAACATTACCTCCTTTTACATCATATGTGACTGGTTTAGTTAGCTCACTGATATGAATAGTACACACGTTTTACTTCATATATAAATGTGTATTTAAGAGAGAATTGTTTCTACTCCCTGGTTTCCTATGATTCATTACCTCATATTACCACTTCCTGGATTTCTTATTTTGTCTGCTTTTTTCTCATGTCATGAAGGTTTTTATTGTTTGGTACTAAGTATGTGCCTTTAGAATATCACCACTTACATTTATGGGTGTCTGAAGTTGAGGCTTTTCCACTTTCTTTTACATCTTTGTGAAATGTAAGGCCCTCAGAAGATGTTTGCTCTTGTTAGCCCCCTCTTTCAATCAATTTCTCTCGCTGCCTCTTTAAAACACACAGATTTAGATCTTTATATTTTATCATATAGTTCTTAAATTTTTCATTATGTCTTCATTAATTCCTTGAGCCTCTCTTTTGCAGTCCTAGGATTTGCTCTGAATTACCCTCTTTTATGTAAGCGAAACCTTTTACAACCTGCTTTAGAGAAAAGCTTTTGGTTTCAGTTCTATCAACTTTTGCGTTTTTTTTTTTTTTTTTTTTTTTTGTTCTCTCTATTACACTTTGAGCTACCAAGCTGTAGTCTTTTTCTGCTTTTGAGAATTCTGTTTTCATTTCATTTGCTGTTGCTTTCTGTTCTGTCTGCACTGAAGCTTCTCCCCTCCCTTTTGGCACTCAGGCCTGAGACTTGCAGGGCCGACTTACAACCGCCATGTAAGCACTTTACGCCATCAGCAAGCAGTAAATGGTGAATTGGCATATGCCAATTTCCAAGGCTTAAGTTTTAATCAATAAGTGTCGGAGTGACCTGATTTTAACCTGCCTAGTAACCAATGAAATATTTACATATATTAGCCAAATAATTTATTTTAACTTTAAAATACTTTTGTGAAGAAGAAAAAACAATCATCGTTTGGAACTTTTCAATACCAATGTGGTACTTGGAAACTTGTATTACTATGAGATGATGGGATATGAGATATGAATTATAAATATCACTGAGTAAGTGAGACCAGTTCAGCTTTCTGAGAGACAATGGTAAATTGCAATTGTCTGTTTTATCAGAACCGATAAACGCTCTAGATTACTGTTTAACTCTTCATTTCCTCTTGCCTCAAGCCTATTTATGTTAAGTAATCACTTAGAAACAACTAGCAAATATTTTACAGGAAAATTATGGCTGTGCTTCAGGCATGAATAGCAAACACGTATTCAGATTCATTTAATGCTGGTTTGAGATTAGAATCATTTTTACTGAATAACAAGCTTACCAAAGCTTATTTTTAAAACTCAGCATAGGCACTTTTATAAAATAAATGGTAGATTTTTTTTATTTTTTTTTTTACCTGATAAAACTGTAGATCTAATCAATGTGTTAGCTAACATACTCTTCTGGAATGAGTGAGTGTCATGGAAATCTTGTGTGGTTTCAGCTTCCATGGTTAAGTGCCCATGATACTGAGACTGTAATCAACATCTGATTAGCATTCCTGGGTTCTTGGAAAATAGAAACTGAAAATACTCATTTCATAGCAAATATCATTTTAATTAAAGAATAATGTTACTTTCATGTGTGTATGGTGTGTGTGTAAGAGTGTGTGAGTGTGGGCACACGTGATATAGAGGAGGTCAGTGTCAGTCCTCATCTTTCACCTTGTTTGAGATTGCATCTTTCTTGCTTCTGTGCTGTATACAATACAGTGGGCAAGGCTTCTCTGTCTCTATCTCCCATCTCACTGCACAGGTGTTTGTGTCTGCAAACACAACCACTGTGTCTGGCTTTTCCAGAATTCTCAGGATCCAAACTGAGATCTTCATGTTTGTGTGGCAAGTGCTTTACTCTTGCCACTGAGCCATCTTTTCAGCCCCAAATTAACAATCATAATCAGTACCTGAAATTTAACATAGTAAAAGAAGCAGACAAATATTTTTATTAAATGTATCATGGCTTGGCAGACTTTGTACCAAGTTGTAATCATTTGTTTTCTCACTCGAGCAGTACCTTGAACTATCTTTCCTCTACTTGTTACTTATGTTTAAAGATTTGTTTTAACTTTATGTGCCTATGCATGTGTTTGCATGTATTATGTGAGCCAGATGTGGGTTCATGTCTTCAGAGACCAGAAGAAGGCATTGGGTCTTCAGGAACTCCAGTTACAGCTGGCTGTGAGATGAGTAATGTGGGCATTGAGAACTGATCCCAGGTCCTCTGCAAAAAGCATTTAGTGTGACTCTTGTTCCAGGGTCTCCCAAGCCTTCTATGTCATCTCCACAGCCTGTCTGTTACATTTAAAGGAAAGATAAATTGCATGAAACAAAAGCTCCCAAGAAACTTTAAGAATTTTCATATCGTGTACCCCAACACATAGCTTGAACCAATTACAACATAATCTTTGAGGCCCATTATCTTGTTTTCTAACCACTGGGCTGTTTCGAGGATACAGTTTATGTTCTTGGGCATACGATTACTGAAGGATGTGACTGAAGTCTTAGACATTTTTCCATTTTATATTGATTTGTACAATTTCTATATCAAATGCTGGAAACCAAACAGTCCCTCTGCATACATCTCCCTGGTATTCTCTTCTCTAGATGGTATCATTTGGCAGAAAGTGACTGCTTTCTCAGCTGTGTAGACCTGGTGTGGTACACGTGCTTTTCTGTGTACAGAGAATGGTAGGTGGGAAGGTAAGGGACACAAAGGGCCAGGCATGGCCAGGTAACCAGTTTCTGCATTGCTCATGGATTTGTGCTTTCAGGTTGTGTCATCATCCTCTACAAACTACCAGAAAATTTCCAGGAAAGAAGACAACTCCATGAAGTAAAGTGGCCCAGCAGTGTGTGACCATGTGTGGAAGGATGGTCTCCCCCTGTTGGTATCAACTTGCACACAGTAGGAGCAGGACAGCACTTGTTTGCTCTGTTCTGGGACAGATTGGACCTCAGCAACATCCAGGACTTTTTTTTTTTTTTTTTTCTTATGAAATTTCCTGCTTGAAATGAAGCATTGAAAATCCCCCTTCACCCAAACAGTACACTTGTCCTACCTTATGCAATATTAAAATGCGTTGTCAACATCCTCGAGAAGGTGTTTATTGGATTGCTTTAGGAAAGGCTAATTTTTTTTTTAAAAAAAAGCACTTCTCAGCAGGATTTTATTAATACATGTGATTCTGCCATCCACTATTATGTCGCTTTCATCCTTTGAGAAAACTGAGGATGGGTCTAGGAGACAGCTTGATTGGTAAAATGTTTGCCATGTAATCATGGATTTGAGTGTCATCTCTAGAATCCGTGTAAAAACAAAAACTTAGGTGAGTAACTCAAGATCTGTCGGAAGATAGAGACAAGCAGATCCCAGGGGCTTCTTAACCCGTCATCCACTCTACTTGGTGAGCTCCAATCCAGTGTGAGATCCTGTCTTGTGGACCATGAGAGGTAGCCTGGTCCTCGGTTGAGCTAAGGCTAGAAGCCCCAGAGACCCTGAAGGGACTGTAGGAGTTTCACCTGTTCCCGGGGGCACCAGGCCCCTGTCACTAGCCCCAGCCCCCTATAGATTTGTGACCATCAGTCACATAAGGGCAATGCCCCAGACCCCTCCACATGTAGATGAGGAAAAGGATGTGACCTGTGGTCACTAGGCTCAAGACAGAGATCGCCATTCTAATGAGGTACCTAGAGGCCTGGAGGGCTTAGCCAATAAGCTTTCCTTCCCAGACATTTTCCCTGCTAAAGATATTTAATCGCAGGCCTACCCTGGGAGGTGGGGTGTGGTTTTACACATCCACTTTCCACTATGGCAATAAATGACTTGGAACCACAGACTGTCTCTTTTCACTGGGATCTGCTGTGGCGAGCCATGGAGAAGGCCTCTGCCTCCAGAGCTGCTGTCTAATCTCCCACAGAAGGCCTTGCTGTACTCCCAGCCACTACCAGATTGCCACCAAGCCCAAGCCTACAGTCAAGCCAAGGACTCTCACCGTGGGACCAGGCAGAGCTATCCCTCCAACCCCAGGCCCCGGGCTATACCCAGCTCGCTGGCCCAGATTCTGTTCTCAGCATTTCCTCGACTTACAGCGCAGTCTGGGTGTTCAAGAGCCTGGGAAGTGGTGGAGCCCTGTGGCAGAGCAGACGACGGACCCACACCCTACACTGTCTCAAAAAATAAAGTGGAGAATGATTGAGGAAGATATCTGGTGTGGACGTGTGCATGCACTTGCACACATGCACACACAGACACACACCCAGAGAGACAAAGTCAGAGATAGACACACATACAAAATACACACACACACATATACAGAGAGAGAGTGAGTGAGAGAGAGCGAGAGAGAGAGAGAGAGAGAGAGAGAGAGAGAGAGAGAGAGAGAAAGAGAGAGAAACAAAAATATATTTATTGAGAAAATCACGAACATAGTCCTATAGTGTTAACCATTAAGTGCTTAGGCAGATCCTTGTTCAACTCTTGAAACAAAAGTGTTCGCCTTCCCACCCTGGAAGTTAGCTTGGAAGTGTTCATTTGTACAAAGTTCCTAGTGTTCACAAAAACTGGAATGTTCAGCATTCACAAGCAACTTTGAACAACAACAATGATGCTCAAATTTTTTCTTAGGATAAAATCCTAAGCTCTTTACTTACCACTTTGGCCAATGAGAACAGGCGTACTGATGGATTCTTTTAGGACAATACAGTGCAGCCCGTTTTGTGATTAAATCTGATGACTTAGGTGCCTACCTACTGGACTATGTTATAGAGAAGGGAGCTCTGCCTCAGAGAAACGATCTCCAATCTCTGAGCTAATAAGATGAGGCATTAAAGGCTCACGTCTAGCCTTCCTGGCTCCTGCCTCCCGCCTCAGCCTTTCCTATCACCCACCCTGTATCATGGAAACATCACAAAGCAGCAGGGAAAAAAAATGCCTTCTCTGGCTGAGATTTCAGCTTTCACGATTTTAAAAGAAAATTCAGAGTCATTATCGTTATTATCTGACAACCCATAAACTCTACTCTTGTTTGTTCTGTAATTCCAACGTAATTACGGAGTTTGAGTGATATCAACAAAACAAGCAAGACCTGCAATCTAACTTAAAATATTCTTTACAGCAACATTATAAATAATTCACAAGCATAATGGTTATAAAAAGTAATAATAAAGGCAAAAAATGTCCCAGGTTGCCTCCTTTATTTATTGGTAATTTAATCAGTCCCCTTTCTCTGTCATCTATCTTTAGCCAAGGCATATGAAGTGCAGTAAAAATATTTATCCATCATGCCATAAGCAAAAATCCAGAAAACAGTTTAAGTTTTGACAAAATTAGGAAGTGGCCTTTGGCTTTGAATAGGCACAAGCACGGCTGAGGATGTGGCAGGGTTTGAAGCAATGAACCACCCTGCCTCCATTTTAGGCTTAAAAGCCATCTTATACTAAAGACAAACTAGGTTCATTCCTATTTACGATTAAAGCTCTGTTTATCAAGAACATTTGACTATGCCCCACCTGCAACATTAACTACAAATGATTCTGCCTTGTCAGTTCCAGGAAATGGCAATCATGTCTTTGTTTCAAAAAGTTGTTTATAAGCATCTTGAAACCCTACCTTTATTTCGAAGGGTTGTTATGGTTACCTTGTTATGACTACCTGTTGTTATGCCCACCAAGCAACCAGTCATGTCTTCATGTCAGGAGATCCTTACCTAACTTTTTAACACTTATTTTCTGCTCCTGTAACTCTGCCTATTTGGCTCACCAAATCCCTCATTTGGAAACCCCTTATTCCTGAGTTACAGAACTCCCCTCACATCCAATGCTGACCTCTGGAGCCCAGCCTTAGGGGAAGCAACCCATGTACACAAGTAAAAAACAAAAACACTTATTTTAATTAAAGGTTTGATTTAATTAAGTTGGCCATGATGATTTGGGCCTGTGGTCTTTTTCCTCCCAACGAGATTAACAGGAAGACAGTGTGACTAGGAAGATACTTAAAATTTATAAGACATTGATCTATTATATAATGATAAATAATCAAGTCACTGTCTTGAGAAACTTAGAATTTACTGCATCAAAAATGTCAAATGGTACTTTAAAAGAAAAGAAATAGCTAAGGTTAACATTTTAAAATATGCAAGTAATATATATTATATAATATATAGAAAATATATTATATAGTATATTATAAAATATTTAGAAAATATTTCTAAATATTATATAATATTTAGGAAATATTTCTAAATATTATATAATATTTAGAAAATAAAAAAATTACAAATTTTTCATAAATTAATGACAAGAAATAATGAGCTAATATTTCAATATTTCTATATTATATTATTTGTATTTTTGTTTACACTTTATGTAAAATACAAATGCATAAAACTGATAATATATTACTTTTTGCCATTAAAATTATACTATTATGTTTTTATGCTAAGAGACTTCTAAACATTATTAGAACATTTATTTTTTTTGAGGGGTAACCAGGAAGTGGGATAACATGGGGCGGGGGGCTGGTGTAGGGGAGTAACCAGGAAGTGGGGTAATATGGGATGGGGGCTGGTGTAGGGGGGTAACCAGGAAGTGGGGTAACATGGGATGGGGGCTGGTGTAGGTGGTAACCAGAAAGTGAGATATCATTTGAGATATAAATGAATGGAATGATTAGTAATAATAAAAAAAGGGAAAAAGAAAATTTATTTTTAGGGAATAATATTATGTGGCTAGACTTAAATGTTTTCAACTAATTTCTTTGGGGTAGATAAATATCATTTATTTATACTTTTCACATTTTATATCTGTTAACTTAAAGATATACAATTGTGGGAAGCCATGGCAAGGCCTTACTCTTGACAAACACTCACCCTTGGCTCTCCTATCTACTATTCTTCTTTCTGCTTACCTTCCATGATTCACTTGTCAGTTCTCAGAACTTCAAACAAGGCCTTATAGCAACCCACCTTAGTATCCCTTCCTCCTTATCTTTAGATATAACCAACATCCTGCTGGATAGATGTTTTTAGAACTCCTGGTAACAGAAAGGCTTTGTAAGAATAACTTAGTTAGACCCCACAGCTGCAGCTAGCTTCCTCCACCTGCAAAGCCCTCTTTCCTTTCCTACCCCTCCCCATATCCTGTTTTCAGAGTATATAACCTGTGTGAACAATAAAAATTTTGCTAGCTTGATCAGACTTCTTGACTTGCTGTGCCTTCTTATTTTCTCACACATCTCAGTCCTCTCCACAGGGTCTAAGGGTCCCACTTGATTGTCCAACTGGCCTAGACACACAATATGGTATCTTATTTATAGCTTGCCTGGCACCTATAACTAAACATTTTCCAGGAATATAGTTATCTATCAATCATCTATCTATTTAACCATCTAACTATTTAATGTGTATATATGGTATACTTGTGTGATACAAGTTAGCATACATATGTATGCATATAAATGCATATATGTGTATGAGTAAGCCTGAGGTTGTCATCTAGAGTTTCCCTTAATCACTCTTTACCTTATTAATTGAGGTAGGGTCTCTGACCTGGACCCAGAGCTTGCTAAGATGACTGGTTTCACTAGCCAGCTTGCTTTGGGTACCCCTTGTGTCTGCCTTCAGAGCAGCAGTACTTCAGGAGATTTTATACATGCATGGGCATCTGAACTCTCCTCTCCACACTTCTGTGGCAGGTGCTTTAAACAAGGCCATCTCCCCAGCCTGAGATGGAGTTTTAGAAGGGAAACATTTTAAAGATCATTGTTTTGTCTTGCAAAGTTCTCAGAAATAATCCTCTCCTTTTGTTTTTACTCAATGAAAACAAAACAAATAAAATGTTATCATTTTGTGTGTATGTTTGATAGGAAAGGACTTAACAGCTTTTTCCCCATTTCTTGAACAATTCTGTATCCTCTTTTGTGAACTTATTTTTCACTACCTTTTATGTTTTGTTGTAAGTTTTAAGTTTTTAAAAACTATGTAGCATATTAGACTTTCATTTCAGTATATGTAAACATTTTTCGAGTTTTTTATTTTAGTTTACTGGTGCTTTTTAATGACAAATTTACTTGTCATGTCACCGGTTTCTTTTCTTGAGATAGGGTCTCACTACATGTATGTCTTTGATATCTATCACCTTTTCTAAATGTTTGCTAGGGCTTCCTGTCACCTACAAATAAGAAGAATAGTTTATTGTTTTCACCCTGCCTTTTCAGTGTGTTATGAAACATCGAAGTCTTTAATTTCTTGTAATTTATGCTAGCATATAGAATGAAGTAGAACTTTATTATTATTATTATTATTATTATTATTATTATTATTATTATTATCATTATTATTATTATTATTATTATTTGTCAGGTCCAAAAGAAACCCCATTTCTGCAAAATTTTGGCCCATTCCTTCTATTAAAGAAACCACTTCCTCATCACCATCAGAAGGGGCAAATGGTTATCCTTAGTGCCTATTAGCACACCAAAACACTTGCTGGCCTCCAGTTTCCCTCAGTATCACAACTTCCTGCAGCTCTTTTCACCCTATGTTACTCCAAACTTCTTCAACTCATGGGCTTCTTCCTCAGCTTCTCATTCCAATATAACTCTGCCATTTCAGCCATGCAACTCTCTTTTACCTTCCTCTATTGGATTGCTCTCTCTTGGTCATCTCTTTCTCTTCCTCTTGCCCCACCCTTCTTCATGGCTAAGTCCATTCTGCTGACTTTGTTCAATCTATGAGTTCCTCTCTCTATTCTGGACTCTTTCAGATAACCCTGGCTATATTCTCCCTCATACCCACATTTAAAACCTTCCTCTTAGTCATACCTCGGAGCTGTCATGACCTCAATATATAATTATGCCAGCAGCTCTAGAGACTTTTGTGATTTTTTTTATCTTGATGGAATTTTTGAGAATAAAGGAAGAAAGAAAGGAATGAAAATGAAAAAGAAAAAGAAAAGAAGAGATGAGAAGGAATTGAGAAGAGCAATGGAGAGAAGGGTTGAGAAGGACACAGGGAAGAAGAAGTGAAAGAGAAGGGGAATGAAGGAGGGATGAAAAAGAAAGCAGGGAGGGAGAAGGGTCAGGAAGAGGAAAGAAGGGAAGATGATAGATGGTTGAAAGTAGGAAGAAAAAAGAATGGGAAAGAGGGAGGGAGGTATGTGAGGGACATAAGACACTCATCTTTCCACAGATGGTTCAAACAGGGATGAAGGAAGAAGTGGAAGTGGCAATAAGTCTCTCTCTCTCTCTCTCTCTCTCTCTCTCTCTCTCTCTCTTTCTCTCTCTCTCTCTCATTACATTTTCATATTAGCTTGTCATAGGGCTTGATTTAAATTGATTTAAATGAAGATAATCATGTGTATCACTTTTCTCTTTCCTTCTTTTCTGACAATATTTCAAATACGTCAATGTGGTTCCCAACTCACTTAGATGGATTTCTTTGAACTCCTGATCCTCCTGAGTCTTCCTTCTCATTGTTGAAATTACAGGCATATGCAATTACATCCAGTTTATGCAAGGTGCTGGGGATCTAACCCAGTATTCTCTTATGCCAGGAAAGCAGTCTACCAACCGAGGTATACTTTCAGCTCCATTAATCATTTTATAATAAACATTTACCAAAGGTACATATGGAAAAAACACAATCTTACAGGTCTAGAGGAGGCAGGTCAGGGCTCTGTCTCTTGAGCTGTCCATGCTCTTGGTCAGTGGAGTGTTAAATGCTGGGTGCCAAGAGAGTTCATAGCAGGAGGTTACTTAAGTTTTACTATCTACCAGAGATCCCAAGCTGTCCTGTGGCTTCTAGTTTGTTTAAAAAGATGATAGCTAGTTGTCATTATTTATGGATTCCATGTTGTTGAACTCATTTACTTGCTAAAATGTATCTGTAATCCCCTAATCAATATTGGGTTTTAGTCACTTGTGAACATGTACATGTACAGAATGGTAAAACATTTGGGCTGCTTGACCCATGACCCATATAGCCCTAACTGAAGAAGAACAAGATGTCACCCTGGCTTCTTGTTTCAGGTCATGCAGAAGACAAGTGTCCTTTTTCACAATTTACTTCATGGTACATTTTTTTTCTGTACATTATATCAGTGACATCCAAATTATGCACATTTTAGACAATGTAAATTTTTAGTTTAATCAGGCCCTTTCTCTTATTGTCACTTGAACTTATTATGCCAGATGTTTCTGTCCAACTAAAAGAAAATGTCTTTGCTCTCCTACTTAAGTCCCATGTCTTTGTCCTTAGCATCTTTAAGGATCATGACAGCCTAAGACAATGGTTTCACCTGAGCCTCATGAAGGGATGGTGTTCTCACCTTCACAGTCCATACTTACTCAATATTCTACTGGGACATATTGTGTGACACATGTCTCACAACTTTTCTTGATCTTTCTTAGCTCAGTGAGAGTGATCATATTTTCTTCTCAGACCAGCAAAGTGTTTTATCTGTGTGGTCCATAGGAAGAGAATCATGTATTCTCAGCAGATGGGTGTGAAAACACTAAAAATGTAGTATACTGTACAAGTATAGTTTCATGTACTTGTTTCCCACACACCCTGTATGTGTGAGGAGCAGTGACAGTGACAATTCCTGGGCTCTTAGTTACATCTCTTTCAAGCTCTTAACCAAATAAGTGGATTATGTGCAGCTCTAGTGAAATAATTTACAAGTCAAGAAATGTCACAAACCACAGAGCTTTAGGGAGGTAGCTCAAAGACAGATTCAGAAATCGATTTAATACTTCACAATTTAGGCCTACCAGTAATAGACTACCAGTAACAGAAAAGGAAATTTTACTACAGACTGCATGAACAATAGCAGCAGAGTGTGTACATTAGGAAGCAATAGAGACCCTGACGTTAGTGAGGAAGGCCCTTCCATTTATACACTGGGATAATCAAGTAACCCCTGTGAGAGCAGTCAGCTTGAAGTATTAAAGACTAAGTATGGGGTAATAATCAATTAGATAAGGAAAAATCCTGAAATAATGCCACATCTCTTACCCAGCCCTGTGGCAATGAAAATACCCAATAAAGTATTCATATACTTGCAGGTCTGAGATTCATATTTATTATAATAGAATTCAAAGCTCTCAGTGGAGAATTAGCTACTTTATTTACTAAACAAATCTAATGTGAAGAGTATTCTTTTGTTATTTTATGTGTATCTGTGTAAACATGTATATATGTTTATATGTAAAAACACATGTATATCTACACATGTATGAATATGTAAGCATGTGTGTCACATATAAATGTATATGTTTATGTATGTGTAAGTATATGTATGTGTGTATGAAGGCCAGGGGGAAAGTTTGGGTATTGTTTTTCAGGCATTGTCTACATTTTTAGAGTCAAAGTTTTTTTTATTGTCTTGAACTTCCAGTTAGGCTGAGCTGGCTAGCAAGCAGAAGGGATCTCTCTAACTCTGTATCCCCAGTGCTGAGATTACACCTGCATACCATCATACTTAACTTTTTTAAAACATGGGTTCTGGGGATGAAACTCAAGTCCTCTGCTTTCACAAGTGTTCTACCCACTGAGCTGTCTCCCAGATGTATTGGTTCTTTATATTTTCTATAAAATTAGTCCCATTATTCCATTGGTACATGTATAAAAATAAGCCATATTACTCTATGGTGACATTTTATTGTGAATGGAACAAAACGATGCCATCTACAGAGGTAGTTTGATGTTCAAAGGGTAAGGATGACTTTCCTGGTGGCTTCAAAATGAATAAACTATAGAAACACAAGTGCCTATCAAATAAGAACTTACCAATTATTCATTCTTCGTAAATTTTATAATGCTATTGATCATTTTTGGATAGAATGAATGTAAGAATGACATTTCTTACAGTCCTTTTTGATCCTGTACCACAGTACCACACAGTGAATGATCATGGGCTTTGGTATGTGTTACTTGCTTGCCATGGGGCTCAGTCAGAGTCTCAGTATCCCAGAATATCCCATAATCACAATCATGACACCTGCTTGATGGAATACTGCTAAATATATATATATATAAGAATATATATGAGAAGTAGCATTAACAATTAAATTAATATTTCTGTACCCTTGTGAATATTTTTGAATAATACAAAATCAATATTCTTACGGAGCAATTTAGGAAGGAAAATTTATGTACAATTTTTTTTCTGGCATAGTAATATAGATGGTCATATATTCAAGGAAGGGATATTAGACAATTTTGCGTAGTGCTCATAAAGGAGACTCTGGAGACACATTGTTTACATGCATTATCCTAGCCTCACCAACTGCTGTACACCTTCGAAGATGTTGCTTAACTTCTCTGAGGCTTTGCTTTCTGTGTCTGTAAGACGTTGATGAGAATTGAACCTATTACACAGGGAATGTTCGAAACCAGAGGAGTAAATATGCAATCTGTAAGCCACTCACCAGAATGGCTTGGTGGACACCTCATAAATGTTAACTGCTCTTAGGCATTTCTCCTTGGGTTTTCCATATTTTCAAGTTGAAATCCTAACTCCTGATGGTATGGCATCATGAAGTGAGGCTTTTGAGGGAAAAATAGGCCATGAGAAGGAGCAAGTGCACCTTTACTGAGGTCTCAGAGGTCTGTCTGTCTTTCTGCCATGTGAAGATACAACGACAGTCATCCATTTGCAACTCAGAACAGAGCTTTCCTCAGAACCAAACACAACAACCCTCAGTTCTCTAATTTATGGTCTTCAGAGCCATAAGAAGTAAATTTCTCTTGTTTACATTCTATAGTATTTTTATTATAGTATCCTTTATTGACAAAGATAACTACTATTTCACTTTTTATAATCAGGAACACTGGAGCTGAGTTCCTTGCTCCAGTGTTGTGAGTGAGTTCTGGTAATTATAGTCTGTCTTAGATCCATTCTTATGCTGGACTTACCATACCAGGAGCAGACTCAGTCACTTCTTTAACTCCTTCAATTTCCTCAAGATTAGTGGACCAGAAGTCTTCTCTGTACAATCATCTCCTAGAGCAACCTTCTCTAGAGATAGCCAGCTCCCAACTCTAGGACTCATCAGATGTCCCCACTCCTTGCTCATTAGAATTGCAGAGATATGTCATATGACCACTGCACAGAACTTACCATCTAGGACTCCCTGTGGGAACCTGTTTGAGTATAACCTGGATTCCAACAAATTAAAAAAAAAAATGTCTGCTATGAGCATGAAACTGGTCTTATATCAGACACTTAGGCATGAGGATACCTGCCAGACTGAAAGGATTTTCTTGTGGGAGGCACACTGGTAAACACAGCCATATTTTCTGGAGCACTGTCAGTTCAAGGTTAGAAGTAATGGCTGCTTTGGAGGGAAATACTAAAGTCTAAGAAAAACATATAGCATGCCATAACTGTTGCTAGTTAGTTGAGCTCAATTACATGAGTCTTGAACTTACAATCCTTTTTTTTTTTTTTTTGCTTTTATACCATTTTAATTACATGTTAGTTCTAGGTTAAGAAACTAGCAATACAATAGATGCAAATAGTCAAGGAACAAGCAAGGCAATAAAGCCCTATGACCACTCCCATGATCAATGCTTCTAAGGGCTTATCAGGATGATCAAAATATCTGAGCCTACTTCCCTGTCCTAGTCCAAAGTCATTTTCATGCCTGAAGCCTACTTCTTTGTTCTAGCCTAAGATTTACATTCCTGCCAGAAATTACTTCTTTGTTCTAGCCTAATGTCGGATTCCTACCAAGCAGCCCATTTCCTTGTCCTTGGCCAATGTCAGACTCCTGTCAACCAGCCCCAAAAGCTCTCCATATCTCCCCCCTTTTTTTATTTCATAAACATGACTGAGCCTGTCTTAGGTCATTCTGATAAGAATGCCTTCCTTACACATCATGGAATATGCATTATCAAAAGCAATGCACTTACATCTTAGGTTGGTAAGGCTCTGTGCAGAATCTTATCCATCCTTGACTTGCCAGCCTGTTAAATTAATAACTCTATCTGGGGGGGTCCATTTTCAGTTTCAAGTCATGTACTTTGACTGCCAAAATGCTGATGTTGTTAAAGACAAGCTTTAACACGATGGAGAGGAATAAAAGTATTCCCAGTACAAAAAGGGCTAGCATGATCAAGCCATATATACCATTCTTGAACCTTGACCAAAATGGAAATACTGACCTCAAGCCATGAATAATTTAATCAGCTCCTATAGTTTTCATTGATTGAAAACTTCAATATTATTGTGTGCATATTTTATGGTATGTGTGTGTGTATGTGTGTAGTGCATGTGTGAATGTGGGTGCGCATGTATACAGCATACATGTGGAAGTCAAAGGACAAAGTCTGGTGTTAGTCTTCAAGTTCCTTTCACATTTTGTTTGAGACAGAATCTCTCCTTGGCCTGGAACATTACCAAGCAGGCTAGGGTAAATGGCCTAACACCTACCAAGGATCTGCCTGTCTCCATGTTCTATGTTGCTATTAGGACTACAAGTAAGTTGTGCCTGTGATCCAAACACAGCTTCCCATTTTTATGAGGCAAAAGTTTTGTATGCTGAACTATTTCTGCCATTCAGGCTCCACTTCCCCACCCTTAATGGTTTGATCAGCTTGCAATTGTAACCCATGGGTCCTGAGATGGGAAGGCGAGCCTGGTCACTGAGGAGCAGAAGAGACCAAAGGTGGGAGTGAGCACAGTGAATGTGGTAAGAACAGAATCTAGGGAGGCAGCTTCAGTGAGACAGCTTATTTAATGGGGGGGTGGGGGGGAGGGAGAGTGGGGGGGGCAAAGTCTACTTAAACTTTTAGAGTTTCACTTTTGGAATGAAAGTCCTTATTTGCATATGAGGAGTTCTTGGTGCTGCTGGATGTGACCTTAAAAGAGAAGAGGAAGTTTAACCTGGCTACCTCCTTCACTGCGGCAAAGGTGGGTGTGTAGGGCTATGAACACCAGGACATGGAGGCCTGGTGCAGTTGGGAGCAATCCTATTCCTGCCCCTCTCAGGATGAGACTTCTGGGGTTTGGACACACCTAGACCTCACTCTTGTGCCAGGCCTGTTTCTCCCATCCCATAGTTTCCTAGCCTCACACATTTCCATAGCCTTTAAAAAAAAAAATCTGTTTTAAATCTCATGTAACCTAGGCTGGCTGGCCCTGACCTCACTGTGTTGTACAGATGACCTTGAACTTCTCATCTATTTGCTTCCACTTCCTAATGTTTTGGAATACAGGATTAACGTTTTTTTAAAAATACAGATTCACTACGGGCCATTTTCACGAGTTGCATGTTCAAGTGAAACACATTTTGAATCCCTTTGAACATGAAAAATAGCCGACTCATTACAAAGTCAGCCTTAGCACTGAATATTCACGTGTATCCTTTTGAACACCCAGAGGCAATGTAGGAAAGTAGGTAAAAGGGATGAGAAGGGTTTTGGAAATATTTAGAAAATCAACAGTGGGATAAGTATTTGGCTGGTTCAAAGGGCTACTGATGAAGAGGGTTACATAAGATTCTTTGGGTAGGAACAAAACCAATTAGCACAACAGTCTCAGTGTCACTGGGAAACAAAGCAAAACAGCAAACATTCGGGACTTCCCTAGGCACATTCTGGCTCAGGCCAGGTGTCTGCTTCTTCATGTAACCAGCAATTAACCAGGAAGAAAGGGAAAGATTGGGAAACAGAAACAGGATTCAAGCTGGTCTTTCACTTACAAAAAAAAAAAAATTTCCTTCCTAAAACACCTGTTAGCATTGTAGAGAAGCCAGGGAACAATGAGTGCTTTTTACAATCAGCAATCAAAGTTCTGCTTGACAAGGGAAAGCCAGAGCCTTGTAAGGAGCAGCTCCTACAGACCGAAGGCACAGTGGCAGTGGGGAGGCTCCCTGTGGGCTTCCTGCTTCGAGTATATGTGTTTGCTTCTTGGAAGTCTTGTAAAAATCAATGTCTTTGTTACATTCATTATCATAGTACACGGCTTTATAACAGTTAATAATACAGGAATCAGAGGTGTGTTGATTATTTGCCTATGTGGGGGTGATTGTCAAACAGGCTTATTGTGCTTTGTAAGGACTGTTAGCTGGTTTAGCAACACACTTAATTCTGAGTTGGTGACACTGAGACTCACTGGGAGGTGGCAGTGTATCAGGCTGATGGAATATGCATCACATCAAAATGACAGAGATGTAATGTCACACTGTAAATAGATGCTTTTAGCAGGTGAACGGCTGCCTCAGTGCAGATATTTACAATTATCTAGAGAGTGTTTAAATTTGTACATTATTCTCAATAACACTTTATGGAACATTTGTGTGATACATGATCAGCAATGTTCTGCAGACCAAGGTCTCTAGCAGACGGGATAGGAAACGTTGACATATTCGAGATGATTCTTGGTTGAAATGCACTTGTTGCCTCCTGCATTACATTCCAGAATGTAAAGGCTGCTTTTAAAATATACTGACCGTAGCTGTCAGTTTGGGAGAGAAAGCTATCTATTTACACAATCATAGTGAGGGCGCTGCAAACAGGACATGATAAACAGCTTCCAGGTAGGATTAAGAGAGCAGAAGCTGGGTGTAATGTGGGAAATACACATCCAAGAGGCAATGTGCTCTAGGCCCAGGAAAAGTGGGAAGGAGTAAGCTTGGCTAAGTAGGTAAAAGTAGATATTAAAGCAGAAGAAAACATGGAGATTAGATGTTAGATCCAAGTCAGCAGCAAGCAGAGTGCAGGTTCCTCTGGGGGAAGATAACAGACATGAAAGGCAGGCATGCAAGAAACTAGAAGCCAAAAGAAGATACTGAGATATCCTCATTTCCCACCACTCAAGTCTCTTACAGCTGCTGGAAATACTATCTTATGTCTGTGCACCTGATTGTGGCTACTGGAGACACTTCACATTAGTAGCTGTGTTTTAACGAATGCACTTGACTAAGAAAAGTTGTGGGTATCAGTTGCACAACGAAGTGACTATAGTCAGTGCTATTGAATTGCAGACACAAAATGGTACAGTAAATCTTATCATGTGTTCTACTCCACCTTTACATCCATGCATTTGAAAGGTAAGAAATCAGGCAACACAGAAAGAGAGGCTATGAGAATATCTTGGCCTGTTGTAATTGAATGATTGAGTCTATCTTTTGACATTTCCAGACCCAACACTGGCCAAGCGTTACTGCTTGAATACTTTACTTTCTTTTCTATTTGTGTGTGTGTGTGTGTGTGTGTGTGTGTGTACTACAAAGGCCAGTAGAGGATGTCTGAACCCTGGAGCTGGAATTATAGGTATTTGCAGAATGACTAGCTTGTTCCATGAGTGCGATTATCAGAACTCCGACCTCCATGGTTGCATAGCAAGTGCTCTTAAACACCGAGACATTTCTCCAGCCACATGAATACATTTCTGAATTTAGGATAGACTGTAGCTCATTCCTGAATTTTCAGACAGAAGAGGTTCCCAAGTTACTTTCCAGACTTTTAAATATAAAAGTTTCAATTGTACATATTTAATAACTCAGGTTGTTTCTGGTTCTACCTTTTTAACCTTGGTAAGAACCATAAACTTGCTGAAAACTGAATACCCAGTAGAGGCTTGCAGATGTAAGTATGGCTATTTGAACATTGTGATAATGTGGAATTACATTAAACTGAACTAACTATATTCCTCCCAAAACAGATTGAATTCTGACTGCTTACAACCTAGGCTTAGTTATAGTTTTACCTGGACTTTGTAAAATAATAATACAATGCAAGAGAAGAAGAAAGATAGAGAAGATAGTGGGGAGTGTTGAAAATGGGGAGAAGAAGAAGGTAGGAGTTATCAGAGAGAATATTCAATCTGGGTAAAAGGTTTTACCCTCCATGGTTTTTATATTACTAACAACTGCAAACTGCAGTCTTAGATGACTCTTGGGCATGATGATAGTGTTCTGTTCTTGTCTGTGTCTCTCTGATCTAAATGGCATATAGATGTTCACCGCAGTTTGTTTTTTTTTTTTTTTTTCTTTTTAAATATAATAAAATGTCCCTTATAGGCTTAAGTCTTTGAATAGTTGGTCTCCAGCTGATAGTACTTGGAAGGTCTTAGAACCTTCAGAAGTTGGGGGAAGGGCATTATTCTGGGTGAGGTATGAGGCTTTGCAGTCTGGCTCCACTTCTGTTTCCTGCTCTGCTTTTGGTGTTTGGATGCCCCATGCTCCTGTTCCTGCTGCTGTACTTTCTCCATCATGATGGCAGTCTCCCTCTGGAACTGTAAGCCAAGATAAACCCTCCCCAAAGTTGTTCTTTGTCACAGCATTTTACCACAGCAACAGAAAAGAATCAACACAAGGTTTCAGCAAAGCTCACCATTACTTGCTATCTAGCCACTTCTATGTACACATAGAGGTCAACCCTTCTGTTTCAGGATCAGAGATCTGCTGTTAAACCATAGAAGACGCTTCTTTTTAACTGCACTTGTAAGTTCAATTTCTTTGCACAATGCCTCTTTCTTCCTTCCTTCCTTCCTTTCTTTCTTTCTTTCTTTCTTTCTTTCTTTCTTTCTTTCTTTCTTTCTTTTTCTTTCCTTCTATCTTTCCTTCTTTTAAAAATCAAATCTTTCTTTTGATTGCCTAGTTTTGCAGAGAGCTAATTTACCTGCAAGCACAGTAGTCAAGTAAGTACAAATGCCTCTTCCAACTAGTGAATGACCACAGTAGCATCAATGTCGTTTTATGACAGGTATTTAGACAGAAAAGCAGGGTAGTAGAGTCACACTAGGTTCTCAGAGGAGCCACTCATCCTTAGGAATGAATGATTTCTATTTATTTAGATTATACATTTGCTAACTGGGAGTAGAAGTCATGGTAGAAAGTGGAGTAGAAAGTATTACATATCCTGAACTACTATATGCATGTTTCTGTCTGTCTGTCTCTCTCATACACACACATGCTATCTATCTATCTATCTATCTATCTATCGATCTACCTACGTCAATCTTGTTACATAAAGGCATTGTCATGAAATGTCAAAATGGTGGTGAGCAAATGGTGAAATTATCCCTATTTAAAAGTTCACGCCTTCCATTTCCCCTCAATGGTTGACCCTATTTCCGTCTCCATATTCTGCACGCAAAGAATGTATACTTCTTGGTCAGAGAGATTTTACTATTTGTGTTTATGGCCATGTTTCTTTGGCCAAAATTCGATTTTCTAATTATGTACATAGACAGATGGATTATGTCTTATATGCCGGTAAGACTGGCTCTGAGTATTGGTGTATCTGTATTATGAAGTGGGAGTAGGATAAATAGAGTTTGTAGACAGAAAGTCTTGTGGCTAAAACCTATTTGAACATGTTCTAAATATTATTCATGTAGATCTCTTAATTCTGTCTACAGGCTAGAATTACCTAGAGAGTTAGGAAATACTGAAGCTGGGGCTCTATTCCAAAGCAATTAAAACACCTGAGTGTGGTCCCTGGCAATCCAAAATTAGCTTCTGGATATTTGAGGGTAGATTCTAGATATCTGAAGGTGAATCCTGGAAATCTGAGCTAGCTGGACATTCAAGGTTGGGATTCTGAATATCTGAGGTCAGGCTTTGAATATATGAGGTCAGGTTATGGATATCTGAGGTTGGGATTCTGAAACAGCAATGCTGTATAATGAAGTTGCAGAAGGGGAAATTTCCTTCTTTTTCTTTAAGACTTTCCAGATGAGCCTCCCCATGGTTGGTGGCTTATGTGGCACATATATTATTTTTTAAATGAGCACATAAAGTTAAAGTGTGATCACTCTCATGCTTTCACTTGTTTTGGAATATTTTCTACTTACTTGACTGTTTTTTTTCCCTGAGCTTATTTTGGGCACTGTTTCATTTTTGAAATTCAAACATTTGCCTGAAGCTACATGTGAATTTGAGGAGCAACAAGTGAATTTTAAGTAGGTAAAAATCTCAAGAGGAAGAGCCAATGTCTGAAGCCAAAGCTAAGAAAGCCTTATTTATACAAGGCTGGCTCTCTGGCCAATTTAGAGTGTGACGCTATCACTCTGTTTATGCCTAAGGAACAAAGCTGCTTTGGTGGAAAGAACAGACAATTCTTCCTAATGAAGTCTCTGCCTAGTGACTCAGGAGGCAGCCACTACAGGAAAAATGTTTTGAGTTGAGTTTTGAGGAAACATGTCAGAAATGAAAGCCATCTTCCCCCCTCTGTTTCATTGCGTTGTCATCGTGGAGACTCTTAAAGACACACGAGTTAGCAAATGCACTCAAATGACTGTTGGAGGCCATGTGTGCACGTGAGCTGCTGAAACTGCAGCTTGTCAGTTGTGGCCCCATGCATCTTTCCTTCTTTGTCTCTGCTTTTTGGTGAATGTCACAAAATGGCAGTGAAAAACATGACCCTGTGAATGGGAAACACATAGATAGTCCTGGGTCAGCCACTGACTGGCCCACAGCATAAGGCAATCCTCATTGGTGTCAATTTGACCAGATTAGGGGGGTATTCAGAAAGAGATATTTGATAAAGCGTTACTTTGAGAGACTGGCATGTGAGAGTTGGTGAACTAAGTATAAATATGTGAGCCAATTCTCCTAGTAAATCTCTCTCTCTCTCTCTCTCTCTCTCTCTCTCTCTCTCTCTCTCTTACATATCTACCAATCATATCTATCTATCTATCTATCTATCTATCTATCTATCTATCTTCCGACTATCATCACTCATCTACAATCAATGTGTTATTTTGGCTCTGTCTTTTTTGAGAACATAACTATGCCCTTACTTTATTTGTTCTAATAGAACCAATCACAAATGCTTATTTATCCTACTTACTGAGGTTATTATAGGCACAAATGAAACCATAGAAAATACTCTAAAACTCTTATGTAACTATAAGTCAAGATACACTTAATGGGCATCAAGCATGTGGAAGAGTTTGTTAAACACTGTGTTTCCTATGAGATGACCTATGCCATCTTGTAGAAGTTTACCATTTGGAGAGGGGAAGAGGCAGATATGCCAAAGAAAGTGTTATAGTGAGAAATTTCTTTAATAAATGAATGAATAACTCACAATGGAAACTTTAATGAAGAAGAAAGAATGAATTCTACTGTGACTTTGGGAGGCAAAGGAACACATTAAAGAGGTATCCAAGATTTTTTTAACTGGAGGAGAATTTTAACTTACATAGGAAATTTAGAAGAGGGTCATATGCATGAAATGTACCCAGTGCATTGAAGCATTTCAGAGTGATTGGCAGTGGGTTTGCAGTAAAGCAGTTGGTAGGTCTAGAAGGATGGGTTCAGCCATCAGACTGTGACTTGACATGAAGATCATGCTATATGGACTATATTATATTTCATAAGTAACACAAAGATATGAAAAAGCTTTGGCAGCAAAGTTCTACGATTAAATCTTTACATGATTCTTTGCATTAATTATAATGATTTTTAGACTTCTGAGATACACTGATTTTTATTTTCTTCTTTTCCTAACATTTTTAAGTCGTAAAATTATATTTATACTGCAACCTAGGTTTTATAAGAGATGGGACACTGGGTGTTAGGCCTAGAGCTTAACGAACTGCATGATAATTATGTAAATTTTTATTACTGACCTAGAAGTAAGACATTAAAGTTCATCATAATCGCAAAGAAACAGCAGGTTGTGTAATAAAGATTCTGGTTACGAGGGTGCACGTGAGTTTAGATAAATTTGAGTTTAGAAAATTTGTTATGGAGAAAACGCTGATTCAGGAAAGGCCCACATAAATGCAAAACATCAGAGTTAGGATGGTTTGTGTGAGAAGGGCTCTCCCATGGGCTCATATATTTGAATTCTTGGTCACAGTTGGTAGAATGAATGGTTTGGGAAGTTTTAAAAAGTACGGCCTTATTGGAGGAGGTTTGTCACTGTGCATGGGCTTTGAGGTTTGAAAAGCTTTGCCTTTTCCAGTTAGTTTTTTCTGCCTGGAGGCTGTGTCTCAAGATATGAGCTCCCAGCTACTGCTCCAGTGACATACCTACCTGTTGCCTGTTCCCTGCCATGATAGTCATGGACTCACCTTCAGAAACTGTAGGCCCTGATAGAGTTTTTCTT